>NC_054710.1:35602471-35623627 GCF_016097555.1 Gigantopelta aegis | reverse complement strand
GAGAGAGAGAGAGAGACTGTTTAAAATTTCCTTTAACAAGAGAGCATATAAAAGATTCCTTGCTGCTAATCAAAAAGAGTAGCCCATGAAGTGGCGACAGCGGGTTGCCTCTCTTAATATCTGTATGGTCCTTAATCATATGTCTGACGCCATATACACGTAAATAAAATGTGTTGGGTGCATCGTTAAATAAAACATTTCCTTCCTCTATGTGTGTGTGTGTGTGTGTGTGTGTGTGTGTGTGTATGTGTGTGTGTATGTATGTGTATGTATGTGTATATGTGCGTGTGCGTGTGTGGGTGCGTGTAGCTACAATTTCAACTTTATAGCAATACAGTTTACATATTTATTTTTACATTAATTACAATTAGGTCAATGGTAATCTGACGTCTGTCGTGGTATATAACTAGTTAGCAACCTGCCAATCAGACCAATTTGGGTCAAGCACTAATGAAATATGTTAGGAACAATCAAGGAAACAGTGTAGTTTAATTGTTGCCACGGGTACTGCAGGCGTCTTAACGAGTACACCATGGCAACTATATGTTACTACATGGATACGTGTTTATTAACATATATCTCATAAATATCCATTTTTATACATGAAATAAAAACCCAAGGGGGGGGGGGGGGGGGGGGGGGGGGGGGGGGGGCTAGGTTGACAGCTCTGCTGTTCGTTCCCATTAGGTTCTCAGTCGCAAAGTCAACTCTATAGGGAGACCTGTGTGTCATTCACCCAGGAGCTGAGATCTATTATCATCTATATTACTATGTTGTTCACTTGTTAAACAATACGGTAAAACAATATATATATATATATATATATTAATAAAACAAAATAATAAATTCACAAGGGAATCTCTTCATTGTGTTAATGCTTTTAGACATATTTCATTACAATGTATATACAGAGTAGTTACGTGATTATCGATCACGAGCATGTGATGTGATGTGACGTCTAAATTGACCCATTTTGCAGGCCCGTAGGAACCGGGGGGGGGGGGGGGGGGCAGGGCAAGAGTGGCTTTTCACAGGTTCTCTTAATCTGTCCTTGAAACACATACTGCGCGTGCACTTTGTGAGCATAAAAAGGCTGTGAGGATTGTGATTTCTCAGCAGGGCCGTACCCTCCGGGGGCGCAGGGGGTGGGGGGGGGGGGGGGGGGGGGGGGGGGGGCAGTGAGAATCTCCCTTTTTTTTTTGACTCCAGAAAATAGCATACACGTCTCAGGGTTTAATTTGTGTAGTGTTTCATTTGTTTATAAAAAGTAGTGCCCCCCTTCCCAAGGATTTTGATCAGGGTACGGCCCTGCTGAATGACTTGCTGATGTGTAACCATGCGTCATCCGACACAAGAGGAACGTTACAGAGCCATAGGGATAGTCCAGGCTGGACAAACACAGATTTACAAAACAGGGACCTATGTCACGAAACATCGTAAGTTTACGCCTGCTACTAGCAGTTATACTGGTCGTGCGTTTAAACATGTTTGGCGTCTATTTCACGAAACATCGTACGTTTACGCCTGCTACTAGCAGTTATACTGGTCGTGCGTTTAAACATGTTTGGCGTCTATTTCACGAAACATCGTACGTTTACGCCTGCTACTAGCAGTTATACTGGTCGTGCATTTAAACATGTTTGGCGTCTATTTCACGCAGAAAATTGCATCATTATGGAAGCTGGAGTATTTTAAAGACAAAAGAAAATGAAATCTATGTTCTTCTAACTATATTTGCTGTACTATAATAGTAATAAGAATTGTGGTTTAGTCGTAGATTTCCGATTACGTGCAAAACTAGACTTACGATGTTTAGTGAAATTGGGCCCAGTATCGGGAGACCTGTGTGTCATTCACCCAGGAGCTGAGACCTAGTATTATCTATATTAAAGGGGCATTCCTGAGTTTGATGTATTGTAAGATGTTTCTGACTAATAAAATATTTCTACGATTAAACTTGCATATTAAATATATTTTCTTGTTTAGAATATCAGTGTCTGTATATTTAATGTCTTTCTGGTCGTTTTGATATTTGTAAGAAGCCCAAACTGGATTTTGTCTTCAAATAATTTCGTACGTACAAAAAAAAATATTTTAGGAAATAAAATGGCATTTAACCTAGTACAAATATTAGAACGACAAGAAACACGTTTAATATACAACCAGTAATATTTTATGCAGAAAAATATATTCGATATGCAATTATAATCGTTAAAAAGTCTCTGTTAGTCGATACGATCTTAAAAATTGCAGCAAACTCAGGAATGTCTCTTTAATATGTTGTTAACTTGTTAAACATTCCGGTAAAAAAACGCACACACACATACACACACACACACACACACACACACACACACGCACACACACATAAAGGTAAGCCTACACTGTTAATACTTAGGATATTTAATTACAATGAAAACACAGAGTAGCCAAGTCATGTGGTGTTATGTGACGTCTAAATTGGCCCATGTTGTTCATTACCTTGCACTCGAATACAAAATGTGTTAAAGGGACAGACTCTAGTTTCCACCCGTGAAAATTAACACTACGTTTAGTTAAATCTGCAACGAATCTGATCTATTAGATTCCACACACCTGTTCATTTCATATATGTGTTATAAGTTGAAATAAAAATGGAGTTTATGCGTGTTTAATCACCTATAACATCCAGCTGATCTATTAGATTCCAAACACCAGTTCATTCCATATATGTACTAGACGTAGTAAACCATGCGTCTCATTACTTTGGTAGATTGGTTAAGTTCCTATTCACGGCAATAAACGTTTATAATAGGATATAATGTACATTTATTAAGCACCATATCGGGACTTTTCAGCAATGTAAATCCGAGATATAATTAATAAATATATTAAATTAATAAATACATTAAAGTGAACAATTTGTCTCGACGATGAAGTTATTTTAATACGAGGCGTAGTGAATCATGTAGAACACATTAACATGTCATTACGATCACGGTGAATATCGCGACAACCAGTATAGTCCGACAACAGTGATTAGAAAGAAAGAAAGAAGTGTTTTATTTAACGACGCACTCAACACATTTTATTTACGGTTATATGGCGTCATACATATGGTTAAGGACCACACAGATTTTGAGAGGAAACCCGCTGTCGCCACTACATAGGCTACTCTTCCGATTGGCAGCAAGGGATCTTTTATTTGCGCTTCCCACAGGCAGGATAGCACAAACCATGGCCTTTGTTGAACCAGTTGTGGATCACTGGTCGGTGCAAGTGGTTTACACCTACCCATTGAGCCTTGCGGAGAACTCACTCAGGGTTTGGAGTCGGTATCTGGATTAAAAATCCCATGCCTCGACTGGATCCGAACCCAGTACCTACCAGCCTGTAGACCGATGGCCTGCCACGACGCCACTGAGGCAGGTGACAACAGTGATTAATTAAAGGAACAGACCCTAGTTTCAGCCCATGAAAATGCACACTAAATTTAGTTAATCTACAAACCTGTAACATTTGGATAAAGTTACAACTGAGTGAAACATGAATCTGTGGCTTTGAAATGGTGAAATATCTTCTAAAAATAGACTAAAACTCGACTCCATAACTGTTACTTCTCGTTTTTAAAAATATGAGAAATTCAGTTTGAGATATTAAAACACCAGGATGACAAAAAGACACTTCGAATGTACGGAAATGGATAATTTAAACAATAAAATCTAAGCAAAGTATGATTTCAGTCATCAAAAGCGGCTCTAATAGTAAAAAATATGTCTTAGCGTTTATAAGCTAGGGTATGTCCCTTTAAGAGTGGCTTTTTACAGGTTCTCTCAATTTGTCCTTGAAACGCTTTAAACATACTGCACGATGTCATAAAAGGATGTGTGGACTGTGATTGCTTAGTCGCTTGCTCAACTGTAACCATGCGTTGACCGACATTGGAGAAACGTCTTAGGACCATAGGGATACTCCAGACTGGAGAAACACATATTTACACAGCTCTTCAAATGAATGTCTCACAGGCAGTCACAAGTAGTCTACGGGACTGATACAGAACATCCGGTACAGTGCAAGACAGACGACGAAGTGGACGTCCATCTGCAACCACCAGACGCCAAGACAGACTCGTTGTCACCGGAGTCGTCCGTAATCTTCAAATGAAGAAAGAAAGGATATGGTTTATGTAATGACGCACTCAACACATTTTATTTACGGTTATATGGCGCCGGACATATGGTTAAGGACCACACATATACTGAAGGGAAATGCTCGCTGTCGCCACTTCATGGGCTACCCTTTTCGATTAGCAGCATCCCATAGGCAGGATAGTATATGCCACGGCCTTTGATGTATCAGTCGTGGTGCACTGGATGGTGCGAGAAATAGCTCAATGAGCCCACTGACGGGAATCGATCCCAAACCGACTGCGCATCAAGCGAGAGCTTTGCCACGGGGCTACGTCTCGTCGTCAAATGAACGCACCTCAGCTACTCCAACTCCAACGGGTAACAGTGGTCCGCGCCTGCGCACAAACAATTCCTAACTACCTGCATTGTGACTTGTTACTTGCCCGTATGCTGATCTGTTACACGCCCGTAGATAGTACACTGCATTACCGTTAAAACTACATTCCCTGGAATATTTTTATTATTTAAGCATATAGAACAGAAAATCCAATTACGTTTGGTGCATATATGACGCCGCACTCCGCATTGGTTTCACTACGCTGGCTTATCCAGGTCAAAAACAAAGCCAGTATTTTGAAAGTGGGACACTTTTGACGGGCTCGTACCGATCTCGGTTTTCATTGGCTTATCACAAGTATAGAATTCCCCAACAAGAGATCACGTGAGATTTCGCAATTTTTGAACAAATTTAACTGTTTTGATTGAGGGGTTGTCTCATATCTCCAAAACATATTTATATCCATAGAGGTATGGTACAACGCCTTTCCAGGGGTCGGTGAGTGAGGGATTTGCCTTGACATTTTGACAGTGGCCAGCTGTTGCCATACGCTGTTGCCATAGGAAGAGGGTACTGTGTTCGATTTAAGTAACATTTTTCAAGACTATATGCTATTTTTATTCATTATTTAGACCTAAAAAGGTTTTTTTTGGAAATGCGCGGTCAGTCTAGGATCGATCCCCATCGGCGGTTATACAAAAATACCATGGTATGTGATATCCTGTCTGTGGGATGGTACATATAAACGATCCCTTGATAAAAAAAAATGTAGCGGGTTTCCAAGGCGCGTGTGCAGGGATTTCAGCGGGGTTGGGGTTATAGACTGTGTTAAATGAAGTTTATATGGGGCCATGCTCCCCCCCAAAATACATTTGACTTTTTTTTAAGCTTGGGCAAGTAAGGGTTTCGACCTCCAATACCCTCCCCCTGCACATGCACCCGATTCCTCTCTAAGATTATATGTCAAAATTACCAAATGTTAGACATCCAACAACAGATGGAAGGAAGGATAGGATATGTTTTATTTAACGACGCACTCAACACATTTTATTTACGGTTGTATGGGGGCGGATGATTATTAAATCAATATGCTTTATCTTTGATGTCGTTAAACACACACACACACACACACACACACCCACACCCCCCCCCCCCCCCCCCATCCCCAACCGTACCCTTTCCAAACGAAATAATATTTATTTTAATTTGTCGATTTTAACACGTAAAATTAAGAAGTGAAAACGTTCATTGTCTACTTTAGTATATTTTATTTTTAAAATATGTACATAATTAATGTGTTACTAGTACACAAACTAAACTTTGAAAGTTCTACTAACACTTTATAAAATATCAATTCTGAAATAGGAAGGTACGACTGTCGATAATACGTTGTCAAGATCAAACCGGTTTTAACTAAAGACTCTAGTACCGTATCCTCAACCGAACGTTCTTCGTACAGCGCAAGATTTCTCTTTTAATGTTTTTGAGACGAACCCTACCGTTTGAAATCGGCAAACGCACGTGTTAACTGAAACTGACAACAGGCTGTTGTTTGTGTTTTGCCGAGCTATGGCGGCACAGGCGACGAATCAAGAGTATACGTTTGACGATATCCGTTCATAGCGATCACACGAGTTTTTAAAAGTGCATTTGAGCTTGTATTTCACATTTGTACATGATGCTATAATATGGTAACCAGAGAATGTAACTTTAACTGCAAGACATCGTCATTTCATTTCACCTTATTTTCGTGCTTATATCCAATTAAGGTTTAAGCACGCTGTCCTGGGCACACACCTCAGCTATCTGGGATGTCTGTCAAGAACAGTGGGTTAGTTATTAGTTGTTAGTGATAGAGAAGAGAGATTAGTGGTAATACACCTATCCATTGAGTCGTTAAAACTCGCTCTGGGTGAGAGCCGGTACCAGGCTGCGAACCCAGTACCTACCAGCCTTATGTCCGATGGCTTAACCACTACACCAGCGAGGCCGGTAGACATAACCAAACTTAACCCAACCACGACACCAGCGAGGCCGGTAGACATCACCAAACTTAACCCAACCACGACACCAGCGAGGCCGCTAGACATCACCAAACTTAACCCAACCACGACACCAGCGAGGCCGGTAGACATCACCAAACTTAACCCAACCACGACACCAGCGAGGCCGGTAGACATCACCAAACTTAACCCAACCACGACACCAGCGAGGCCGGTAGACATCACCAAACTTAACCCAACCACTACACCAGCGAGGCCGGTAGACATCACCAAACTTAACCCCTGCAATTAAGAAAATGTCCACGGCAAAAAAAACAAAAAAAGATGCCATTGAAAAACAATCCTGAATATAGTCCAAGGCAAAAAAGTGCCGTGGAGAATTAAAAACTCCACGGCACTGCCGATTGCCGTGGACAATTGCAGGTGTTGCAAACTCGATTGGAATGATGTCGCCGTGATCTACGTTGGACAAACGCTCGTTGGGTAAATCTGGACTTCAGTGTAGTGAACGCTACCAAGAGTCCGCAATGGTCCCTCTTGATCGGAATACGGTCAATAATGGCCTAGGGTGGTGGCATCAGCATAGAGTTATCCACCCATTTGGTTGCCCAATACGGAAACGAATGCGAGAAAATATAATGTTCTTGTTATGTGATTAATTACTGGGGAGCTGCTTTGTATGCTGAATTTTTACACTGGGTTTTACAGGTAAGAGGATGCAGTTAGTGAATATGTGCACCTGGTTTACACTGGATACTGCATACTGTCCCCTTGAAGTCATGCAATATTTGTATAAATGCACAGAAATGGGTGTGATTCGGTCCCTTAGCCCACGTGTGTTTGTTTACATTGATATAACGTGAAAAAGAGCTGGACAACAGAGGTCGTCCTTTAGAGTGTTCATTGGCCCCAGGCAGGTCAGGTTTCTTATGAAATGCCAATGGCCTGGTGAAATTAATAAACGTGCTACAGCCATTGGGAAAACATACTATTAGTGTAATTAATTGTGGTCTGAGGCCTGGTATCACGATAACACGCAGAACATTCTATCTCCACCTTGGTCAAGATTGATCATCGTCACGGCGTAGGATTTGTGTTCCAGGATGACAATGTCAGAGCCAACCGTGCACAAGTTGACACAGATAATCTTTAGAGGCATCAACTCCAGACCTTGCCTTGGCCAGGAATGTTCCCAGGACGTTTCGCCAATAGATCATCTTCAAATACATAGACAATAACTAGTTAATGACGTCGGATATCTGCTTTATCCTGTTCAGGCCAAATGAGAAATTTCCATTCTTACCGTCACAGGATAAGGCAGGTATCCAACGTCATAAGCTAGTTATTATCTTTATCCTGTGGAACATAAAACATTATGGGAAAAAGCTTTTATTTCTGCTATTTCAACCATTATGTACGATGACCTAGCGGTTGCATGGTACCAAAGAAGAGAGTTCCGTGTCAAAGTTCGAGGTGCACCGTCAGGTATTTAGGAAGTAAAAACAGCTGTGGATAGTAATATGTGACATTGATTATTTGTGCAAATACTATTATCCATTGAAAATGAATAAATACACTTTTATTTGTTATAAATTTGTTATGCAGTATATACCAGAGGTTGAAACTAATACGGGGTATCCCCAAAAATGGAAATGTAATTTTCACAAAAATGACGGTTGCTATAAAAAGCATTAATTAAATCTCTTAAATGGTATGTGACCCCGCATGTTCTTACAAGGTAGATTAGATTTGCGGTGTCACACGTTTTATCGCTGTACTTCAGTGGTGTTCATGTCAGATGCCACATGCAATATGTTGTTGTTTTTTCTAGTGAAGTTCTTATCATTATAGTCTTTCAAAACACAGGGTCACTGCAATAAATGAGCTTTAAGGGAATGATTTATTGGAATGAGAGACTCTGACTTTGCATGCACACATTACATATACAGCTAAGCATACACAACCAACCCATAGTATGTATTGTCAAGAGTAGTATTTTTGTTTATTATTTCTTTTAAATATGATACATTGCATTTGTATACAATTTTGCATAGCACTGATGCTTCATGAGGTGTACATTAAATCAGGTTGTACTGTAGGAACAACACTTTCAATTATATTGTCACATCATACCAGAACACAGAAGATCCTGATAGTCATAAAAACACCCAATTGGACACTTTAAAAAAATAAAAACTCTTTTTTTGGTATAGGTTGCATGGTACCAAAATTTGAAGTGCATCATCAAATATATACGGAGCAAAAACACCCGCCGGTGTGATCGGTAGTAATATACTATTATCAATTGACAATAAATAAATACACTTTTATTTGTTATACAGTTGTTATGCAGTATATACCAGCGGTTGAAACTAATGCGGGGTACCTCCAAAAATGAAACTGCAATTTTCAGCAAACATGACGGTTGCTATTAAAAACATTAATTAAGAGAGAGAGAGAGAGAGAGAGAGAGAGAGAGAGAGAGAGAGAGAGAGAGAGAGAAGAGAGAGAGAGAGAGAGAGAGAGAGAGAGAGAGGGGGGGGAGATCTTAAAACAAAATTCATGTTGCTAAAAACAATGAATTCAAGTGCAGATGCATGTTATGTATATTGTAATGTTGGAATAAATCTTCAAACTATTATTGTTTTACAGTTTCGGTAACTATGGGAATATTCCTTACTTTTTTGTGAACAGTATATACAGAGAATACTAAACGAGATCCCGCGAGAGACCATTTATTATACTACGTGTGGTTTCAATCGTACATGCACGAATGGACAACTGATTAAACAAAAGGATGACTGTATGGACGGAGATAGGTTTGTTTTTTAACGACACCACTAGAGCACATTGATTTATTAATCATGGTTGTTGAATATCAAACATATAGTATATTTAGTATATTATATACATATTTTTACACAGTCTTAGAGAGGAAACCCGCTACATTTTTCCATTAATAGCAAGGAATTTTTATATCCACCATCCCACAGACAGGATAGCACATACCACGGCCATTGATATACCAGTCGTGGGTATGCAGTGGCGGACCCTGAAAATCCATTGGGGAAATTACATAAGGCGGAATGCCAAGGGAACTTTGGGAGAGGTTTGGAGGGGATCGTAAAAAAACAGTGGCGTAGCGTGGGTTGCCAGCGCCCGGAGCAAGGCAAGTACTGCGCCCCCTAACCAATGGACCGTTAGAACTCCCCGAGTCCCTTCCATCAGTCCAGAATTTTGCGCCCGGGGCTACCCCTCCGGTGGCCCCGCCCACGCTACGCCACTGCATAAAAATGAAAATTAATATATTATAAAATAATAACTGTCGTAAAATTTAGGGGGCGGGTCCCTTCCCCTCCCCCCTCCCTAGACCCGCCTCTGGTATGGACGGAGCTAGAGTAAGCCCTGTAGGCCTATGTATCGTAAATTAGTTCCAGTAAAGTGTGAGAGTGACACTTTAAAATATCAGGGGCGGGAAGTAGCCCAGTGGTACAGCGCTCGCTCGCTGTGCGGTCGGTCTGGGATCGATCCCCTTCGGTGGGCCCATTGGGCTATTTCTTGTTCCAGCCAGTGCACCACGACTGGTATAGCAAAGGTCGTGGTATGTACTAACCTGTCTGTGGGATGGTGCATATAAAAAAATCCCTTCCTGCTAATCGAAAAGAGTAGCCCATGCAGTGGCGACAGCGGGTTTCCTCTCGCATTATCTGTGTGGTCCTTAACCATATGTTTGACGCCATATAACTGTAAATACAATGTGTTGAGTGTGTCGTTAAATAAAACATTTCTTTCTTTCTTTCTTTAAAAAATCTACCACTTATGACAGGGGTAACAGCCCCAGAAGGACAGTCCGGGTTCCCGACGTCGGTACATCTCATACATAATCTTGCAGCGGTAGCAGTAGCAGTACTTCGGCCGGTAGCCGTGCAGCAACGTGCACCCCTCTGGCAACACGGCATAGCCGTTCTCGTACACTCGGAACTCTGTCATCAGCGGCGGTGACGGGGTCAAGGCCAGCATCGATACGTCGGTGACGTTGTTGCGGAGGTCGCACGTCATCCTTTGCTGGTCTTGTGTCCGATCGGAGTCATGCTCCCTCCGCGGTCCGCCTTGGCTCGCGAATAGAATCGTCTTACGAAACTTACGAATCAGCTCACGTGACTTGTCGATTGGCGGGAAGCTAGGATAGTCTTTCGCTTTGCTTTGTGTATTACTTGGCCGTCCTGAAAATAATAATATGCATACATACATATACATATGCATATACATTTACATTTACATTTACATTTACATTTACATATACATACACATACACATACACATACACATACACATACATATACATACATACATACATATATACATGCATACATACTGTCGCTGTCTCTCTCTGTATCTGTATCTCTCTCTCTCTCTCTCTCTCTCTCTCTCTCTCTCTCTCTCCTCTCTCTCTCTCTCTCTCTCTCTCTCTCTCTCTCTCTCTCTGTCTCTGTCTCTCTCTCTGTATATGAGAGAGGGATAGAGAGAAAGAGAGCGAGAGAGGGAGAGAGAGAAAGAGAGCGAGAGAGAGAGAGAGAGAGAGAGAGAGAGACAGAGACAGAGACAGAGACACAGAAAGACAGAGACAGGCAGAGACAGAGAAAAGAGAGAGGGAGGGAGAGTAATATACGTTTTCAATTAAACTCTCTCTTAGAGAGCGTGATAACTGTCCAAATGACCGTCTAGCTCTCTTACCATCAAAGTACTCGGGCCAATGAAATACCATTTGTTGCTAATGAATTTGCCTTTGAAGACTACGTGTCAAAATTACCAAATATTTGACATTCAATAGCTGGTAATTAATTAATAATGTGTCGTTAAACAAAACAAAATGTATCTTTTATTTTTAAATTTGTAAGTGTGTGTGTGTGTGTGTGTGTGTGTGTGTGTGTGTGTGTTCAAGTGCGTGTTCTTGTGAATACACGGACATATCTTCTGACATCAATTTCTCTCATCCTCAGGTATATTTGTAGTTTGTAATTTGCAGTGTTCTTTTTTTTTTATTTAACACATGAAGCAAACACGGCAAATACGATAGTGTAGTTTATTTATGATAAAACGGTCAAATATAAAAAAAGTTACTTTTCGGCCATCTTTACCTGTTCGTGTAAAATAATGGTCTATTTAACAAATGAATGAGAGAAAAAGACTTCATTATATGCATATTTGAAAAAGACCTCATCATATGCTGTCAAGCCTCGTCCCAGGTCGAAATGTCCACCACTTCGGGTGTACTTTTTCTATTCCTAGTCCAAGTCCAATATTTTTAACATGATCATATACCACTAGCGTTTCGAGCATGTCTCTCCCTGGTCCCGTCTCTGGATAGCCAGTGGCCCGACCCGGGACAGATTTTTATCCCACATGACTGCACATGATGGAAGAAAGGAAATAGTTTATTTAAAGACGCGCTCAACACATTTTATTTACGGTTATATGGCGCCGGATTCTGGTTAAGGACCACACATATATTTAGGGAGGAAACCCGCTGTGGCCACTTCATGGGCTACTCTTTTCGATTAGCAGCAAGGGATGTTTTTATATGCACCATCCCATAGACAGGATAGCACATACCACGGCCTTTGATGTACCAGACATGGTGCACTGGCTGGAGCGAGAAATAGCCCAGCGGGCCCACTGACGGGGATCGATCCCAAACCGACCGCGCATCAAGCGAGCGCTTTACCACTGGGCTACGTCCCGCCCCTGTATATAATAGAGACGTATAATCTTCATTAGGTTCAACTATACATTTGCATGAATTAATATACTGGAAATGTTCTTACCCACAGTTTTTTTCTTGCGCCGATTGGCAGGGAGCATTGGCAGACCACTCTATAAATAGCACAAAATAACATGATATGATACAACTCTAAATGCAGTTTTCAGCCACTGTAACAGAGCAATTGTAACAACTAAAATTGCATATTAAACTGGCAGACAGGGTTGAAACACATTGAAATCGTAGAAAAAAAATGAAATTAGTAGCAAGGGATCTTTTTATATGTATCATTCCAGAGACAGGACAGCACATACCACGGTCTTTGATACACCTCTGCTATTTGATGTCAGACGTCTAGTAATTCTAACACGTAGTCTTCAGGGGTAAAACAGCTACCTTAGCAGCGTTGGAGCTTTTATATGTTCGTTCCGACAGACAGGGCAGCACACACCACGGCATTTGATAAACCAGTCATGGTGCACTGGCTGGAACAGGAAATAGGCCAATGGACCCACCACCCGCGAATCAGCCGAGCGCTTAACCACTGGGCTACGGCTCGCTCCCAGCTAACTACAAATAAAGTTTTAGTTTGTTTTGTTTAATGACGCCATTAGAACACACTGATTGATTCATCATCGGCCAGTGGATGTCAAAGATTTTGATAATTGTGACATATACACTTAGAGAGGAAGCCCGCTACATTTTTTTCCATTAGTAGCAGGGAATATTTTATCTGCACTATCCCACAAAAGGAGTATAGCACATGCCACGGCTTTTGATATACAGGTAGTGGTGCACTGGCTGGAACGAGAAATAGCCCACTGGGTGCCGCTTAACAATGCCAGAAGTACCTACTGAACACTTACCGAATTGGTCATGATCCGACTATTCCTACAGCTATTTAGCTGATAGCAATGTGGCTTGAATTGTTATACAAGAGGTACGTATCTGTCGTGGATGGATAAATAAGGACTGGGATGTGGAGGCGGACAGCAAAATAAGTTGAAACACAGGAGGAGTTGGCAGATCACGAATAAATGAGATGGAATTCATAGGGCGCAGTGGGATGATAATAATAATAATTATTATTATTTTATGTTATGTTATGTTATGTTATGTTATGTTATGTTATGTTATGTTATGTTATGTTATGTTATGTTATGTTATGTTATGTTATGTTATGTTATGTTATGTTATGTTTTATTATTATTATTATTATTATTATCTAGAGGAGACCGTTTTGACATAAAATTAACTATTAATGACCAGTTATTTTTAGAGGTTTTAATGATGAAAATAAGAGATAAAACAATTGCGTTTGCGTCTGGGAAAATGAAAGAACAGTAAATAAGAGAAAAGCAATTAGAAACAAAAATTGTAAAAATTGGATATACTGCTTAGCCAAGAGATAGGTAATACATCTTTAGAAGAAAGTTTTAATGATTTCAAATATGAACCGGAAACTCACACAAAGAAAAAACGAAGTGTGTTTTAGTAGGTCTAAAACTCGATGGGTAGAACACGGAGAAAACAGTCAAAATAGTTTTGTAGTCTAGAAAAGAGAAATTACGTGGCAAAAACATTAACTATATTAATAGACAATGAAAATAATGTTCTAGAAAATCAAAAACAAATCGAGAAAGAGGTAGTACCTTTTTATAAAACATTGTATACTAATCAAGATACTGTTGACCTAGAAAGAAAAATTCATAACCATAGAGTTAAAACAAAACAACTAAACGATACTATGTCAAAATCGCTAGGGGGATAATTAACCTATAAGGAAGCCACTAAAGTGTTAAAGAAATTGAATAATTAATTAGATATCAATATCACTTCTAAACAATATTTATAAACTAGGGTCAGCAGCTCTTGCAGAAAGAATTAAGAATGTCCTCCCCTTGTTAGCATCTATGGATCAAAATGGATTTATACATGGTCGATCAAAAGGTAATAATAATAGACTAATATATGATATACTACATTATATAACTACGAAAACTAAATCAGGAATGCTCTTACATTAGATTTTGAAAAAGCCTTTACACCCTTTCTTGGAGTTTTATAACAAACGTTTTAGCTTATTTTAAATTTGGTCCGTCAATGCAGAAATGGATAAAAACTCTATAATGAATGTGAATCGTGTTTATCCATAAATGGTAATATTACCGAGCGCTTTAAAACTTGGCAGAGGATGTAGACAAGGTGATTCTTTATCACCCTATATTTTTATGTTGTGTGTTGAAATTCTTGGGATCATAGTAAGAAACGGTAGGGAATTTAAAATATTGCAATTTGCCAATGATACAACATTACTATTAGATTGGTGTGAAAAATCTCTTACAACTTCAATGGAAACACTACAATATTTTACAAATATCTATGGTCTCAAAGTTAAAGTTACAGTGTCTGGTTACCATATAATAATATCATGCACAAATATGAAATACAAGTTCAACTGCACTTTTAACAAATGTGTGTGTGTTCGCTATGAACGGAGAACGTCAAAAGTATACGCTCAATTCGTCGCCTGTGCGGCCATTTTTCGGCAAAACAC
Organism: Gigantopelta aegis; assembly: GCF_016097555.1. Taxonomy (NCBI): domain Eukaryota; kingdom Metazoa; phylum Mollusca; class Gastropoda; order Neomphalida; family Peltospiridae; genus Gigantopelta; species Gigantopelta aegis. The sequence goes on along the minus strand of NC_054710.1, from coordinate 35,608,860 downwards.
AGACGACAGCCTGTTGTCAATTTCAGTTAACAGGTGCGTTTGCGGATTTGAAATTGTAGGTTTCGTCTCAAAAAAATGAAATGAGAATTCTTGCGCTGTACAAAGAACGTTCGGTTGAGGATACGTACCATTATTTCGTTAAAACCGGTTTTGATCTTGACAATCGTACCTTTCTATTTAAGAATTAATATTTTATAAAGTGTTAGTAGAACTTTCAAAGTTTAGTTTGTATAACACACTGATCATGTATATAGTTTTAATAAAATATACTAAACTAGAAAATGACCGCTTTCACTTTTTAATTTTACGTTTGGTAAAATCGACAAATTCAAATAAATATTATTTCGTTTGGAAAGGGTAAAGTTAGTTTGTTTTGTTTAACGACATCAGTGTTAGAGCATATTGATTTAATAATCATCTGCTTTTGGATGTCAAACGTTTGGTAATTTTGACATATAATCTAAGAGAGGAAACGGGCGCATGTGCAGGGAGGAGGGTATTGGGGGTCGAAACCCTTCCCTGACCAAGATAAAAAAATAAATTGAAATATATTTTTGGGGGGCTGAACATGGCCCCATATAAACTTCGCTCAATGCAGTCTATAACCCCCAACCCCGCTGAAATCCCTGCACATTCGCCTTGGAAAACCGCTACTTTTTTTTTTTTTTTTTTTAGCAAGGGATAATTTACATGTACCATCCCACAGACAGGATATCAAATACCATGGCCTTTTATATACCAGTTATGGCGCACTGGCTGGAACAATCCCGCCGATGGGGATCGATCCTAGACCGACTGCGCATTAAAAAAACCCACTACATTTTTAGATTTAAGTAATGAATAGAAATAACATATAGTCTTCATAAATGTTACGTATATCGAATATACCGCCCTCTTCCTCTACCAATAGAGCGTTACGTAATTATTAACACCCCCTTACATGTAACGCGTATGTCAACCGCTGGTCACTGTCAAAATGTCAAGGCAAATCCCCCACTCACCGACCCCTGGAAAGGTATTGTACCATACCTCTATGAATATAAATACATTTTGGAGGTATGAGACGACCCGTCACACAAGACAGTTAAATTTGTTCAAAATCACGTGAGAAGCTCAGCAAATCGCGTAAATTCCCAATTCTACTGGCGTCCCGCTAATTGAAGAAAAACAAGCTGGTCATTGGGTTTGCAGTTGACCTAGATAATGTAGATATGCGAGCCTCGTAAACTATTGAGATGTGGTGGACCTTTTATGTACCAAACAGAACTGGATCATCTATTGTAAATGTTTAAATAATAAAACTATTCCAGACACTGCAGCTTTAATATAGCTAAAACAAATATAATAACATTAGGCAAGGATAGAACTGATGATAAAAAAATGTGTCCAAAACATAAGTTAAAATGGACTACTGAATTTACAGTCCTTGGTGTGCGATTTTCTACTAATATCTATCGAATACAAAAAATAAACTATCATGTTAAACTAAAGGAAGTTACAACGTTACTTGAACAATGGTCAAAACGTTCTTTATGAAGAGTAAGGAAAATTGCTGTAATTAAAAGTCTGGCTTTATCAATTTTATTTATCTTTTTTCTTCACTTCCAAACCCAACAGATGCTTTCTTCAAAAACTTAGAAACATATTTCTTTCAGTTTATTTGGAATAAAAAGCCTGATAAAATAGCTGGAAAAACATTAATTACCGAATTATCAAAATGGTGGTTTAAGAGCCGTAGACGTTAAACTATTTTGTAACGCACAAAAAATATTGTGGATGAAAAATGTGTATTTAAACCAAGACATTACCTGTTTATTGAGCATTTCCTTACAGTCTAAAGCTTCGTTAGGATTTACTTTTGGTTCAGCTTACAGCTAAATAAAATCATTGACATGCACAAATCCTTTTTGGAAAAAAAATATTAAATATATCGTCAAACGTTATAGAGAAATGCGAACAAAATAAAAGTACTTAACCTACCAATTTGGTATAACTCATATATGAAAATCAATAAGAAGCATATTTATTATAAGACATGGGCAAATAAAGGAATTATGTTCTTAAAAGATATTTTTAATAATACCACTTGGCTTACATATGATGAATTCTGTATGAAATATGATTTTAAACCAATATTTACGGCATATACTGGGTTGATTTTAGAAATTATGTAAAAAATTTCAGACATTCTAGAATACTGTTAAAAACTGGATATTCTTAAACACTAAAATCAGACTTCAGGTAAATGCACAAACAATTGTTTTTGGCAACCCTAAATATTCCAAGAAAGATAATAGTATAAATTTAATACTGCTAAATGCCAAACAGTGCATATACAAATCAAAATGCAAAAGTCAACAACTAACTTTAACTGGCTTCCAGAATAGTCTGAATACGTATTATCATATAGATAAGTATATTTCCATAATAAATAACAGAACAATCCAATTTGAAGAAAAGTGGAATTGTTGGACAAAAGTAATTCTATAAAGTATAATGCATATTTATTTGTAAGAATTATTTATGGGCACATTATATTTACATAATATATAGAATTGATATATAGCTTAATTATGTCAATACGTATGAGACCATTTTATAATATATCATCTATTTATTGTTCCATGTTTATATATATATATATATATATATATATATATATATATATAATATATTATATATTCTATATTCTATATTCTATATTTTTGTGGTCAAATAAATAAATAAATAAAATAGTAATAATAATAATAATAATAATAATAATAATAATAAATAAATAAAACAAATATTATGTTTTTAAAAAAGAGACCTACATGTCGTGTGGTGGAGAAGTCGCTGTCGAAATCAGTGCTCATCGATTTTCGCCGTCCTTGACTGGGAAAAGCCATCCTTGAACTGAAACGAAAACGAAGTCAACCAGAAAGACAAAGGTAACTACAGCAGAGAGAGAGAGAGAGAGAGAGAGAGAGAGAGAGAGAGAGAGAGAGAGAGAGAGAGAGAGAGAGAGAGAGAGAGAGAGAGGAGGGGGGGGAGAGAGAGAGAGAGAGGGAGAGGGGGGGGGAGAGAGAGAGAGAGAGAGAGAGAGAGAGGAGAGAGGGGGGGAGAGAGAGAGAGAGAGAGAGAGAGAGAGAGAGAGAGAGAGAGAGAGAGAGAGAGAGAGAGAGAGAGAGAGAGAGAGAGAGAGAGAGAGAGAGAGAGAGAGAGAGAGAGAGAGAGGGGGGAGAGAGAGGGTTCACCGACGGGGATCGATCCTAAACCGACCGCGCATCAAGCGAGCGCTCTACCACTGGGCTACATCTTACCCCTACAACTAATAGTGTAGGTAAAATGATGAGAAAACAGGGTGAAAAGCCAGCTCATTTCACTTATCGTTTTTGTTCGAATTTAAGGATTTGCCCAGGACAGGCGTGCGCTATGACAGCTTTTTCTGAATGTACACGTTAAGCACTCTGACCTGACTGGTTTGGGGGCAGTTGCACCCCTGCCCCCTACCTCCTGTCCCCTGCCTCGTACGCTTATGCAGACAGACAGACAGACAGACTGAGAGATAGGTAGTCAAATGCATGGACAATATTTGTTTAGGGAAACCCTGGACAGAGCATTTTGAATATATCCCGGCCTTTCTAAATCAGACAGACAGACAGACAGGCAGGTCGACTCATTCTCTGTGGGGTTTTCCCGTTCCAACCAGACTGGTATATCAAAAACGTTTGGTGTGCCCCACCCGTCTGTGGCAAAGTGCATAAAAAGATCCATTGATGCTAATTAAAAAAAGATAGCGGGAAAATATTAACGAATGTTGGACATCCAATAGACGATGATTAATAAATCAATGTGCTCTATTGGTGACGTTAAACGAAACAAACTTTAATTTTGTTCAATCCTATCTGAGTGATAAGACGTCATTCTGCTTGAGAAAATGATGGTTTCCTCTAAGATGATGTGTCAGAATTACCAAACGTTTGACAGCCTATCGCCATTGATTAAAAAAAATCAATGTGATCTAGTGGTGTCATTAAAACAAAACTTAACTCTATGAGCTTGTCCAGTCATCTTCCCATCCATCTATCTATCCAACCTTCCTTCCTTCCTATATTCAAATAAATCACACATATTATAAAGAACCAATCCATTCGCCCAACCGTTCGTCCGTCTGTTCGTTCATGCGCCCATACATCTGCCATTTAGGTTATATCTCGTCCGAGCCAATGCTCCACGACTGGTATATCAAAGGCCGTGGTATGTGCTATCATGTCTGTGGAACGGTGCATATAAAAGATCCTTTGCTACTAATGGGACAATGTAGCGGGTTTCCTATCTAAGACTGTATGCCAAAATTACCAAATGTTTAACATCCAGTAGCTGATGTTGAATAAATCAATATGCTCTAGTGGTGTCGTTAAACAAAACACACTTTTTTCCTTCCTTTAATCAATTAAATCCAATTGGCTATAAATTACATATTTTGTTCGGAATCAATCCATCCCTTTATCCGATCGTTCGTCCGTCTATCCGTTCATGCATCCATTCATTCATCCGGAGCGGGACGTAGCTCAGTGGTATAGCGCTCGCTCGATGCGCAGTCAGTCTAAGATCGATCCCCGTCGGTGGGCCCAATGGGCTATTTCTCGTTCCAGCCAGTGCACCACGACTGGTATATCAAAGGCTGTGGTATGTGCTATCCTGTCTGTGGGATGGTGCATATAAAAGATCCCTTGCTGCTAATCGAAAAGAGTAGCCCATGAAGTGGCGACAGCGGGTTTCCTCTCTATATATACGTGTGGTCCTTAACCATATGGCTGACGCCATATAACCGTAAATAAAATGTGTTGAGTGCGTCGTTAAATAAAATATTTCCATTCATTCATCAGCCCATCATCTCTTCCATCCATTTATCAATCTACGGCATATATAAATCACATATCGTATAAACCAGTAACTACAATGCATATGAAATCAGTTTAAATATCTTACCAAATTCCGTCTACGTCATGTCTCTTTGGAATCCTCGAAATTTGGAATAAAACTGGATCGCAGTTTGATATTATTCAGCCACGTCATGACGTGTGTTGTCTTTCGTTGACGACAAATCTGATGCACTAGATTAAAACGCATAGGTTATTACCGTGGTAACAGCTATTCATTAACAGATTTTAGTCCATCCTTCGAAATTCCAAGAGACATGTATGTGTGTGTGTGTGTGTGTGTGTGTGTGTGTGTGTGTGTGTGTGTATAACAAGAATGGCCAGGAAAGTGGAGATTTCACATACAAGCAAGGAGCGGGACGTAGCCCAGTGGTAAAGCGATCGCTTGATGCGCGCTCGGTCTGGGATCGATCCCCGTCGGTGGACTCATTGGGATATTATTCGTTCCTGCCAGTGCACCACGACTGGTTTGTCAAAGGCCGTGGTATGTGCTATCCTGTCTCTGGGATGGTGCATATAAAAAGGATCCTTTGCTACTAATCGACAAATGAAGCGCGTTTCTTCCCTAAGACTATATGTCAGAATTACTAAATGTTTGACATCCAATAGCCGACGATTAATAAATATATGTTCTCTAGTGGTGTTGTTTAACAAAAGAAATGATAAAGACCACCTAGACAGTAGAAATGTACAAACAGCCAGTATATGAATGAATGAATGAATTAATTAAAGTTTAAAGGCGCATACCCTAGTTTTAGCGCGTAAAAATGGACACTAAGTTTAGTTATTCTACAAACCTGCAACACACATTTGGATATGGTTAGTACAGAGAGAAGCTAAAGTCAATGATGTTTTAAACAGGGAAATACTGTCTAAAATAACCAGAGTTTGTCTCATTAATCATTACTTCTTAGACGAACGTGCGTTTTTAAAAACTAGGGTATGTCGCTTTAACGACAAAACAGCATATAAAAGAACTTTTCGGTGTTGAGGTAAATAAATGAGTAAATAAACGGTGTGTATATGTGTGTGTGTATATGCGTTTGTATATGCGTGTGTATATGTGTGTGTATATGCGTGTGTATATGCGTGTGTGTATATGCGTGTGTATATGTGTGTGTGTATATTCGTGTGTGTATGTGTGTGTGTATATGCGTGTGTATATGCGTGTGTGTATATGCGTGTGTATATGTGTGTGTATATGCGTGTGTATATATGTGTGTGTGTGTATGCGTGTGTGTAGGCGTGTGTATATGCGTGTGTATATGCGTGTGTATGTGCGTGTGTAAATGTGTGTGTATATGCGTGTGTATATGTGTGTGTGTATGCGTGTGTCTATGTGTGTGTGTATGTGTGTGTGTATATATGTGTGTGTATATGCGTGTGTATATGCGTGTGTATATGCGTGTGTATATATGTGTGTGTGTGTATGCGTCTGTGTGTGTGTGTATGTGTGTGTGTATA
>NC_054710.1:35514971-35597471 GCF_016097555.1 Gigantopelta aegis | reverse complement strand
ACCAACTAAACAATAAACAAAACCCCCGCTAAAACATCATACAAATGTAGTAGTGTTGGTATAAACTGCTCATACTGGCAGTAACTCCCTATTTTAATTTTTTGGCGGATCGTTCGAAATGGCGCCTAATTTCCTTCACAAAATTGCGCACCCTTTCTCTTTGGCTTAATCCTACGGGACTTTCCAAATTCCATAGCACTATACCACCCTCCACCTGTTACCGGCCCCGGTCGGACTGCTGGTGCTCCTCTGCACCTGCCAGTGCAGCCGGTCCACCCTCCAACCCACCCCAACCCTTTCCTTAAATCGCATTACGAAGGCTGTTTTCTTCTGGGTTATCTTCTGGTTGGATAGTATATAGCACCTACTATTAATTTAGTCGGTGCTTGGCTTTATGTTTGTATTGTCACCACTGTATAATCAATAGTGGTGAGATGCCCGTAAGGCGGTTTGAGATATTTAAAATATCTTCCAGTGAATGATTTGTTTGTGTACTGAATATTACTGTGGCGTCGGGTTGTTGCACGCACAGTATGTCAACTAATTGTTTGAGGTTTTTATGTTTTATGTTTGAAAGTGACATCGGACATTCATAAAAACTCTCAGTATATATATATTAATAAAATATTAGTGGCTGTATATTAAACGTGATTCTGATCGTTCTAATATTCTAACAGGTTAAATTTCACTTTATTTCCATAAACGTTTTTTATTTTTTTCGTATTTACGAAATTGTTTGAAGACAAAACCCAGTTTTGGCTTCTTACAAATATTAAGACGACCAGAAACACATTGAATATACAGACATTGATATTCTAAACAAGAAAATATATTTACTATGTAAGTTTAATCGTAGAAATATTTTATTAGTCGGAAACATCTTACAATGCATCAAACTCGGGAATGTCCCTTTAAAAGTTGTGACTTTTTTCCTGGGTTTTTTCCATCACGTTTTTATTAAAACAAATATTTCTAGATTCGGTGAAGGAGATGTTCTGTTTGGCTGCGTGGTTAAGAAAAATAGAAAACTTTTTATTTAACGACGCACTCAACACATTTTATTTACGGTTATATGGTGTCGCACATATGGTTAAGGACCACAGATATTGAGAGAGGAAACCCGCTGTCGCCACTTCATGGGCTACTTTTTTCGATTAGCAGCAAGGGATATTTTATATGCACCATCCCACATACAGGGTAGTACATACCACGGTCTTTGATATACCAGTCGTGGTGCACTGGCTGGAACGAGAAATAGCCCAATGGGCTCACCGACGGGGATCGATCCCAGATCAACCGCGGCTGGCTGCGTGGTTACGGTCGCCGATAGTAAAATTACATTGTGAATCGGTGCAGTAGGCTCGAATCATGCCAACTAAGACTTTGTGTTTTTAAATAGTATAATTATATGCAACTTTCAACATAGGGCCGGACGTTGCCCAATGGTAAAGCGCTCGCCTAATGCGCGGTCAGTTTAGGATCGATCCTTGTAGGTGGGCCTATTGAGCTATTTTTCGTTCTTCTTTGGGATGGGTTATGTAAAATGTCCCTTACTACTAATGAAAAATGTAGCACGTTTCCACTTTTAAGACTAAAATATCCCTTACTACTAATGAAAAATGTAGCACGTTTCCTCTTTTAAGACTAAAATGCCAAACATACCAAATGTTTGACATCAATCAACTGCTATTGGATGTCAAACATTTGGTAATTCTGACAGTCATCAGAGAAAACCCACTACATCTTTTTCCAATTAGCAGCAAGGTATCTTTTATATGCGCTTTCCCACAGACACGAAAGCACATACCACAATCTTTGACCAGTTATGGTGCACTGGTTGGAACGAGAAAAAACAATCAGTTGCATGGATCACCCAAGTGGCTTCGATACAGCGACGCAAGCTCGTAAGGCAAGCACTCAACCGACTGAGCTAACTCCCGCCCCTCCTGTGACCCAAGTACTTTAGGCGAGCACTCAACCGACTAAGCTAACTCCCACCCCTCCTGTGACCCAAGCACTGTAGACGAGCACTCAACCGACTAAGCTAACTCCCGCCCCTCCTGTGACCCAAGCACTCAACCGACTGTGCTAACTCCCGCCCCTCCTGTGACCCAAGCACTCAACCGACTGTGCTAACTCCCGCCCCTCCTGTGACCCAAGCACTGTAGACGAGCGCTCAGCCGACTGAGCTAACTCCCGCCCCTCCTGTGACCCAAGCACTCAACCGACTGAGCTAACTCCCGCCCCTGCTGTGACCCAAGCACTCAACCGACTGAGCTAACTCCCGCCCCTGCTGTGACCCAAGCACTCAACCGACTGAGCTAACTCCCGCCCCTCCTGTGACCCAAGCACTCAACCGACTGAGCTAACTACCGCCCCTCCTGTGACCCAAGCACTCTAGGCGAGCACACAACCAACTGAGCTAACTCCCGCCCCTCCTGTGACCCAAGCACTCAACCGACTGAGCTAACTCCCGCCCCTCCTGTGACCCAAGCACTTAACCGACTGAGCTAACTCCCGCCCCTCCTGTGACCCAAGCACTCTAGGCGAGCACTCAACCGACTGAGCTAACTCCCGCCCCTCCTGTGACCCAAGCACTCTAGGCGAGCACTCAACCGACTGAGCTAACTCCCGCCCCTCCTGTGACCCAAGCACTCTAGGCGAGCACTCAACCGACTGAGCTAACTCCCGCCCGTCCTGTGACCCAAGCACTCTAGGCGAGCACTCAACCGACTGAGCTAACTCCCGCCCGTCCTGTGACCCAAGCACTCAACCGACTGAGCTAACTCCCGCCCCTCCTGTGACCCAAGCACTCTAGGCGAGCACTCAACCGACTGAGCTAACTCCCGCCCGTCCTGTGACCCAAGCACTCAACCGACTGAGCTAACTCCCGCCCCTCCTGTGACCCAAGCACTCTAGGCGAGCACTCAACCGACTGAGCTAACTCCCGCCCCTCCTGTGACCCAAGCACTCTAGGCGAGCACTCAACCGACTGAGCTAACTCCCGCCCGTCCTGTGACCCAAGCACTCAACCGACTGAGCTAACTCCCGCCCCTCCTGTGACCCAAGCACTCTAGGCGAGCACTGAACTGACTGAGCTAACTCCCGCCCCTCCTGTGACCCAAGCACTCAACCGACTGAGCTAACTCCCGCCCCTCCTGTGACCCAAGCAATTTAGGCGAGCACTCAACAGTTTTAAAGTTGTTGTTTAACGAGAACACTAGAGCACATCATCATCTGCTATCACGTTAAAATGGTAATTTTGACAGTCATAGAGAGGAAACCCGCTACATTTTTCAATTAGTAGCAAGGAATCTTTTATATGCACCATCCAACAGACAGGACAGCACATACCACAGCCTTTAATATAAGTCATGGTGCACTGGCTGTGACGAGAAATAGCTCAATGAGCCCACGGACGGGGATCGATCCCAGACCGACCGCGCATCAAGCGAGCGTTTTACCACTGGGCTACGCCCCCAATCCCTCTACCGACGGAGCTACCCCCCTACCCCCACCGCTTCACACACCAAAGAATGAAAAACAACATCAACACATATAATTAATATATTTTTCAAAATATATATATATGAAACAATACAAAAGTAAAATATATATAAAAGTCATGCTATTAACAATATATAACACCTTTATTTCATATATAAAATCAAAATTCAATCAAATATAATTAGTTACTTTTATCAGTGCTGAGGCTGTGCACCACCCTCCCTGGAATTAATTCATAGTGCTAATATTTTGGTCATCTTGATACATCTCTTGAAAGTGAAAGTTACCATATATAAACCTCTCAAATCTGGGCCCTTTGTACCCAGAATTCCCCCAAAAAACAGACATTTTACATAGACTTTTTTTTTTCAAATATCAGTACTGAACAGATTCTCTCTAAATCAAATACCCCTTAAAATCAGCCATTTTACTTGGTATATGGGTTGTCCGATTTAGAAGGGTTTTACTATACATAGCTGAAAATACGTTAGTGCATGTACGACTACCGTAGGTGCACATTTTAAACGTTGCGTCCACTACCTGAATACTGAAAATACCCTTTTTAAACGATCCACCCCCTCCCTAGAAAAATCCTGCATCCGCCACTGCAGTGCAAAGAAAGCCAATAATTCTAGGGAACAGACACTCAAAAGGGATGTTCCAGAATTGATAATATTGATAAATAAATTCTTCTGGCACTAGCAACCCAAGTTTTTCTAATGTTCATAATCATTTTAAGGGTCCTCAACTGTCACCTGTCTTAACAACCCACAAGGATGCATTTCAGAAGTCTAAAATGCATTTTATAAAACAAAAGTATTAAAGGAACAGACTCTCGTGTTTAAACACTAAGACATATTTTTCACTATTAGAGCCGTTTATGATAACTGAAATCAAACATTACTTATACTTTATTGTTTAGATTATCCATTTCCGTACAACCGAAGTGTTTCTGGTCATCCTGGTGTTTCTAATACCACAAAATGCATTTTTTTCATATTTTTAAAAACGTGCGTCTGAGAAGTAACTGTTCTAGAGTCGCGTTTTATTCAGGGTATTTCAACGTCACAGACTCTTGTTTCACTCTGTTGTATCCCAATGTGTTACAGGTTTGTAAATTAGTGTCCATTGTTACGGGTTGAAACTAGAGTCTATGTGGAAATTATGCCTTAGTGTTTAAAAACTAGGGTCCGTCCCTTTAAAAGGACATGCCCTAGTTTCAACCCATGAAAATTAACACTAAGTTTAGTTAAAGGGACAGACGCTAGTTTCAACCCATGAAAATTAACACTAAGTTTAGTTAAAGGGACAGACGCTAGTTTCAACCCGTGAAAATTAACACTAAGTTTAGTTAAAGGGACAGACGCTAGTTTCAACCCGTGAAAATTAACACTAAGTTTAGTTAAAGGGACAGACCCTAGTTTCAACCCGTGAAAATTAACACTAAGTTTAGTTAAAGGGACAGACCCTAGTTTCAACCCGTGAAAATTAACACTAAGTTTAGTTAAAGGGACAGACCCTAGTTTCAACCCGTGAAAATTAACACTAAGTTTAGTTAAAGGGACAGACCCTAGTTTCAACCCATGAAAATTAACACTAAGTTTAGTTAATCTACAAACCTGTAATACATCTGAATAAAGTTACAACTGAGTGAAACAAGAGTCTGTGACTTTGAAATGATGAAATACCCTCTAAAATAGACTAAAACTCCACTCCATAGCCGTTACTTCTCTGACACACGTGCGTCTTTAAAAATATGAGAACTGCATTTTGTAATACTAAGCAAACCAGGATGACCAAAGACACTTCAAATGTACGGAAATGGATAATCAAAACAATAAAATCTAAGTAAAGTATGATTTCAGTTATCAAAAACGGCTCTAATAGTCAAAACTATGCCTTAATGTTTAAAAACTAGGGTATGTCCCTTTAATAAAATTCAGAACTGCCACATATCCAACTAAGCACAACAATATATTACAAAAGTCTAAAAAGCATTTACAAAAATATGTGATCATCAAAATTCTGAATTGTCATATCCCAAACAACCACAGTGAGAAACACAAGATCATAACATTTCCTTACCGATCCACAAGGATGCGTTTCGAAAGTCTAAATGGCATTTACAAAAATACAAGATGATCAATATTCTGGTGCCCGCCAAGCAGTAAACACCAAGCCACTGGTTTCACCTTTTATAGACATCCAAGAGAAAATCAAACCAGGTATATATAAATGCAAAAACAGTAAATAGTAATAATAATAAAAAAATGATATGAATGAAAAACAACAACCAAAAAACCCAACACATTATAAGTAAGAAACAGCATGCTGATCCACATGTACCATACACTATTTTAGAGGGCATGTACCTTTAACTAGCATAATACATTTTAGTACATAAGCGTACGAGACGGGGAAAAACCCTCAAATTTGGGCAAACATGATGCACATATTCGGGCAAAATGCGCTAACCTGAGACATTTTAACCACGTAGTTCCACCATTCTACCCTCAAAATTAGTTGTAATTAACGAAAAAAATGCATTGGGATTCGTTTGCAACCCTATATACATGAAGCTGGTTGGAAGTAATACTAATAAGAATAAAGTTTGTAATCCAGATTCGGGCATTTTCGTTTAATTCGGGCGAAAGTCAGCCTGGCCCCCCCTACAAAGATGGGAGCCCGTACGTCTATGTTTTAATATCAATGAAAAGACAAATCACACCAGTCTGCAAGACTGGTTTCAATCAACATTTAAAATCTGCCACAATGTGTACTAGTCCTACAACATACAACATATTACAATACATATTAGACATTGGAATTAAAAAAATTCTTTTAAATTGGGATTCCGCCAGAATTGTTAAATGATGTAATATAGATATTTTGAAATTTCGCCTCACCATTCTATGCTTCCTACCCACATTCCAGGAATTGCGGAAGCAGAGAATCCTCCAAAATGTGCATATATTGTCATAATACAAACTTCATTTGATATGATCATCCTGTGGTACCAAATTATGAATAGATTTCGTTATTTGTAAATTATGTTTACATTAAATTTAATCTAATTTATACGGGATTAGCCTAAATAAGACAAATAAAGTGTATCAAGAAAAAAAGAAGTTGGCTATCATTGGCTATTTGATATCAAACATTTGGTAATTTTGTCATATAGTCATAGAGTGGCCGCATTTTTCCATAAGTAGCAAGGGATCAAAGAAAGAAGAAAAAACCCAAAACGACCAACATGTTTACATCACTCAAAATCATTTAAACTGAGTGTGAAATTGTGTATTCAATGGAAAAGATATTCTTTAGTCAGTTTGAAAAAGAGTGGTTGTCAGCCAGATTGTTGGGTTATATATTTTTTTAATTTAAAACTAGCTTGTCTGTTAAAATTTCCATTCACATTTGGCGTGAGAACTAGTAAGTTTGGTGGTATTTTGTACTCCTGGACCCAGATTTTCGAAGCTATCTCAGCGATACGATATCGTAAAACAGTCGTAGGCAGACCTTGCTTTTTAAGGTGCACGAGTGTGATCGCGCTCGTACAACGCATGTAATTTCAATCTGACGTGTGAAAAACAGCACACGTTACACTCAACAAACGGTGCACGTAAAATAGATACATGTAGGTATATTTATTTCCACGGTTTACACAAATCAACAGTTTTCATAGCTCATTTAGCTGATTGGAAGGTCCTTTTATTAAAACAATAAAAATTAAAAGCATGGCAGTGGCTTCCATGCAGTCGTTAAACTGGTATTTCTCTTTGTTGAACAAATTGGGAAATATTGGTTTAATAGACAGTACCAATCAAAATCAAATCGGAGCTACACTGCCTATTTTATTCATTATGGAGATTGATTTTTCACTCGCCTTGGCATATTAAGGTGTGCGATTTTCCACTCACTTATAATTTTTAAAAAAAGAAAAAAGGACTGCGTAGGCTATGGCATTTGTCGTTGTAAAGTCATAGCCTACGACAGTTTTACGATATTGTAGCGCTAAAATACATTCAAAAGTTTGTAGCCTGGCTTGCATTGAAAATGTACAAACAAGCATTATCATAATAAAGAGATAATAACTAGTTAATGACGTCGGATATCGGCTTTATTCTGCGAAGGTAAGAATGGGAAATTCCGAAAGGCTCTTCCGAGCGGAATTTCTCATTCAGCCTGAACAGGATAAAGCAGATATCCGACGTCATTTAGTAGTTATTATTTTTATCCTGTAGACCATAAAAATTAAGAGAGAAAGCTATTATTTCTGTTATCTCAGCCACATTGTATGATGACCTAGAGGTCAAATGAGTGATTTTTCTAATGTAGGCTATGCATGTGACGACGTCAAAGCCGTATTCTGCTAGTAACAGGATATGACTGTGCTGTATCCGTTGTCACACCCTGTCAATACAAACGGTGGTTGGTGGATAAAGTTTCATCTAGGGCTGTAACAGATGTTGTAAAAGAAAGCGAAATTATTACAAATGCGTTGGAATCGTGTCTAACTCCGATTCAAGCGGGACAGAGAAAATGCGCCGGTATACACAGGATGCTGGATTAGACAGTCTTATATGATATTAAATGAGCTTCCATTTCATATTATAGTTATGTCCCAAGTGAAATAATTTTCAATTATCACGAGCTTTAGCGAGTTACAATGGAAATTATTTCACGAGGGACATAAACATGATATGAAATGGTAGAGAGTTTAATATCCTATTTATTACCCACAATCGATCTTAATTTATATCACTCAACTCGTTGACTTTCCTGTACGGTTGTAGTCCGCCAGTTGATGACGTCACGAAGTGTCACGTCTCACTTGGCATTCTAGTGGTACCTTTGACTAGTGCTGCAACGATAAACCGGTATACCGGTATACCGTGATAATTAATCAGCTCGATACGAACCGCGGTACAGTTTTGCGTATCGCGATTTTTACACGCTATCTTTTTCAAAGTATCTTATTTGACTTGAAATAGGCAAACAAACAAACAAACAAACAAACGAAAACACCCATCATTTTATTAATTGGTGATGACAGGAAATGTAACAACCACGTCAAGCGTCGTCGGCTTACTTGTTGGCATACGAAGTGATAGGTCGGTTATACTTGGTTCTAACTTCTAAACAAAACGTGTTAAAAGTCCAATAAAAATAACCAGTTAACGATATTTATAAATAAATGTTTTGTTACTTACACATTATTATTCATTGTTCATTCACAATGGAATAAGGCTACGGCTATCATATTCAAAGAAATAAACCAATAAGTGAGAATCGCACTTAGCTGTTTTTCCCTGAACTCGGAATACTTCGGCCGATCATTCAAAACACCTCGACCAATAACCTCTGGTTCGGTCGACCTGCCGAAATATTGCGATTCAATATGTACATTTCCGTGTCAAGCGAGCAGCAACGTTAAAGCCCGATAGCAAGGATTTCCAAATGTGACAATTTAAAAACAGTTTGACACCGTCACACCGGTGTTCTAGTAGACTACTATTTTGTTAAAAAATTAAAATGACCATTATGCTACTAATAAATGTCGTGGTTTATATAATCATTTAGGTCTATGATGGAATCAATATTACAAATATTTCGATTTATATACTTAGTATTACTTATTTAACTTAAACTAGCTATGTTAAATTTTATTCACGAAAAACGCGTGCAACAATTATTTAGCAATTGACCATCAAAGAAACGCCGACGTGTTTCATGTTTGTGATGATGGGTTTAGCCTGACAGCTGAAACTAATAAAGATCATTAATAAGTTTATGCATTCTGCTTTCATTTAAAAAAAACATCCATAAATATTAAATTTCAATAATATCAACTATATTGCAATACATATTGCAATACGGTTTCTTATATCGCAATATATCGCAATACGGTTTTGACCGTATCGTTGCACTTTGACCGTATGTTTGACGGAATGTACTGGAAGTGTTTTATAATACATGAAGATAAAATAATCTTAGTTTCTTACTAATAATAAGAAAGGGTAAAACAATTATCTATATTATGAACATCCACACATGACGTGATGAGTATGATTATGTAATGGACGGTATTACTGTTTACCTCTGGAAACAGAAAAATCCACGTAAATCATTTAATATGTGTTAATATACACAAAACAGTTCAGACAATCAATTCTGTTTTTACGTGTAACCTAGCTATTATGCCATTGCAAACACTGTATTGCACTTTGGTTATTTCCCCCACTGACAACAACAAAAAAAAAAAAATGTGGTAAATCTCTACAACCGCATAATTATTAAACCCACACCTATCACCGAGTCAAACTTCCTTATTGTGTCATTTGAACACTTTCAATGTATTGACTGACAGCTAGTATAGCATATCTCTTTTTTATTAAAACATCGAAAGAGTGCAAATAACCATGATGTGATAACTTTAACATATCTTATATAAGAAAAGAATTAAAAGCAAAATCACAGAAAGAAAGAAAGAAAGAAGGAAATGTTTTATTTAACGACGCACTCAACACATTTTATTTACGGTTATATGGCGTCAGACATATGGTTATGGACCACACAGATACTCTTTCCAATTAGCAGCAAGGGATCTTTTATTTGCGCTTCCCACAGGCAGGATAGCACAAACCATGGCCTTTGTTGAACCAGTTATGGATCACTGGTCGGTGTGTTTTACACCTACCCATTGAGCCTTGCGGAACACTCACTCAGGGTTTGGAGTCGGTATCTGGATAAAAAATCCCATGCCTCGACTGGGATCCGAACCCAGTACCTACCAGCCTGTAGACCGATGGCCTACCACGATGCCACCGAGACCGGTAGCAAAATCACAGACAGTAAAATAATTGTTAATCTACTTAAACCATAAGCACTTTCATTATCATAGATCTATCTTTTAACAAATGTTCTTATATACATACATACATATACATACATGTACATACATACATACATACATACATACATACATGTACATACATGTACATACATGTACATTGTACATACATACATACATATACATACATGTACATACATACATACATACATACATACATATACATACATGTACATTGTACATACATACATACATACGTACATACATACATACATGTACATACATACATACATACATGTACATACATACATGTACATACATACATTCATGTACATACATACATACATTCACATACATACATATATACATACAAACATACATACATCAATAGCTCAAAATGTATCGTGGCAAGTCTGCAAGTTGTGGGTAATTCGGTGCCATAGGTTCGAGACCCAGCAATGGCATGGGACAATTTGTGAGGCCAGAAACGATTTAATTATCCCCTGCAGTGCGTTAATATCTATGTATGTAACCTTGACATACATGACATACATACATACAATATATAGATATTCATACATTAATACATACATACATACGCACATACAGACATACATACACACAGACAGACAGACAGACAGACAGACATGCATGCATGGAAGCATGCATACATACATACATACACACATACAATTATATAAAAGCTTACAGGGTTTGATCATTTCATACATTTTGTTGTTGTCACTAACAACTTGTGTCGCTCATGACGCTTCATGCCCATTTCAAATTAAATGGGTCAAAAAGATTACAACCCCCCCCCCCCCCCAAAAAAAAACCACATAAAAAAAAACTACCACACACACACATCACAAAAACCAAGCTAGCAAACATTTTGTAATGCCACAGAGTGCTTGCATCAACTGAATGAGGATTTGTGGTTGTGAGAAACAGTATTGAGCAGAGCCGGTTTATCTTAGCAGCACATGTAGCACGTGTTATGGACCACGTGCTTCAGGGGATTCCGCGGTGAGGTGTACATTTAATTTCTCCAGGCCATTTTCCCCCTCTTCCTGAAAGGGTTGCAAAATATATATCCTGGGAACGGGGACCTGCTGTTATTTGTGCTACATGCCCCGCGGATCCTTAAACTGGCTCTGGTGTCGTGCAAATACAAAAATGAGCCAATCATCTATCATTATGAAACTATATATTCAATTCTCCATTCCAGACCTCAGAGAATTAAACATTTGGGCAAGACTTTCCGAACGTTCCAGCATTCAGTTCATTCAGGCTTAGGTTTAGAGTTACATGGTTAATGATAGTATATGCATACATGCTGGAACGTTCGGAAGTCTTTCCCATAAATGTAATATAGTGAATGAAACATATGTTATCCAACACTAGCATTGATCATTCAATGAATGAATGTTTAACGACACCCCAGCACAAAAATACACATCGACTATTGGGTGTCATAAATGGTAAGTATATGAAAATTATTTATATATATTTATGTAAAACCACAGTGTAAGGTCATAAAACTAAACCAAAAACAGTTCAATAACAATTCCAATTGTAGAAGTTATATGCTCTTATAATAATGCCAACATGTATGTCCAAACGATTAACATAAAAAGTAAACCAAAAACAGTTCAATAACAATTTAATTCAAATTGCAGAAGTTATGTGACACATAACTTCTGCAATTGGAATTGTTAAATAACTTACACTTTATCTTATGACCATTGTATGATCAAAACATCAACATAGAAACTAAACCAAAAACAGTTCAATAACAATTCCAATTGCAGAAGCTACAATGACACATAACTTCTGCAATTGGAACAGTTAAGAAACTTACACTTTATCTAAAAACTATATGGGAAACACCTAACTGTGATGATTAACCTCATATAAAATATATAAAGAGGAACTGAAAATACACAAAAAATATTAAATACTGAAAAAGTTTCTTTTTCTGGAATCATGTTACTGACAACTATATACAATGTATACTATGCTAATAAAATTCACCATCTTGCCAATTTCATCTGTTGAATGTCCTTCTGATCTGCTCAAACTGAAAAGGAAATAAAAAGGGAAAAGATAAAACAATATATTTCTACTGAACTCTTCCATTAATTGAACTTACTGCTACAGTTGAATCCACTTTATTGCATATCGGTTTATAGCATAAATCGGTTATTTGCACAGAACCATTTAGCATTAAATCAATACAAATTAAGTCGCATATTTGAATAACTTTATCAAGACAAACATCGGTATTTTCAACAGTTTTCAAACATACATACTGAGTATAGCAGGCAACACTAAACCAAATAACTTCCGGGTGGGTCAAAATTTGAGGTGCACCAAACTTTTGATTGGGAAGCTAGCTGATAACATCACAAGTCCTGTGATTGGTTATAAATGTCAGTGTGTTGGTTGTAAAAAAAATGAGTTTAAAAAAACATTGATCCCTGAACGACGAGCAATGTACATGCCTATAGTTATTTTGCCATGCCATTTTTATGGGACAGTAAATTCTCTGAATGGAATAAAAGTGACTCTTAAAATTCACTATTCTGGCAAAACACCCACCTAAATTTCAACCCCTGGAAAACAACAAAAAATAAATAAAGGTGAGGAAAACTAAATTTCAACCCCTGAAAGGTGCGAAAAACTAAATTTCGACCCCAAAAAGGCAAAAAACCACCCCGCTAATTTCAAGCACTAAAAGAGGTAAAAAAACTAAATTTCAACCTCCTAAAAGGCGAGATAAACTAAATTTTGACACCATGAAAGGAGAAAAAACCTAAATTTGGACACCATGAAAAGTGCAAAATTTCAACCCTATGAAAGGCGTGAAAAACCAAACAATTTTGACCCCTAAAAGGCAATTTTTATTTTTTTTTAATCTTAACACCCACAAGATGAGATAAATTTAAAAACTGGCTCACCAGAGGGGCATTCCAGTCCTTTGGTGTCATCCCATTGGGTTTCTCATAGTTCTTGATCTGCTGTCCGCCGTGTCTGAGCAGCAGACGACCCAGCTCGACGTGATCTGCGGGGCCGATGTTCTTCAGCCCGGCCGCGATGTGCATGCTCGTGTTCCCGTCTTTATTCTGTGTGTTGATCAGTTGCCGGGCTTCGATGGGTCCGACCGTGTCGAGGATGTATTTGACAATTTCTATATCCTTCGACTCCACCGCATACATCAGGACAGAGCGGTCGCTACAGGGTGTCTGCAAAAATGGATTTAGGATTTAGTTAGTATACAGCAATAATAAACAAATGTACAGTACTTAATAAAATCTAGTATTTTAAATTTAAAAAAAAAGAAAAAGGATTACAGTGATAGAGAAAGAAACACACAGAGAGAGAGAGAGAGAGAGAGAGAGAGAGAGAGAGAGAGAGAGAGAGAGAGAGAGAGAGAGAGAGAGAGAGAGAGAGAGAGTGAGAGAGTGAGAGAGAGAGACAGATAGAGAGAGAGACATGACATAGAGACAGACACAGAAAGAGACAGAAACAGAGAATTGTTTTTATTACCCCAGCAGGCACTCATAACCGGGAAAATAAAAATCATGCATTGGTTTAACGTACACTACTATTGGACGATTTGACGCCAACAAACCAATCACTTTGTCGGTACTAAATATGACGTCATCACGATTTGGCAAAGCACACATAATGACACCACATAGTTTAAAGCATTTGCATTTACCGGTATGTCTTTCTGGTTTCAGTGTTAAACATGTAATAAAATGGTAGTTTAATGCAATTCATTGTAGATTTTTGTTTACAGAATATATAGAACTTTGGGTTTTGAAAATTATCTGTAAAATAAAAATAAAATACAAAGTTAAAGCAATACCCAGAACAGTAAAGTAGCTTACATTGTTCCTATATACATGGACTGTGTAGCCGATGTAGGCTATATCAAAAATAAAGGCTTTTAAAAACCCCAAAATAGCTGGGGTAATAAACAGAATAACAGACTCGGTACCAGTTATTATCAAATATATGTCCCTTGTGAAATAAAGCTAAAGCTTGTGACAAGTGAAAATTATTTCACAATGGTTGGGACATAAATTTGATAGATGGAGAGAGTGAGTGAAATAGATAGAGAGAGAGTGACTGTTAGAGAGAGAGAATGAGAGAAAAGGATAGAACAGAGAGAGAGAGAGAGAGAGAGAGAGAGAGCTCATGACAAGTGAAAATTATTTCACTTGGGACATAAATGTGATAATAACTTGTTTATTATCCTCTATATATATGTATGCACTGTATCACTCACTAGACAGGTCATGGGGGACAATGGCTGGAATAGGGTACATGTAGGTCCTGCTCATTGTGGATATACTCACCACTTTTGCTAGGTCAATCTGTTGGTCTGTCAGCATGTTGACAAGTAACTGGATGATATCCCTCCTGTCACGTTCTTGACACCCTCGGACATGTTTCTGTAGCGCAACCATGAGAGGAGTTTTTCCTGAAATAACACAGAAGTCAGAGATGTGTTATGTTTTCCCTCATTGAGTCTCTCTCTTTCTCTGTTCTATTCTTCTCTCGATCTCACAGAATCTCTCTCTGTCTCTCACCCTGAGTCTGTCTGTCTGTCTGTCAGTCTCTCTCTCTCACTCTATCTATCTCTCCAACTGTTCTTTCCGTGTCCCTCTCTTTCTATTTCTTTCTGTCTCTCTCTGTTCTATCCTTCTCTCTCATTCTCTCTCACACTCACTATCTCTCTCTCTCTCTCTCTCGCTCACTCTCTCCATCTCCTTTTCTCTTTCTGTGTCCCTCTCTATATTTTCCCATCTCTCTCTCTCTGTTCTATCCCCTCTCTCATTGAGTCTCTCTCTGTATCTCTCCCCGAGTCTGTCTCTCTCTCCCCTTCTCACTCTCTGCTTGGCATCCTCATAGTTATTCTCTCTCTTTCTCTGTGTCTCTCTCTCTCTCTCTCTCTCTCTCTCTCTCTCACTAGTGTTATTCAATTAAAAGTTACTGGGCTATTTATCGTTCCAGCCAGTGCACCACGACTGGTATATCAAAGCCTGTGGTATTTGTTATCCTGTCTGTAGGATGTTGTATATAAAATATCCCTTGCAACTAATGGAAAAATGTAGCGGGTTTCCTCTCTAAGACTATATGTCAATATTACCAAATGTTTGACATCCAATACACAAATGTAGCTGATCAAGCGAGCGCTTTACCACTGAATTACACCTAGAGTTGCTGAGGGAAAGGGCGACTGAAAACCACTTGGGCCGATTTCACATGTCTGGGTTATATGAAAACCTAGGTATAACACTGGTTTACATAAAACACTGAAAAACTTCACCAAGACCTACACCCGTGGTGCATTTTGCATGTGTGTGTTTTACTCGTGTTTACAAAACCACGCTTTTTACATGGGTTACCTGCAGATCTGGAAAGGAACATAAGCGAGGGATAGCTTACACTTGATTACTTTGTAGTTCAAACTCGTTGCTAGTATATTATTAGCATTCGCGTACAAGATGGGGGGTCAGCTATCTCCTCCCCCACTCCCCTTCACAGTCTGGGGCAAACCATATTCGGGCAAAAATGATGGAGATGTTTGGCCAAAATAAGCTGGCCTGAAAACGTTTCACTGTGTATTTCCATCATTCCATCATATTACATGTAGTTGTAATCCACGTAAAATGCGTACAGAACCCTACATAGCTGTTGGTAATAATGCACAGATCAATAAACGTTTGTTACCTAGAATTGGGCATTTCCCTTTAATTGGGGCAAAAACCAGCCTCCTCCACACACCCTCAAAAACCAGCCTCCTCCACACACCCTCAAAAACCAGCCTCCTCCACACACCCTCAAAAACCAGCCTCCTCCACACACCCTCAAAAACCAGCCTCCTCCACACACCCTCAAAAACTAAAAAGGGACCCATACGCCTGAGGGGTATTAACGAGGAAACGTTTTGTTAAATTTTCAAACCTGTAGGCCTATCTCGCCTTCTTTCCTCTTTATTAAGATGAGACAAACACAAAAGCATGTTATTATAAGACTGCAGTTTGTGATAGACCTTTAAAGAATTTACGTTCATGACTCTGTTTTCAGTGTTAAAATTGTCATTTTAATGCAATTCATTATATACATTTTTAGCAGAATAAAGATACAATGTAACTTGTTTTTGAAAATTATCTGCGAGTGTGATTAAAATACAAAGCAATAGCAATACTCAGAACAGTGTGTAAAGTGGAACATGGTGAATAATTGTCTTACACACCCATTGGTGAGAACATCATTTGTTATTTTTGATAACACATACTTGTTAACATGTACGTGTGTTAACAATTTCAAGACATATGACTGGCTGCTCCTAGGTGATGTCCAGGCTCTGAATAAACGTACTTAAGTCAATGTATGATACCTAAATACATACTTAAAGTACATAGATAAGTATCATACATTGACTTAAGTACGTTTATGAATACGGAGCCAGGTCACCAATGTCATTCATCCAATGGAAAAATAGCACATTCAAAATCGATTACACTGTGATGTATAGTTAACCTGACAATCATTTGTCTGTGACGAGTAACTTAGCTACAAGCGGAAGGGCTGTAAATAACTTTTAGTCGAAAAAGATGTAAAAATGTGCTTAAAACCTGATTTTTTAAGATATGTAAGAAATAAAATAATGCATTCGTGTCCGTTAGATACCATTTATCTTACAACTTGCTGATTAAAAATGTATCAAACTCACTTTCGCCCGCTAGATACATTTTAAAACAACTTGTTGTAAGATAAATGGTATCTAACAGCCACTCATGTATTATTCTCTATATACAGTTGTGCTAAACGAAAATTAAAAAAAGACAAACGGGCATCTTTATCTGCTACTGTAGTGGGTTAAAATGGTCTCTAAAAATACGTTCACATTTAATGGCTCTGCGATGCTGATGTAAAGCACCATTTTTGCTGGCGAAATTATCTATGAAGAAAAGTTACTTTGAGCAAACCCAGTGAAAAACCACCTCAAGGGCAGGTTTAAACAAGCAATACAATTTCAATCCAGTGTTAAACTAAGGTTATTGAAAACCAGACATGTGAAATGCACAGTAAACATGACCCAGGGTTTAACCTAGGTTTAACCCATATGTTTCCCAAACCCACCGATAACCCAGACATATGAAATCGGCCCTGCTTATGTTTGGATTACAGCAAATACTGAGAGGTTTGGGCCTAACATATGAGACCAACTAACTTACGGTCGTAAACTCTTTCTGCATCAATATTCAGTCTCTGCGAGCTAAGAAGAATGAGCACCATTGAAAGATCTCCCTTCTCAACAGCCTTATGAAGAGGTCCCTGCATTATCAGTTGTTTTGTATCGGAGTCAATCTAAAAACAAACACAGACGTCTTCATTCATAAATGTGAAAAACATACCAATAAGGCCTATATAGTTCTCTATGTATCAAGTGTTTCACCTATGAGCGATGTGTAATAAAGCAAAATGAAATGACACACATTATCCTATAACTTACCCATGATATCCATGTCATAAACCCATGTGATAATTTACTTTATTAACCCGGTTAGTAATGGTATGCAAATTTGCAACGTCTCTAGGTAATGTGTTGCTGTGGATGGGTCATTTGCTTACAAGCCAACAAGACCCGTGTATCTGAGCGTAACGTTTTTAAACATTTGTTTAAAATGCGTGACGTCAAACTAATCTGTGCTAATCGTGATGACGTCATATTATCGATGGCGGCGACTTTAGTACTGTGATTTACTGAAAAATTAATTAGAATGTTATTTAAGAAGTGTTATAGGATAAATAGAATTCGCTACTCGTGTTTTTTAATATGTAAAATATCAACCTCATCTAGTTAATCAGTATTTGTCGAGGCAGATTAACATAGACTCGGTTGATATTTTCCATATTAAAAAACACTCATGGCGAATCCTCTATATAGTTCTCTACGTATCAACTGTTTCATCTATGCAAAATGAAATGACTGAAACATATTACCTCTCCTCCCTGGATGTTAGGATCAGCAAAGTGCAGATAGGACTCAGCTGCAAGGTGATTTCCAGATGTGACACAGCAAAACAGAGGAGTCTGGTAAGAAAAATAAAAAAACATTACACAGATGGTATTCAGGGCTTTAGCAGTCCTTGCCTTTTGAAAAACAAAGGTGAGTGAAAAATTGCACACCTCAAAATGCTTAGGTGAGTGAAAAATCGCACTCATCAAAATGCTAAGACGAGTGAAAACCAAGCAGTTATTAATTTATGAAGTAATTGGTACATGTAAATGCAGAGACATACATGTATGTTGCAAAAATGAACCAACAAACCAATAATGTTTTCTTCTAATTTTATATTGTTTGGTTCATTAGTGTAGTCTGACTTCTTTTCCCTTTCAGGAATGGAGTTTTAATTTATTAATAAGTTTCAGGAGTAGTACTATAGAAATATAATTATGAAATTTATACACTGATGCAGATCATTTAATTTTTTAATTACAATATGTACTATTCAGATAATTTGATGCACACAATTATATATATATCGTTTCAGTGTTAGATGGTTTGATGAACGTGCAGCTAAACATATATAGGATTCAACTTATCTTGAATTTCATTATTATGTACAACGAACATGATTAGGATAGTTGGGATGGGGAAAAAACCCCACTGGTTCCAAGGAGGTGGTTCATGAACTACGACCCAAGCATCTCAGGTGTGCACTACTGACTCATATCATTAAAACAGTTTTTTTTTTTTAAATAACTAGTGAAACATAAGCTACAATTACAATGTGTACTTCAATTGATAGTGTACGTTAGTTGCCGACACTGACATTCACATGACATTTTTAATTCAACAATTACGCAACCAGTCTCCCTCCCTCAACATTTTGTAACATGTCATTTGACCTACCGCGACAAGTTATGAAAGGCTCTGTCGGCGTTACATCATTGATCTAGAACGGCCCCTATGTTGTTAATAACAAAATACACAAACTCTGACAAAATCTGTTATTACAAAGGATTTTATTCCAAACATGGGATGCCATAATAAAGATAATAAAAAAACCCATAATTTTAGACTCCATCATCAATGCGTAATAAGATGCGTGCAGAATTCCAAGAGTAAAAATAATTTGACCCCTATTGGTCAATATATGCAATAATTAAAGTACTGCGCATCAAATCACATTCCAGTCACATGGTCTGTGACTTTCTAACAAATGAAACAAAAATTAAATAGTCGGAATTGATCATTGATTACTGTTACTATAGTGTGTACATATATACATACATAAATATCATATGCACATTCATTAACCTCTGGCTGAAATACAAATATTTAAATGAAGTTTTATTTGATTTTTTTTTTTTAAGATGAAAAAAGAAAAATAATAGACGTAAGAAAAACAACCTAGGCTTATTCCTACATACCTATTATCATTTCTTTTCCTTCTTTTTATTATTCCGTCTAAATTTCATTTTTTTTTTTTTTAAAGAAAGTATAAAATTACATGATTGCCACTTCCGGGACCTCACGTAAGATTTGTAGGCTATACATTTATAAACTAATGGAGACAATTTTACTGATTCATTTGTATAGGCTACCGAAGCCACTATTTAATTCAATCCCTTTTCCCTTTTTGTCATAACTATATGAACAATATAAATGAGTTATCCTTATCAGACGTATTGTGATCTATTACCTTACAAAAGTGGACTGTTTCTAATTAATAATAAATTAAATAGGTAAAGAAGTTTTGATCGGATTGGTACGTCTTTGAAGTTTTCAGATATAATTGTACAGCAAAGATAATTACCAGTCATATATTAAAATCTTGCATGGACGCTACCATTCAGGGCCGTACCCTGACCAAAATCCATGGGGGGGCACTAAATTTTATAAATAATTTTTAACATACTATAAAGATTAAAAATGTCTATGCTATTACTGGAGATATATAAAAAAACATAAAAAGGACAAGATTCTCAGGGGGGGCAGCTGCCCCCCCTGCCCCCCCGGAGGGTACGGCCCTGCCATTCTCGTAACTTTTTTTTTCTCTGGTATTATTAAACGGATCTTTCTATCAGCTACCAGTGGTTGCAAAACAAGGCGTCGCATGCGACGTTTACTATCCTCATTTCCGACGTCTATTTTCGCCACAGTTGCTCAGACTCCAGTTCATATTTTCATGGTTCTTGTCTGAACCTTTGAGTTTCCCACAAATACAGCGTCCATTACTGCTCATTGCCTTTGTTTTTAAAATATATTTTGTTTTGATTCATGTGCACAGCAGACACAGTGATTTTCCACAATCGCGGCAAATGGACGGAATTCCCATTGTGAAACAGAATTTACATTTGGAAATGGAATTACGATTTTCCGCGAAATTTAAAACTGACGATTGAACCGTGCGCAGTACTACAGCAAACGCTATATTGGATTATGCGTTTCACAGTAAGCCAAATGGTCACATTGGGAACCAATCAAATACTTCTCGAACGTTAGCGAAACGTTTGCTGGCTGAAATTATCTATGAAGAAAAGTTACTTTGAGCAAACCCATTGAAAAACCTGCGCAGATGGGACAGGGTTTTTTTCCAGGGGTAAATTTAGCCAGCGGTTTGTCACTAATGCTTGTCTTGGAAGACAGATTTTTACGCTACACATTAAACCAAATAACCATTTCAGGAACCACCAATCAAAATATGTACGCAAATGTTTAGCAAAAAACTGGCTGGCTGAATGTTGCAATGTAACTTTATTTCCGCAGTGTCATGCGCACACTTCAATTTGCAGACGACGTTAGACTGTCAAAGAGATGATAAAATAAATGTTTACGTTTTGTGAACCCTAAGCCTACTTGAATAAATCAGTACACTTAATTGTTGGACAATCATGCTTTATGTAGTTATTATCATTGTAGCCTTTGCTCCTGATGTAATTTTCGCTAATATGTAGGCTTACTTTGATTTAATGAGGAATAGCGACGCATATCGACACCAGTCACTGAGTCAATTTTCGGCCCCTTTAATTTGTCACAACTTATGTTAGTTCAATTGTTAATTAAATACTGTAGTCTGAAACGGAATTTATAAAAACATGAAACGGAATATATATATATATATCTTCTTTTTTTTAAAATGGAAAACCACTGAATCATACTTGTTCTATTCTTGGGCCAACAATTTTACCAACTATTACATTACAAATGGACCACATTGCACACTTCTGTGCAGTGCTCTACAAAGCGAGTAAAATACTCGCCATGGTGATTAAAAACATTCCCTGGCGTCTAAAAAATCAAATCACATTCGCCTGTTGGCGACTGTCCAATAATTTTACTTTAATCTGTAAACAAGCCTGGACATCGGAAAACACTGTGGACCAGTAGCAATTTATCTTCCATAAAACGTGTTTTCTATCAGTAGTTTGTTTGAAAAATAAAAGTTTGAGACATGTTAATCGGACTGAATAACAATTTTCCAATATACAAGAGTAAACACGGTGACGTTAAGTTGGAGGTAATACTTCGTTATGATGTTATCTCCCTTAACTTTAATATCAAGCGTTTGGAAATAATTCGGCCCCAGTTCTGTTTTGGACCACGTCGGTCCTGTCCCATTTAGAGCCAGGTTTTATTTATGTATTAAAATGACATTGTTGAGCCACTGTATGTCCCTACTTGTCTGTTTAAAACTCAAACGTTAATTGTTTTAAATGTCAACTTGTATATGTGTTATGCTGCGCTCCAATCATCTCGTCCTTATCGTGATAATGGGTCCTCCACAATAACGACGTCTCCAGTCGTGAATGTCGTTTTAATCACGTCGGAAGTCATGTTCACCAGTGCAGGATGAAAACATGTTTCTATTTTCATGACTCGACTTTAGACGGCTTTAAAGACAACTATTTACAAAACAGTATTTATGGATTTACAAGGTAGTATGTGACGAAAATAAATATTATTTAAACCAAAAGTAAGGTTGCCGATTGGTAATTAACTACTAGTAACACGTTGAAGCCTCTTAGATATTATCACAATGCTTTTATTTAACTTTTAATGAGTACTGCAATTTAAATGCATATTTTAGCAGTGCCATTGAAATAGTAATTCGCTTAAATTTGTTTAATACAATTATTGGGTACGGAATTTGATAATGATAGTTAATAGTCGTTCACCGTTTTAGTGGAACCGGACATAAACAGTAACTTGTAATTACTATTTAACAACTAGGAATTACCCCTTCACGAGTTCATTCGAATGCAGTCCTAATAACAATTACGGCATTAGTAATGTGAAGTAAAATGGCAGGTAATCAATTTAATTACAAGTATATATTAGCTGGCTACTAAATATAAGTGGCTGGCGACTAGTAAATTTGAACTTGCTTTGTAGAGCACTGCACTGTGGTAACAAACTCTGGCCCGTAGAGCCCCCCCCCCCCCCCCCTTGTGTGCCCCCATTACTGAGTGTCTGTAGCTCTCGATAAACCCCCAACTCCTACTAGTACTTCGTTTTGCAACCGCTGGCAACATGAGGTAAATAGTGGCAATCAATATACAACATTATTTTACGTGCACTGTTTGTTAAGTGTAACATGCGTTGTTTTTCACACTCGCCAGATTGAAATTACATGCGCTGAACGAGTGCGATCGCACCCACACACCTTAAAAGGCAAGGTCTGCTTTAGATTGCATACACAGTCGAGGTGATAAACGTTGTGCCCAGACAACATATATGTATAGGCTCAAAATAATCATGCCCAAATTATGTACAAAAATGCTGACCTCAAAATATTTCACCTCAAGACTACTGAAATGCTGAATTAAGTTTAATTAGATTAAAATAACAGGAAATACTTGCCCGAATATTGACAACTCAATGAATGAAGGAAGAAGGAAGGAAATGGTTTATTTAACGACACACTCAACACATTTTATTTACAGTTATATGGCATCGGACATATGGTTAAGGACCACATAGATATTGAGGAAGGAAACCCGCTATCGCCACTTCATGGGCTACTCTTTTCAATTAGCAGCAAGGGATCTTTTATATGCACCATCCCATGACAGGATAGCATATACCACGGCCTTTGATGTACCAGTTGTGGTGCACTGGCTGGAGCGAGGAATAACCCAATGAGCCCACCGACGGGGATCGATCCCAAACCGACTGTGCACCAAGTGAGCACTTTAACACTGGGCTACGTCTCGCCCCGCACATAAAAAAAGTAAAGTTTGTAAAGTTTGTTTTGTTTAACGATGCCACTAGAGCACATTGATTTTTTATCTTATCATTGGCTATTGGATGTCAAACATATGGTCATTCTAACACTGTTTTTAGAGGAGACCCGCTGTTGCCACATAGGCTACTCTTTTATGACAGGCAGCACGGGATATTTTATTTGCGCTTCCCACAGGCAGGATAGCACAAACCATGGCCTTTGTTGAACCAGTTATGGATCACTGGTCGGTGCAAATGGTTTACACCTACCCATTGAGCCTTGCGAAGCACTCACTCAGGGTTTGGAGTCGGTATCTGGATTAAAAATCACATGCCACCGAGGCCGGTCACCCCGCACATAAATGGAGTTGGCAATCATACAAATATGCATGTATACTAAGTTAACAAAGTTTTGCAATTTGGTAAATTAATGCACCTTATATATAACAGAAAACTTGTGAATGTCACAGTGAACTTCATGTTTTTTAGTATTGTCAGTATATGTCAGTGTATTATGTTAGTATATGTCGAAGTGACAAGAGATTTTCAGTATCACAAACTGTGCTCGAGTGGCATGTGTGATTTCAAATTGCAGATTTCTTCTAGACACATGTAATGGAATATTTGTTCAGGAATGCCTGAGAGCATGTTTCAAACAATGGGTATTTAATTGTTTAAAGGGACATTCCTGAGTCTTCTGCAATTTTTAAGATGTTATCGACTATCAGAGACTTTTAACGATTGTAATTACATATCAAATATATTTTTCTGCATAAAATATTAGTGGCTGTATATTAAATGTGTTTCTGATCGTTCTAATATTTGTACTAGGTTAAATTTAATTTAATTTCCTAAAAAAGAGTTTTTTCGTACGTACGGAATTATTTGAAGACAAAATCCAGTTTGGGCTTCTTACAAATATTAAGACGACCAGAAACACACTGAATATACAGACACTGATATTCTAAACAAGAAAATATATTTAATATGTAAGTTTAATCGGGGAAATATTTTATTAGTCGCAAACATCTTACAATGCAGCAAACTCGGGAATGTCCCTTTAACATACAGTTACAACGTACTTCAACATTTGGTTCAGTTACAGTTTGATTTGTTTAACGTCACCACAACAGCATATTGAAAAATTACTCATCGCCTTCTGAATGTCAAACATTTGATAATTCTGACATATATATTGAATGTAGGAAAGAAGGAAATGGGAAAAAATGAAACAAGAAAAAAAGAAGCAGACAAATTAAAGGAAACAGGAAAAAACAGAAGCAGAGAAAAGGAAACAGGAAAAAAAGAAGCAGACAATTAAAATGGAAACAGGAAAAAAAGTAATCGAAAGAAAGAATTGATTAAACACCCCATATATACTAATCTATACTAACTTTTTAAATTGATATATACTAACCCTAACCCTATCCCTCTTTCTTTCTTTCCCTTACTTTTTTTCCTGTTTCCATTTTTGCTACCCGATTTTGTTTCTTTTGTTCCTGTTTTTTTTTTTTCCTGTTTCTTTCTTTCCGTTACTTTCTTCATGTAGTCTTCAGAGGAAATCTGCTACACACTGTAGATTTTTCAGACCCGGACCCGGACCCGGACCCGGACCCAGACCCAGACCAGATATTTATTCAGTTATTGAAGTCACAGGGGCGGGACATAGCCCAGTGGGAAAGCGTTCGCTTGATGTGCAATCAGTCTGGGATCGATCCTTGTCGGTGGGCCCATTGGGCTATTTCTCGTTCCAGACAGTCCACCACGACTGGTATATCAAAGGCCGTGGTATGTACTACCCTGTCTGTGGGATGGTGCATATAAAAGATCCCTTGCTGCTATTCGAAAAGAGTAGCCCATGAAGTGGCGACAGCGGGTTTTCTCTCTCAATATCTGTGTGGTCCTTAACCATATGTCTGACGCCATATAACCGTAAATAAAATGTGTTGAGTGCATCATTAAATAAAACATTTCCTTCCTTCTTTCTTTCACATATGACCAAGAAAACTACTTTTAAAACAAATGAATCATGTGCTAAGTGTGTACAAAGTACAAGACATGACATTATATATTCAATTCAAACTGGCAGATGTAATTTTTTCCATTATAATAGTTGTAAGGGATCTTTTCAATGCACTTTCCTACAAGCAGGACAGTACATACATACACCATGGCCTCTGGTTAGAATGGGAAAAAACCCAATGGATTCACAAAGGAGTCCACAGTTGAGTGCTCGCCTGAGGTGCTTGCGTCGCAGGATCGAACCAGCTCGGTGGATCCATTCAACTGATTCTGTTTTTTCTTGTTCCAACCAGTACACCACAACTGGTCAACGGCCATGGTATGTGCTTCCTTGTCAGTTTCAAACCACCTCGGTGGATCCATTCAACTGATTGTGTTTTTTTCTCGTTCCAACCAATGCACCACAACTGGTCAATGGTCATGGTACATGTATGTGCTTTTCTGTCGGGTTTGAACCACCTCGGTGGATCCATTCAACTGATTGTGTTTTTTCTTGTTCCAACTAGTGCACCACAACTGGATAACTGCCATGGCTTCCCTGTCAGGTTCGAACCACCTAGGTGGATCCATTCAACTGATTGTGTTTTTTCTTCTTCCAACCAGTGCACCACAACTGGATAACTGCCGTGGTATGTGTCTGTGGGAATTAAGTGCATATAAAGGCCATGGTATGTGCTATCCTGTCTGTGGGATGGTGCATATAAAAGATCCCCTGCTGCTAATGGAAAAATCT
This sequence comes from Gigantopelta aegis, assembly GCF_016097555.1. Taxonomy (NCBI): domain Eukaryota; kingdom Metazoa; phylum Mollusca; class Gastropoda; order Neomphalida; family Peltospiridae; genus Gigantopelta; species Gigantopelta aegis. The sequence goes on along the minus strand of NC_054710.1, from coordinate 35,571,101 downwards.
AGCAGGTTTCCTCTGATGACTACATACGTGTTAGAATTACCAAATGTTTGACATCCAACAGCCGATGATTACTAAATCAATGTACTCTATTTGTGTCGTTAAACTAAAAATATATATAAAAAATGGATGTATGACCAGATTTCACAATAATATCTCCACTGTTGGGCAACTGTGCACAAAATGTGTGCTAGCTATTTCCGAACAATAATTAAAGAGAGTTTAATTGTTCAACTTTAGTTTTGTATACTTGTACAGGTGCACATGTACATAAAAAGTTAAAGTTTGTTTTGTTTAACGACACCACTAGAACACATTAATTGATTAATCATCGGCTACTGGATGTCAAACATGTGTATTTGGTCATTTTGACACAGTCATAAAGAGGAAACACGCTACATTTTCCCATAAGTAGCAAGGGGTCTTTTACATGCACCATCCCACAGACAGGATAGCACATACCACGGTCTTTGATATACCAGTCGTAGTGCACTCTGGTTGGAACGAGAAATAGCCCAATGGGCCCACCGACAGGGATCGATGCCAGACTGACCAAGCATCAAGCGCTTTACCACTGGGCTATATGTCCCACTCCACAAGTACAGGAAAGGAAATGTTTTATTTTACGATACATTTTATTTACGGTTGTACCACACAGATATTGAGAGAGGAAACCCACCATGGGCTACTCTTTTCGATTAGCAGTAAGGGATCTTTTATATGCACCATCCCATGGACAGGATAGCACATACCATGTTCTTTGATATACCAGTTGTGGTGCACTGGCTGGAACGAGAATTAGCCCAATTGGCCCACTGATGGGGAATGATCCCAGACCAGGTGCGCATCAATCGAGCATATGTACATGAAGTGTGTTTTGTTTAACGACACCACTTGAGCTACTGGATGTCAAACATTTGGTAATTCTGACTCGTAGTCAACAGAGGAAACCCGATACATTTTTTCTAATGCAGAAAGGGATCTTTTATATGCACTTTCCCACAGACAGAAAAACACATACCTCGGCCTTTGTCCAGTTGTGGTGCACTGCTTGAAATGAGAAAAGACCACCGAGGTGGTTCGATCCTGCGACGCAAGCACCTCAAGTGATCACTCAACCGACTGAGCAAAATCCCGTCCCCACATGTACATGAGTGCATGTTGTTGTGTATATTTCATGTGACTCACCTGCTGCAGTTTGTTTCGGGTGTCGATTGCTTGACGAAAATTAGCGTCTTGACAGATAGCCGTGAACAACTCGCGAAACTGTTGTGGATCGCAACCAGCAATGTCGTGCAGAACACTGTAACAATACATTGATAATTATGACACAGAATTAATGACCAATTAAAATGAATATTTAATGTGAATAACAGTGCTCGAACTTAACGGCGGCACCGACAGCATTTGCCGTCGTTGAGATATAAATTGCTGTGAGTCGGGAGCATCATGGCAGTTTTGTGCCACTGAAAAAAAATTACTGCTGTGGGTAACTCCTCAATGACAGGAAAATTACCAAATGTATGACATTCAATAGCCGATGATTAATAAATCAATGTGCTCTAGTGGTGTCGTTAAACAAACCAATTTTTTTTTTTAAAAGTCTGTGATGTTTATGGGGGGAAATACTGTCCAAAAATTATAACCATTACTTGTCAAAAATATACTATCTGTATATGGAGCTTGTCTCAATAATTATAACCATTACTTCTCAAAATAGACTATCTATATAGAGAGCTTGTCTCAATAATTATAACCATTACTTCTCAAAATAGACTATCTGTATAGAGAGCTTGTCTCAATAATTATAACCATTACTTCTCAAAATAGACTATCTGTATATAGAGCTTGTCTCAATAATTATAACCATTACTTCTCAAAATAGACTATCTATATATAGAGCTTGTCTCAATAATTATAACCATTACTTCTCAAAATAGACTATCTATATAGAGAGCTTGTCTCAATAATTATAACCATTACTTCTCAAAAATATACTATCTATATATAGAGCTTGTCTCAATAATTATAACCATTACTTCTCAAAATAGACTATCTGTATAGAGAGCTTGTCTCAATAATTATAACCATTACTTCTCAAAAATAGACTATCTATATATAGAGCTTGTCTCAATAATTATAACCATTACTTCTCAAAATAGACTATCTATATATAGAGCTTGTCTCAATAATTATAACCATTACTTCTCAAAATATACTATCTATATAGAGAGCTTGTCTCAATAATTATAACCATTACTTCTCAAAATAGACTATCTATATAGAGAGCTTGTCTCAATAATTATAACCATTACTTCTCAAAATAGACTATCTGTATAGAGAGCTTGTCTCAATAATTATAACCATTACTTCTCAAAATAGACTATCTATATAGAGAGCTTGTCTCAATAATTATAACCATTACTTCTCAAAATAGACTATCTGTATAGAGAGCTTGTCTCAATAATTATAACCATTACTTCTCAAAATATACTATCTGTATATAGAGCTTGTCTCAATAATTATAACCGTTACTTCTCAAAATATACTATCTGTATAGAGAGCTTGTCTCAATAATTATAACCATTACTTCTCAAAATATACTATCTGTATATAGAGCTTGTCTCAATAATTATAACCATTACTTCTCAAAAATATACTATCTATATATAGAGCTTGTCTCAATAATTATAACCATTACTTCTCAAAATAGACTATCTATATATAGAGCTTGTCTCAATAATTATAACCATTACTTCTCAAAATGAATGTGTGTTTTTATAGAGCCACATCAGGCGTAAGAAAATGAATATTCTAAATAATAAAATATAAGTACACATTGTCACAAAGTAAAAGTCAGTACTATCAGTTAATTGACTAGCCCAGTTAATTGCATAGTATCAAGCTGCACCAAGGGTATATATACTGAACAAAATAAGAAACTTCTGCTAACTTTGCTTGAACATAACTTGATGAAAACAAACCAGGGGTATAATTGTTATATATGCGTTTAAAGAGTGTTCCATGATGCATCGTTTGGTGCAAAAATCATGGCCATAGGTTAACAGAAACTAGGAGAAACCCCACCCACTTAATAACGGGTATGACCACCTATTGAATTGACCACTGCAGTGCATCGCAGGCGCATAGAATTGACTAAAGTGTTGATTTCTACCTGTGGAATATTGTTCCATTCCTGAATAAGCACTTGACGAAGTTCGTTGACGTTAGCGGGTGGGTTGGGACGACCCCTTACGGAAATAACTTATACAAACTTATAAGTGGAATATACTTTACTTATACGCCACTTATAAGTGGCCTATAAGTTACCCATATTTTGGTATAAGTGAAGTATCAGTGTGTATAAGTATAAGTGAAAAGAATGGTTAACTGATACATCACTGATACTCCACATATAGTTCACCTATAAGTGGTTTATCAGTGGTATAAGTGAACTGGAATTAAGACATTTTTTGTTTGTTTCTATAAGTGAAATATAAGTAAACTATTAGTTTGGAGATAGTCCTTTTGCAAAGGAAATGATGTGTTCCAAATGAACGGGGAAAAAACTAAGTCCAAAACATTTTCATGGTTATTTTTCTCACAGGATTTATCAAATTCATTGGGAACAGTGGCTAAACAACCAAACATACATGTAACAGAATTTGATAGTATTTCCAATAATAATTTTTAAAATTATTAATATTAATATTAATACACATGATGCTATATGATTATAATTATCCCATGCTACCTCCTCACTTAAATAGACCCTCCAGACTCACCACCTGTCACAATAAATATCTGTAAAATTATAGCTGTAGGGCAGAGGGGTGTAGATGGGGGTGGGGGGTGAGCTCCATTTCAATGTTTATTACAGTATGGATTTATTTTATCTATTAATAGTAATTTGTATTTACATATAAAAAAAAGTTAATTAACTTTAAAAAAAGAAAGAAAAACAAAGACAACAATAATGACATCAGGAATTCAGATAGAACAAGGGATTATTATGAGAGGTGCAAAATCCTGAGATTAATAGCCTTGCCATGGTGCAACTTCAAAAGGACTTAATTCAGATACCACTGTGTGGGTCTCCAGTCAGTAGGAGGAAACTACAGAAAAAACCCAAAATGGCGGCACCTGGACATTTTCTTTGTGCACATGTGTTTTGTTAAGACTATACCTCATGTCCGTGGAACAAGTCTATCATACAAGAAAACTAATTTGGTAAGTATATGACTACACGTAGCACCTATTTTTTAATTTTAACACTTCATGTTTTTCATTTAAAAACCATGCATTACAATCATTGTTGGATTTTCAAATAGACAAAATGGCGGCATTCCTTTGTCTGATAAATTCTTTTCATTTATGTTAATGCATGTGCATAGACATTTCATTTAGTGAATACAACTATAGTTCAAACTATAGTGCTGATTATAGTTATTTTGTCACATAAAGGTTTGGTGTTGTTGTTTACATTTAAATATTATAAGTAATTAGTAGTCATTAATTAAAATATACTTGTGGTTTCCCTCTGTTACCAACAAACATGATTTTTCTTTCTTTTTTTATGTCAAGGCAAATTTTAAAGTTTTTAAATCCATATGATCAATTAATAGCTTGGAAGTATTAATAAGTTATAATTTTTAATAAATATAATTTTGATCATTGTGACTATATAGGAGCAATGGAGGAACATTTGTGCCATTGTACATTAAAACAGTTTTATGTGATAAAACCAACTATATATATATATATATATATATATATATATATATATATATATATATATATATATATATATATATATATATATATATATATATATATATATATATATATACTCTTCAAAAAAAGAAACGCAAAAGGGTACAAATGGGTTATAACTCCGATTTTATGTTTCCTACCGGTTCATGCTTTGTGAATATAAGGTCATTGCATGTCCCAAACACATTCCCACGGTTACATTCGATAAAACGCAGCTACTGTACAATAAAGTTCCAAAATATGAATATTCGCAAAAACGCAGCCACGTGCAAACCATGTCACCACTGCACGTGCGTTGTCTGCACGTGCAACATGAACACCGACAGTATAAAAGTGCAGGGTGTTCGCTTGCCTGGCCTCTGTATCTGGCCGACAGTTGACAATCCAGGACATGCCACGTCTCAGTGAACCGCAGAGAAACAATGCCATCGGCCGACTAGACGCAGACGAATCCAGAACGGCCGTTGCCAGGGCATTCCATGTGTCCCCAAGCACCATCTCCAGACTGTGGGACCGTTACCAGCAACATGGATCAACACGTGACCTCCCTAGATCCGGTCGACCACGGGTCACTACCCCCGGGCAGGACCGCTACATCCGGGTACGCCACCTTCGGGGAACGATTGACTACTGCCACCTCCACAGCCGCAGCAATACCAGGTTTGCGCAGGATATCCGACCAGACCGTACGGAACCGCCTACGTGAGGTAGGAATTCGTGCCAGACGTCCAGTTCGAGGTGTCATCTTAACACCACAACACCGTCGACTCCGACTGCAGTGGTGCCAGATTCATCGACAATGGCCTCAACTGCGATGGAGACAGGTGTGGTTCAGTGACGAGTCCCGATTTCTGCTCCGACGTCATGATGGAAGATGTGGCGTGTATAGGCGTCGTGGTGAACGTTATGCGGCAAACTGCGTGCAGGAAGTGGACAGATTCGGCGGGGGTAGTGTCATGGTGTGGGCAGCCATCTCACACACTGGCAGAACAGACCTGGTCCACGTGCAGGGCAACCTGAATGCACAGGGCTACATTGACCAGATCCTCCGGCCACACATCGTTCCAGTTATGGCCAACGCCAACGCAGTCTTCCAACATGACAACGCCAGGCCTCACACAGCACGTCTCACAACGGCTTTCCTACAGAACAACAACTTTAATGTCCTTCCTTGGCCATCGATATCACCGGATTTGAACCCAATTGAGCATCTATGGGACGAGTTGGACCGACGCCTCCGACAGCGACAACCACAGCCCCAGACCCTGCCCGAGCTGGCAGCAGCCTTGCAGGCCGAGTGGGCCACCATCCCCCGGGACGTCATCCGTACTCTGGTTGCTTCAATGGGCAGGCGGTGCCAGGCAGTTGTCAACACACGCGGAGGCCACACCCGGTATTGACTCCAGATGACCTTGACCTTGGTGGTGTGTCCTATCACTTACTCACAATGGACTAGAGTGAATTGTGAACAATCCTGCAACATTTGGTAATTATCGGACTCACCATTCAATAATTAAATCAATTCTCCAAATGTTACGACAATGTGGTTTTGCGTTTCTTCTTTTGAAGAGTATATATATATGTATTTTGATTAAATGAACTAAAATAATTTATGTAATGTTCATCAACTTCTGCAATTCACAAACACTGGAAGTCTTTAGATATCAGCTTACAAAGGGATTACATAGCTCCACTAATTGGGGCAATAAAATGTCTATAGGAGAATGGGAGATGTCACCTGATCACTTTGTACCTGTCTTATCAAAAGGATGTGTATCTCTACTTCTAGCAGACTGGGAGTAATTAATTTACTTCACACAGTTCTAATTAAAAGCCCAAGGGAAATGGGGGCAGTTGTAATGACTGACATTTTAAACAGTAATATGAAACATATTTGTTAGCTTTTATGTTTGCTTAATACACATATTAATTTTTATAAGCCCAATCATTGCATGTTAATATCATTTACATTAAACTGTTCTAAAGTCAGAATACCTATTGTTTGTTCAGAAAAATAAAGATGCTACAGAGAACACCAAAAGAAAAACCTAGAGTCATCATATTTTTTACAAAATGCAAAATTAAAATGGATGTTTTCATTTATTCACCAGTTATAATATATCTCCAGATACATACATGTTGTAATGGTTCATGTACTGAACAAATCAGTCTGACTGATGTTTTATTAAAGTTGATCATCCAGCTTTAATATCCTCAACATGTACATACAAATACATGAAACTTATGGAAACATAATCAGTTGAATCAGAGAAATTTATAAACAGTTAGGACTTATTTGCATGATTCTTTCTAGTAGTTTCCAGAACTTAAGAGTTTAAAAATATATGTATATACATGTGTGTATTTTATTTTCTGGTTTCTTCTTAATTAAAATTAAAGTTCAACATTGAATATTTCAAAGTCTGTTTTAATACAAAAATTAATGTTTATTCTACAGATTTGATTAAATATTTTTTTAAACTATTATTTTTAGAAGTAAAATTGAAAATTTAACTGAAAGTTAGTTTTTTCCTGAAGTTTTGATTCCCCACATCTGAAACTTGGTAGTCTTTAAAAACTAATAGAAAGAACTAAATGTTTACATTAAACAATTGCTAATTACATAACAGATCTATTCAGACTATATGAAATATTTTTTTCTTTTGCAGAATCCCATCTGAATGTTGGATGACATATATCAAGATGGCACTGAACAAGACATAACTGAAAAAAAGGGATGTGAGAGAATCCAATCTAACATTTAAAAATAAATATTCATTTATATTATTTATAAAATATTTCTTTGCATATACTGTTCAGATATACATGTATTAGGGGGTCACTTCGGGAAGAATGAAACACTACTTTGTTAAAGACTATTGTGCTTCAATTTTTATGTCTTGCTGACAGTTTACAGATATGGTGTGGAAGTGCTGTCATACTGTACTGGTGACATAAGAACAATAACTTTTTAAAACAATTATTTGAATTAAATGGGTCATGGATTTTGAACCTGTTGTTTCACTCTTCTTTTTTCTTTTCTTTTTCTTTTTCTTGACAAAACATTTGTTACCAGTTGGTAGCTTGACCAAAATTGGTGTCCATTTCTGTGGGTGGAGATAGGGTCAGTTGCATTAATACAGAAATTACCTAAGAATATTGAAATTTGGCCTCCAGGGACAGATTGCTGCCTAATTTCATTTGTTTAATGATGTCACAAGAGCACTGATTAGTTCATCACTGGCTACTGGATGTAAAAAATTAAATTGATAATTAATTCTGACCCATTAGTATTCAGAGGAAGCTCTCTACATGTTTCAAAAGCAGCAAGTCATCTTTTATATGATCTTACCTCAGACAGGACAGAACATACCACAACCTTTGATATTCACTTATATTTCACCTATACTTTACTTATACAACAGTTTGTGTTAAATATCAGTGAATGACTTATACTTCACTTATAGTGGGGTTTTTTGTAAAATATCAGTGAATCACTTATACTTCACTTATACTTCACTTATATTTCACTTATACAGCATTTTTTGTAAAATATCAGTGAATCACTTATACTTCACTATACAGCAATATTTGTAAATATCAGTGAATCACTTATACTTCACCTATACTTTACTTATACAGCAGTTTGTGTTAAATATCAGTGAATCACTTATACTTCACTTATACCTGGTACTTCACTTATAAGTCACTTATATATATCTAACACTTCTGTTAAATATAAGCGAATGACTTACACTTCACTTATATATATGGTTAACACTTCACTTATAGGTCACATATACTTTGTATAAGTGATACCTCATTTGCATACAAAATCCTAATCATTTACTTATAAGTCACTTATACTTGAAAAGTATTAACGACTTATACTTCACTTATAAGTGAAAAATATAAGTTATTTCGGTAAGGGACGCCTCAATCGTCTGTCCAGACTATCCCAGACATGCTCAATGGGGTTGAGATCAGGACTTTTAGCGGGCCAGTCATCAATGAAATCAATGTTATTTGTCCTAAGAAAATTTACAGTGTCTCTAGCTGTATAAGAGGTGGCATTATCATGCTGAAAAATCGAGATGTTGGTGTTGTTATGGAACAGAGGAATGACGTGATGAGCGAGAATGTCATCGCAGTAATGTTGAGCATTTAAATTGCCGTCAATGACGAATAATGGTGAACGATAACCATGGGAAATGTCTGCCCAAACCATGACACAACCCCCACCCCCGAAACAATCTCGTTCAAGAACACAACAGTTAGCATAGCGTTCATTTCTCCTATGGTAGACGCGCACCCTGCCATCACTACGTTGTAAAGAAAATCTGGATCCATCCGAAAAAAGAACGGTATTCCAGCATCGCCATATCCAATGAGTGTGTACACGTGCCCAATTAAGACGATTTAGACGATGACGTTGCGTTAAAACGCATCCAACGTAAGGACGTCGTGCATGTAAACCGTTCTCCCGCAGACGATTACGAACAGTTTGCCCACTGATTCGGTTATTATGAAGCCCAGGTGTGTTAGCAGCAGTAGCAGTAGCAGTGGCAGTTTGGAATCGATTGCGCAAATCCGTGTTCGTGATATAGCGGTCTTGACCACGCGGACGTCCACGACGTGGCAAGTCGTTGGTGCTTCCTGTCATCCGAAATCTTACGCAAAGATTTCGTATCGCTCAACTAGAACTCCCAACATGCCTTGCAACGTCTTGTGTCGACATGCCAGCATCAAGCATGCCAATCGCCAATTATTGGGTATTATTAATTCTTGGCATACTAAAAATGTGACAATGTAAAAAAACTTGATTTATTTTTTAAAATTTTGAAGCGTTTTCGTTCACTTGACAACAATGTCAGTAAGACAAGTAAACAAATTGACCGAATACTACACGGGACATGTCGAACCATGCATGCACGTGCAAATTGAATTTCACGTTGTCGAAGATTAACAGTGCAAAAATAATCGATAAAATTCATGAATCCTGATAATACAGCTCAAGGCTATTAATACTACCTATATAATTTCATTACACAATGAATTCTTTAACACAACAAATACTATATGTACAAATCGGAAGTTTCTTTTTTTGTTCAGTATATATATATATATATATATATATATATATATATATATATAGGCAAATAAGTAGGGTTTACTGTACATCTGATATTAATCAGGGCATAAAAATTCACTCGCCCTACATTAGTTTAAATTAATACAATTTTACTAAATAATCAATCAGATATTGTCACCTGAAGAAGGAGATATAGCACTAAAACCCCCACTAATATTGGGGTGGGGGGCAGGTTATTCATATTTACAAAATAGACTTAACTGCAACATTTGACAATTTTTTTTCACTAGCCGTCGGGCATGGCAATAGTAGTTATTTACTAGCCCACCATTGAATATCACTAGCCATGGGAGGGAAAGAAAGAAATGTTTTATTTAACGACAATTCAACACATTTTATTTACTTTATTTATTTTATTTATATGGTGTCAGACATATGGTTAAGGACAACACAGATATTGAGAAAGGAAACATGCTGTCGCCACTTCATGAGCTACCATTTTCGATTAGCAGCAAGGGATCTTTTACATGCACCATCCCACAGACAGGATAGTACATACCACAGCCTTTGTTACATCAGTTGTGGAGCACTGGCTCTATGCGAGGGAGGGTACCATAATCTAGAAGCCCTGATTAATTATCAAAAACTGCTTTAATTAATAGGAAATAAATAAGGAAATGTTTATATAATGACGCACTCAACACATTTTATTTATGGTTATATGGCATCGTACATATGGTTAATGACCACACAGATATTGGGAGAGGAAAGCCGCTGTCGTCACTTCATGGAACTTTAATTAATAGTGAAAAATATGTCGTAGTGTTTAAAAACTGGGGTCTGTGACTTTAAGCAAAACATACGTGTCACCATCCTCATCGTGATCCTGTGGGCTGTTCAGCCATGATCCGTTCTGAACTTGTCCAGCGCCTCCATCTTGTTCCCTCTGCCAAACATCCTTTAGAGAGCCATACATCTCTTCACAGGGGTTCTCCTCCAGTTGTCGCTTTATACTCTCAATACTCAGTCTCCTCGTCATTTGATTATCGCTTGGCCCTGAACCAGGAGACATCTGCATCACAGGGTATGATTCCTCGTCTACACGGCAACCAATGTTTGCATCTGTATTCATGCCAGGATAATGAGGCAGCTGTGAAGGTTGTACTGTCTGAGGCACAGGCTCACAATCAGTTGCTAGGTCATCCCACATCATGGAAGATGATGCAGGTGATTGTCCAGAAGGAACAGGAGTAAAAGAATCTGGAGGAAAGGTGGCGTTCATGCTGGAGGACGGATTCTGGTATAGACTTGGACCTGATCCACCAAGCTGCTGGTACACGTATCCACCATTTTGATATCCAGTATTCTGGTATCCTGCATGTCCGTTTGTGGCATACGGGGGGAAACCTTGCACCCCGTGAAGACTTGTATTGGAGAACACAGAAGACACCTGCTGGTTCAATCTAGCGGTGTTTAACTCGAGTGCTGCCTCATTGACAGAACTGCTTATGTTGTAGTTGTTGCCAAATGCATGATGACTCCACAGCTGTTGTACTTCAGTAGGCTGCTGTCTAAAGGACTGATGATGTGCTGCAGTACTCTGTCTAGAGGTGGCTGTGCTGAAGCTGGTGTCTGGTGGCTGGATGTAAGGACTCTGTCTAGAGGTGGCTGTGTTGAAGCTGGTTTCCTGTGGCTGAAGGAGTGATGGATCGTCTGGACCAGACAGCCAGCCATCAGGTTCATCATTTACCTGTCCGGTTCTCTTCTCTCCGCCTCCACGCTAAAACAAACACAACAGTGATAGAACAGGGCTAAAAATCCATGCGAATCTCTGAATCTGATTCGCGCTAGGATTCGGGTAAGCATAAAGCATCAGAATCTATTTGGATTCGCGTGAAATATTTCCACAAATTTATCAAATTGAATAATCAGTGAGTAAAACGTTACAGAATTAAAAAAAAAAAAAAAAAAATAGTCTGGTTATCAAGCTTCAGTTTAAACTGGCTTCAAAAGCATAGCATACATTCGAATCCGTACATGTTCAAAACATAGTGGGCAATTCCACAAAAAATGATACCTCTGGAGTGAATTTTTTTTTTCCTGTTATGCCTTTATTTTTCACATAGAATTATTTGTTAATAATCAATAAACCATAAAATACTCAGGTTTTAATTCAAAACTGTGTCATGTGACCTGGCAGCCATCTTTAATTTGTGCTATTTCCACCTAAGAATAGAACCCAAATTGCACTGAATTTGTTTTTCAAAAATGTCATTAAAATCGGATGAACATGACAAAGGTAAGTATTGCATTTTGTTTCTAAGATCTTAATGGTAATTCCCAAACAACACAAATTAATTAATTTGGAATAGATTTTTATGAATAAAAACTTGAACTTATAGCATGACCGCGTTGCGTCAGTTACCTTTTGAAGCTTAATTTTAATATTGCCCTCCTATACAGTGCTACCATATATTTTTTGTTTTTATATTCTCATAGTTGTTCCATGGTTACACAACATGGCAACATAATAATCTAAGTGGGCACACCAAGAATTAAAATTTATTGGTAACTGACTTAACTCCCCCAGTCAGTAACTGACGCAACACAATAACACATACATTATTTTCCATTGTTATATTTCTTGGAGGCATAATGTAAGATAGTGAAATGTGTTAATTCCCAAACTAGAGTGAGGACTATAAAAAAATTAACAATAAGTTTCAGAATTGTCTTGACCTTAAGTTTTATAATTTCTGTATTATCACATCTGTGTAAAACTATAAAGAAAAAAAAATAGTTTTCAAGAACTGCAAATACTGTCACTCCTTAGAAGTTAATCTAAAAATGTCTATTTCACTATTTAAAATAAAATAATCATGACTCAGTTAACACTGTTTTTAAATAGATACATGTATCAGTTTCATAAGCATCAATGCATATACCCTTATATTTCAAGATATATATATTATATAGCTTTTAACATCAGATGCACATATCATTTGTTTCATTAGATGTATTGTACTGATGTCAGAGGTAGACACTGTTTCATTAGCTTAGATTAATATATGTACAGCACCGTTTATTGTAAACAGTATCTATAATGTTCAATAATAATTACCGGTAACACAAATTTAGAATAGCAATTTCATACATGTAGTGGCAAGTGACATATTTTGCCATTTTTACATTCACTTATGATAAATAACTACACATTAGGTTATTTCATACATAATCTTTCATAATTAACTCAGAAAAAAAATCAACATTACACCGTACTGCCACAGCGGTTTCCCATGAGTAATTCTTGGCTAAAATTGTAAAGTAAATAAAACGTTTGCATCAATTATTCAACAAAACAGCCAATCCTTTGTCATTATGGAATTGCAACTCAAATTCAAAATGTGATTTCACGCAATTAACTGTTGGTCACCTGAAATGAATTTTGTAATGATATTATTCTTTTTTACATGTAAATGAAGTTATTTGATTGTAATATTTTATGGGCATGTAATATAATTCCAGAATAATGTTTACATTTCAAAAGATAAATAAAATAATAATAATTTTTGGTAATGTATTATGCAACTATGAGATTGCCCCTTTAATAGTTCTAAATAGCAAATGTCCTTTCATTTGATAAATTGGTTATAAATATAATACTCCTGAAAATATCCCATGTTGCTGATGTTTTAGTAGAATACCTCCCAAGACAGAAACCTAGAAAATGAACAAGAATCAAGCACATTTGAATGAAGACAGAAAGAGGTTGGAGAGGGAAAGAAACAGAGAATAGTGAAAAATGGAGCAAGCTAAAGTGAAATCTAACAAGAAAAAAAATGAGACAGGAAAGCATGCTGAGAATTAAAAAAAAAATTAAAGAAAGAATATGGGTTATTTACAATATCTGTCATATTCCCATCAATTTCTTACGAAACATTTGATCAGTTCAGTCATTTGATAATGTCATAAGAAAGTAAATGCAGTATATACCCTATATACAGTGTACTTGGAAATTGCACAAAAAACCCCATTATACACTTCCAATCAAGATGTACATGTAAAAATTAACGTAAGCTGTTGTCTCATTGTTGAGGCATGTGCGCAGAAAATTTTGAAGGGAGTAGACGTTTAGACTGGCTGGCATTGAGGGTGCAACTGCCTAAGTTACTTGGGAGGGGTGGGGGGTAAACATTGTGAGAACCTGATGTCCTAAAATGCAATTTCTTTCATTCTACAAGTAAAATTCATCATGACAAATGCATGTATATATGCATATTAAAATAATAATAATAATTTGTTTTGAGCAGGGATAGGGTTGGGAAATGGGGGGTTCTTATTAGTTTTTATGATTCGCAAATGTTGTGTCACTTACTTTTAGTGTTACGTTAGTTACCCATTAAAAAAAAGTTAATAAAAAAAAATCCTTTTATAAAACTTAGTTCTCTTGTTCTAGTGATCATATATTACCTGTGCACTACACATTTCTATATATACCTGAAAACTTGATGCTTCAGATTCAGAGAATTTTGGCAAGTTCAAAGACATTTCAAATGCAAGTTACTTTTTTGGTTGCGTCAGTTACCCACACTTCATTTGTGATTGTAGTTGTGCTGAGATGGTATGCAATGAAATTTTCTTTTGATATGACTTTGTCACAGCATATTTATTTCAACCAAAAACACTCTTAAGAATTTTATTGAATACTTGAAAAAAAAAAAAAAAAAAATCAAGACATTAAAAAATGTCTGAATGTTGCGTCAGTTACCGTGGAATTGCCCTAGTGGTTTATCGAGACTAGTCTGACCTGGAGCCAAGCGGTGGTTGGTCCATTTTTATGAACCAAATTTCCAACGAAGAGAACCGAAAGGAACATGTTTGTTCAGTTCTTACATAATAACAATAGACAGTAATTTAGTGTACCAAATTTAGTACTATATCAAACATTTCTATGTTAATTCACTGATATGTTCCTAACCTTGAATTACCTGCTCTTTTTAATCAATAAATCTCAGGGCCAAGTCCTATTATTTTTCAGGAATGGAGAATTATGAGAATATTCCCCTACATAAAATACACCAATAAATAATGACTTTGTGTCTATCTATATTTTATCTACATGTGTATATTACTCTTAGTAATGGAGTTATGGAATCATCTCTCCATTACTGAAAAATAATGGGAGTGTTGAGACAATACTGTGATGTCACAGGTGTATTTTAATTATAGGTAACTGATTGTTCAGTTACGTGAATATAGTTCCCTTTCATTACTGGTATTTGGTGCTTTTAATTTTAGAATGTAATTGTTCACAACATAACCGATTGGCGGTTCTTGCGATTTTAAAGTTGCGTAACCGACACGCGAACAGAACAACGGTTCTCGTGAACTATTGTGCCCTGATATTGTGACAAAGAAGTAAGCCAAACTTACTGACAGGTGACACTGTAGCAATTGTCTTTCTAACTTCTTCATCAGTATTTCGGTTAACTCTCCATCTCCATTGGGCTCACGGATGGTCTTAAGTTTATGCTCCTCACTCAGCTTCAAATCTGCAATACGGCAGATGTTGTGCCAATCTGTCTCTCTCACCATTTGCCACTTCACTCCATAGGAGACAACTTCGGATTTATTTTTCACTTTGTCTTCTAATACTTCTTGTTCAGCATGACTGAAATCCTTCTGCTTCAAATTGGTCATGAATGCAGTTGGTTGTCTTCCTGCCAATTTATTTCTCATGATTTCACTTTTACAAGTTTCCTTTGTAGAATCCGTCTCAGTTTCATATCCCTTATCAGTAGAATCTGCAGGTGGTTTAGGATGGACTGATTCTGAATCCGAATTATGTCTGATTTCTGACAACACTGCATTTGGTTTAGAGATACTCCCTGTAGCATCCGCTTCTGGTTTGCAAGTGGTTTCGGTAGAATCCAAAACTGGTTTACACTGAACTTCTGCTGAATCTTCAGCCACTTTAAAACTCATTTCATTAGAAGCGAGATCTGGTTTACAACTGGTTTTGGTACAAACTGGATCTGGTTTACAACTGGTTTTGGTACAAACTGGATCTGGTTTACAGATGGTTTCTGAAGAAACTGGTTCTGGTTTACAAATGCTTTCTTTAAATGTGGTTTTCTGTCTGGAAGCTGAGTTGATTTCTGATGCAATGGTTGCCAAATGAGAACTGGGTTCGGTAAAATACTTGATCATTTCTTTTGGGTCACAATCTGTTACAATGTGTAGATTCTTCTCTTTATTTTCAAATTCTTGTTTTTCCACTATTTCATTTTTAGACAGCATTTTCATCTCTCTGGTAAAATCTAAGATAAAAAGAAAAATATTAACAACACACATCAATGTTTGAATTAAAATAGACTTGTTTATAAATATATATGTGTATATATATATATATATATATCTATATACAATCAAACCTGTCTTAAGCGGTCACACAAGCTAGGGAGTAGATAAAGTGGCCACTTAAGACAGGTGGGTGTTGATTACAGGTTGCGACATAAAGTCTTTATGTTGTTGTTTCTTGTTTTAGCGTCTTTACTGCTAATTAATGGATGTGTGCTTCACAGTTTACTATAAATAAACTTTTGACATGTCGCCTCCTTCTGGAAAAACTGCAACTGGAATATATTAAATTAACCGTTGTCAACCAGTTTGTTTTCTCTTTCCATTTAATTACTTAATTCCTACTTCATGCAGTGTATTGTCATAGTAAGTGAATCTACAAATGTCAGGCGTAGCCTGCCCAGAGGCAGTTAGATGCTAATTTCCATAGTCATACTTTCTTAGTTGATACACAGTAGAGATGTCGGAACTAAATGGGTACTAGTATTCCTGAAGGTGTGTATTAAGATCGGTTATTTTCTGCACTCACCTTATCGCTATTGTTAAATATCCCTTTTATATAATAGTAAACATTTACTGTCACTTAATACAGGTATTTTAGCGATTTGGAATCTGATTAAGGCAGGTGACCACTGAATACAGGTAGCCACTAGGACAGGTTTGACTGTATATACTATATATATCTATCAGGGCTCGAAATAAGCACTGTTTGTTTGTCCTGACAAGTGAAAATTTACTCGGACAAGCATAATTTACCGTAGTGGTTATCTGGCGGACAAGTAAACAATATTATTTTTTTCGACTATTTAATTCTTAACTTGTTGATGATGAAAACGCACCCCCACGTCCCCAGCTAAATGCTTATAAATTGCATATGGGTTTAGGCTACTGTTGAGAGGAGATTCACTAAATCATGTATACTTGTACGTAGGGCCTACCAGTATAAGTAACAGTACATGAATAATAATTAAAGGACAACAATAACATTATTTTAACATTTGATGATTGCACATTTTCATTTATAACAGGTCATTTCTTCAAGCACCACCAATCATTTATTTCCAGGCCTTGAGCTGAAGGTTGAAAACCATGGCAGTGACGTGTCCTGAATGGAATGTGCTCGAGGACAATTTAACTGGTTTTCATTGCATCCTAAACAAAAATACACATTTTTATGACTTGTGTTTCACCCTGAAACTATCTCGACTGTAAAACATTCTACAATTTGTCACAAAATTACATGCAATCTGAAGTGAAGAGTAATATAAGCAAGTTGGTTTAAAAGAAAAGGTAAAAGGGGTTCAAATTTAAAGTAGAAATATTGCTGGACAAGTAGATTTTGTGGTATACTTGCCCGGCAGACAAGTGAATTTTTTTTGTTTCTATTACTATATATACATATATATATATATATACATGTATACATGTATATATATTATATAAAGAAAAAGTCATAAGCCTCCTTTAAAAGTCATATATCCCTCTTTAATTATATATATATGCCAGTTATGCCACTAGTACTTTCCAGTGAATATTCTAAAACAGAGAAGTCATACATGCATGTGTATACCTCATAACATACAACATAACTCAAATTATTAATATTATATTAAAAAATTATTATATATATTATGGAAGTACCATATACTCAATATAAAACTAATTGAGGTCCAGAAGATATTTTTCTTTAAATATGGTAAAAAAAATAACAATAATAATAAAGTATATATAGTATCTTTCATATCGTAAAATGGCATGTTTTTAAATTAATTGCATTGTGTATTTATACACAAGATTGGGCGGCACGTACATTTAGCTTGTTGCACGGTCGGTCTGGGATCGATCCCCGGCAGAGTGCCAGCTGGTGGGTTATATCTTGTTCCAGCCAGTGCACCATGACAAAAGATCCCTTGCAGCTAATCGAATAGAGTAGCCCATGAACTGGCAATATCAAATTTCCTCTCTATTTCTGTGAGGTCTTTAACCATATATATGTCCGACGCCATATAACCGTAAATAAAATGTGTTGAGTGCATCTCTGATAATATTTCGGTTTATACCTCTGAGTTAATGGCCATACTGTATTCCGTGAAGTGGATAGAAAGATATTACAAAAATAATAGCCCTAATAGATATGTCATCTTCTCCGACAGCTTTATAGTGCCCTGCAGGCAATTAATGGAGCCCATAGTGTCAGACGGAAATTATCAAAAAATATATATAAAATTTATAATAATATGGTTACTAAAGGGATTGAACTCATCATGGAGTGGGTTCCGGCACATATTGGAATAGCTGGCAATGAGTTAGCCAATTTAAATGCCAAAAAGAGCTTGCAGGAACTCACTGTCGGTGTACTAGTTGAACATAATTTTAATGAAATAAATTCTATAGCTGAACCACACTTTGGACACCTGTGGCAAACAGAGTGGGACCACAGGACCAGAGTGTGGCATGCTTATATTAAACCAAAGGCGACTACACCTGGACCAGTCTCTTTTAACGTAAAAGTAACTAAAATTATTGCAAGACTTCGAATGGGTCTCTTAAAAAAATTGGCTTTAAATGATTTTAAATTTAAAATTAGGAAGTAAATCACTTTTTGATTGACTGTACTAAACATGCCAAAAGTAGACTGAAACTGGTAAATTATTTTAACAAAAATAAATTAGAATTTAATGCTTTTAATTTGTTAAATCCCTCTAAGGATAATAAATTAGTAATAGACAGGTTGTTAGTCGCCTTTGTCTATCAAACTAAAGTTAATATTTAATTATAAAGCAGTGACCTCTCTCCGTTTCTTGGTCAGCCATAATTGCTTAGGCATTGTTAGATTGGTGCAAAAATGGCCGCCCATGGAACTTTGTGAGGGGGCTGCATATTTAATACTATGTCACTGAAGGGCTTGGTAACTATCTCTATATTTCTATGTGTTTATACTGATTCCCTCAACTCCCGAAGGAGTTGGAAGGATGTTGCCTTGTCCCTGTGGTCCGGTCTCCAATACTGTCGTCTGATTGCAATGTCGCGCCTGGCAGGCTTTGGAATTTGAATTAAATAATATATTCATTTTTAATTTAATGTACCAGCTCTGATTTTAATCTTTTTAAAGATTGTAAATAAAATAATAATATTGAAATTATTGATATTTCCTTTTAACCTTATAGATATTGATGTAATCAATACTTCTTTTAATATTTGATGTTGATGTGTTATGTATGTGGATGGATGAATGTATTTTGCTTTGGTTTGATATGGGGGGATTGTTATCTGGCAGTAACAGCCCTCTACTCACCGACCCAAATATATTGTATATAATATTTCTTAATTCTTATTTGGTGTTGTATTTTTTTTAAATTGATAGGTTACAAGCGTGCTCTTTTTAATTTGTTTTACTTTATTTTATACAGGTTTTTAACTTATTTGAAAAGAATTTGTTTTTTTTTAATTCGATAGGGTGGTGCGCTGCTCCTATGCTATTGGTTGCAACGTGTTACTACCGTATATCGCTGTGTATTAGCCGACTCCATGGCTGCACCCTCTAGTTTTTATATATTAAAGTGGTGACAGTGTCTGTTGAATGATGTAACGTTCTGTTTCTCTTGGTCAACGGAGAGGCGCCTCTGGACTTCAGGATCATCAGATGCAAACTTCCTACTTCAATTACCGGCCTCGGTGGCGTTGTGACAGGCCATCGGTCTACAGGCTGATAGGTACTGGGTTCGGATCCCAGTCAAGGCATGGGATTTTTAATCCAGATACCGACTCCAAACCCTGAGTGAGTGCTCCACAAGGCTCAATGTGTAAGTGTAAACCACTTGCACTGACCAGTGATCCATAACTGGTTCAACAAAGGCCATGGTTTGTGCTATCCTGCCTGTGGGAAGCGCAAATAAAGATCCCTTGCTGCTAATCGGAAGAGTAGCCCATGTAGTGGCGACAGCGGGTTTCCTCTCAAAATCTGTGTGATATTTAACCATATGTCTGATGCCATATAACCGTAAATAAAATGTGTTGAGTGCGTCGTTAAATAAAACACTTTCTTCCTGTTCTTCCTTCCATACACCAGTGGATGACATATATTTCGGGACACTCTCCTAGTGGCCTCTCCGCTGGACTGTTAACATCAGAGACATCGAGAATAGTGGGCAAGACGGTTGGGTTGCATGGCTGGGAGGGCTCTGGGTTTATTCCACTAGAAATAGGTTAGGTGCTGTAGGGCCAGGGTTTCTGCCAGAGGGTAAAACGGGTATGGCGCCATACCCAAATTTTAATTTTTTTAAGTTAACATTTTGACAAAATTAATGACTCTTATCATTATTGTATGATTTTCTTGACATTAAACCTAAATGTAACTCATTTTCTTTGTGGGGGAGCCTCCCCATACACGGTTGACTGTGGTTGCATTCAATTCCATAGTGCCATACCCAAAATTTTCTTTCTGGCAGAAACACTGAGGGCGTAGGCGGTTTCGGCCGTAGGGGGAGTTAGGTCTGTCCGGGAGCCTGCCCCTCACCCCTTCAGGGCCTCCCCATGCTCTGGCCACACTGAAGTTCCCAATATGATGGATGTCCTCTCCTCTCCATTCCTTTCCCCTATCCACTAAATATAACTTCCTGTGGGGGGTGCCCAACCTCCTGGTAAAGAACCTCCCTGCCATTTCCTAGGGCTAATTTTAAGAGTTCTGTATTTATTTTATTTTATTTAGAACTGCCCGACTTAAAATGCACCAAAATTTTATATTATATTACAGAGCCCTCAAAAGTACCCGGTCTCCGGCGGCAAATCGCCGCCTGAAACAGCTTTTGCCGCCGCCTACTTTTCTTTGATGGTAAAAAAAAAGGTGCTTTCTCTACTTTAATAAAGTCTCCTACAAAAGGAATCCAAACAAGGTGCCAAAATAGTTGTTTATTTGTCTTGATTTGCGCTAACAGAGGCCATGAGAATGCATCTCAGAGGTTCGAATTTTCAAATGTTTCTCGGGGAGGGCCCCCAGACCCCCAGCTTTGCCCCCTGGTATCATCACTGTTGTAGCCTGCTACTTCTTAAACTATTGAGGGCCCTGATATTATATATTTTATTTTGGTTAATACGCAAATAAATTTTAAAATCCACTGCCCTTTTAGAGTAAAGTCAAAATTGTCCCACATAATTTCTGCCCCAGGTTGGGCGTCTGGCCTCCAGAGGCCGAACCCAGGGGCGGACATGCTCAAAACCTTCGTTGTATATGAGCATGCAGGTAAAAGCCTTATCGTATCGTATTGTTGAGTGCATCGTTAAATATAACATTTTCTTCCTTATATATACTAGGAATTTAGAATGAACAAAATGACATAAAATGACCTACAGATCGAAGGTCCGGTTTTATATACTAGTTAAGAAGAGTGTTTTGTTTCTCGACATCACTAGAGCACATTGATTGGCTTGAACAAGAAATAGCCAATGGGCCATGCACCAATGGGGATTGATCCTAGACTGACCATGCATCAAGTGAGTGCTATTAATTAATTAAGTTACCGCTGGATGGTTTTGTTGGAATTCAGTTTTACAGAGGATCCAGTTTATATACCAGTTAAATCATGATTCACTTTGCCACAAACATAGTACATGACAAAGAACCTGTACGTTGGTCTTTTTTAAAGTCGGTCAAATTACTTCCAGCTACGATTTACAACACAACAGTTACTGCAATAATTTATCCAGGAAACCCTATAAATTCTGTTTAATGACACTGTTTAGTTTCAGTGGTTAATCCAGGATGTATTTTGTTTCTTTCCTGTTTTTTTTTGTTTTTTTTGGGGGGGGGGGGGGGGGGGGGGGGGGGGGGGGTGGGGAGGGTAACTAACTGGAAAAGTAGACATGAATAAACCAAATTATCAAAAGGGAATCCCAACAGAAAAACATCGCCACGATAAAAAAAAATTGATTGAGTGAATAAATGCTCTGCTAATTTAAAATATGGGGAGCTATAGTATACATGTATATACTGTATAATATCATAATTCAAATACAGGGCTTGAAACAGCTAGCAGCCTGCAAAATAAAAGAGAGCAAAAAGCGGTCAATTTTTTAGACCTACATTGTACATGTACATGTAGGATAGCATGTGAAATAAAAATATACCTGCTAAAACCACCAAACAGTTGCCGGTAAGGACCAAGTTTGTTTGTTTTGTTGAACAACACCACTAGAGCACACTGATTTGTTAATCATGCATCGGCTATTGGATGTCAAACATTTGATAATTTTGACATATATATATATACATGTAGCTTAGAGAGGAAAAACGCTACAGTTTTCCATTTGTAGCAATTAAAGGATCTTTTATATGCACCATTTCATAGACAGGATAACTAGCACATACTAGTACATGTACCACAGCCTTTACTATATCAGTCTTGCATGGTGCACTGGCTGGAACGAGAAATGTGTCCACCAACACAGATTGATCCCAGTCCAAGAGACAGATTGGCATACGATTATCTGTTATATTGTAATTCCACTAAGCTTTAAAATATGTCTTACCTAGAGGTCCTACTTATTCAAAGACTATTCTAAACCGTAGGTAGGATTTTTTTTTGGGGGGATGGGGCCGATGAATTCTTGGTACGAATGAGCATGGAAGGCGTAATTCACTAGAGGGTCTGGGGGCATGCCCCCCCCCCCCGGAATGTTAAAATCTAGAGGCTCTGAAATACCATTTTGCAGTCTTTTTTTTTTTTATGTCTCGCCTACAATCGTTTTTTAGCTGTGTTTTATAAATATATTATAATTATAATCTGTGTTTATTTTCTTTTAATAACGTCGGACATATATAGACAAAACACTGAAATAAATGTGTTACATTATTAGAAAGAAATGTTTTATTTAACAACACTCAACACGTTATTTACAGTTATATATGGCGTCAAACACGTTAAGGATCACACAGACATTGAGAGAGGAAACCTGCTATCGCCACTTTATGGGAAAGAAGGAAGGAAGCAAGGAAATATTTTATTCAACGACATACTCAACACATTTTATGTACAGTTATATGGCATCGGACATATGGTTAATTAATTAAGGACCACACAGATATTGAGAGGAAACCTGCTGTTGCCACTTCATTGGCTACTCTTTTCGATTAGCAGCAAGGGATCTTTTATATGCACCATTCCACAGAGGATAACACATACCATGGCCTTTGATATACCAGTCGTGGTATACTCAGGCATGACAATGACACTTGATGAAATCACTGAAAACTTTGCGAACTGTGTGCAAAGCGGACAGTACACGGCCAAAGGCCCTGAGGGGGGAGATCTAAAGCGTGAAGTAACCCAACACGGCACGAAAGCAGATTAGAAATATTGAGAAAAATTTATTTAGACCATCTGAGTGACAAAATAAAGGTACTTACACACACACACACAAAAAAACTCCTCGGATTTGGACGATTCATAGAAACGACCTACATGGCTTTCAAATCCGCGGATTTCCTCGGATCCGCGGAAGATTGTTGTGCCTGTATACTGGCTGGAGCGAGAAATAACCCAATGGTCCTACTGACGGGAATCGATCCCAGACCAGCCGCACGTCAAGCGAATATTTTACCACTGGGCTTCGTCCTGCCCCCACTTTATGGGCTACTCTTTTCAATTAGAAGCAAGGGATCTTTTATATGCATCATCCCACAGACAGGGTAGTACATACCATGGCCTGTGCTAGCTACACCAGTCATGGACCAATTTTGGAACGAGAAATAGCCCAATGGGTTAATTCTAGACCGACTGCGCATCAAGCGAATTTAAGGCTTTATCATTGGGTTACGTCCCCGTCCTTTTCATATTACTAATGTGAATAACACTAATTCACATTTTTCGCATTAATATGATTAATTTCTGGATCTACAGCATATTACAATTTACTGGTCTTGGTGGTGTTGTAGTCAACCCATTGGACATATTAAGGATGGTAGGTATTGGCTTCACAAATATACCGGTTCCCACCCAGAGCGAGTTTTGATGACTTACTGCTAGCTAGAACACTGTATATATATATATATATATATATATATATATATATACACACACAGTGGACTGTCTAAACCGGATTCTGTGTAATCCGGATCTCTGCGTAAACCGGTCCATTTCTAAAGTCCCGTCCAGCTACCGTTTATCTCTTAGATATAAATCTCTGCCTAATCCGTACTCTGTCTACTCCGGATAAAAAAACAAGAACGAAAGAACCGTTCATGCATTAATTACCTCTGTCTACACCGGATTGGGATTTGACTGAACGACGGGCTGCTTAATTAGTTGAACAATGATCGTCAATTGCTAAGTAATCAGGACGCCAAATACAAAATGTAATCGCACACGTGTGAAGTTTACTCTTATTGCGGTAGGTCGTTAGATCAATCAGATTAATATTAGTGTGTGTGTTGATACCTAACTGATTTCACTCTTATGAATTCGGTGAGTTATACTTGTCAGCCTAATGCATGTATAAATAGGTGCGAATCGCTCGTATATTTTGTGTTATCTTATTTTGTTTATAATGGCGGAATGACCCCAAAAACAGCAACGTATCGAAATTCCGTTAGAAACTAAAGTCAAATTAATACAAGAATTTGATTCAAATCCGCAGTCAAAACATGGGATCAAATGTCATTGTCGATTATTCAAGTACCATAACTCTGGGTGAAACTCTGTCTAAACCGGTCCTTTATGTAAACTGGACTATTTCGACGGTACGAAGTGAGTCCGGTTTAGACAAGAGTCCACTGTATATATATATATATATATATATATATATATATATATCTATGTATGTATGTATTGATGTATGTATGTCTGTATGTGTGTGTGTGTGTGTGTGTGTGTGTGTGTGTGTGTGTGTGTGTGTGTGTGTGTGTGTGTGTGTGTGTGTGTGTGTGTGTGTGTGTGTATATAAATATATATGTGTGTGTGTGGTGTGTATATATATATATATATATATATATATATATATATATATATATACACACACACACACATATATACACACACATATATATATATATATATATATATATATATATATATATATATAGACATATATATTGTTGTGTTGGGTTTTTTTGTTGGTTTTTTGACAAATGATAAGAGAACTGCTGTTTATTGTTTTTTTTATATAATACATGAAATGTGTCCAATTTCAAAATATTTCAAACCCATAACCACCTAGTAGGGGTCCTTATGATCTGTTCTATTTGTATTACGAACCCGCAAATTATTTTCTGGCAGAATTTAAAGCTTGGCAATTTTAAGGAATCTTTTACATGCATCATCCCACTGACAGGATAGCACACACCATGGCCACACAACAGGGAAGCACTTTACCACTGGGCTATATGTCTCGACCCTGTAGCATGATAATGCAATTTTTTGAACTACATGTAGGGTAGTTAAAGGGACATACCCTAGTTTCAAGTTTCAACCCATGAAAACTATAACACTGAGTTTAGTTACTCTACAAACCTGTAACACATTTGGATAAAGTTACAATTGAGTGAAACACTAGTTTGTGACTTTGAAATGGTGAAATACCCTCTAAAACTGGATGAAAACTCGACTCCATAACTGTTTCTTCTCAGACGCATGTGCCTTTTTAAAAATATGAGAAATACATTTTGTGATATTATAACCACCAGGATGACCAAAAACACTTTGAATGTATGGAAATTGATAATCTAACCATAAAATCCAAGTAAAGTATGACTTTACATTAGTGTTTAAAAACTAGGGTACTGTATATCCCTTTAATCTTTAATCTTCATAGCAAATATAGTTTACTGGTCTATTGATCTGTCGAGTCTAACAGATAATATAATAATTTAAAACAAAAATGGTAGGAATCTTTAAAATAGCACGCACTTACATGTGTGCATCAGTTTGGAAAATTAGCCAAATTAAGATTTTTAAAAAATCTTATCTTTATTTTTTTTTTAAAGGACTGAAAAGTACCCCCCCCCCCTCCCCCTCTCCACTTCGTAGCTGCAGCGATGGTTTTTATATATTTATACATGTATTTATATGTGTGTGTGCCCCACCCAACACCTCTTGGCACCTTCCTATGCCCATGCATGTGTGTGTGTGTACATGGTGTGTGTGTCTGTGTGTGTGTTTTTGTGTGCGTGTGCATGCGTGTGTGTGTCTGTGTCTGTGTGTACATGGTGTTTTTGTGTGTTTTGTGTTGTGTGTGTGTATAAATAAAAACATACTGTGAATGATTATTAGTCCTGTAGGAACGTGTATTTAAACAGACCTATTATCACTCCAGGAATGCAGTCATGCCACAATTTTTATCCTTATACTAAAAGCTAAATATAAAGTATTGTAACATGCAAAATACTGGTTGCAGTATAAATGACAAGCCCTAACATTAGTCTGCTAACCCTAATCTTTTTAAACTTGTTATCAAGAAAATGATTCAATTGAACAATATTGGTTTTGTTAAAAAAAAAACCCCACAAAAACACTTCACAATGTAATTATGTACACCTACTTTATTATTTTTATTATTATTATTATTATTATTATCATCATCATACATTACCAAACATATTTATTTTAATTTTAATATTTCTGGGTGGGATTTTTTTTTTTTGGGGGGGGGGGGGTGTTGGGTTTTTTGGTTGAGTTTTTTTTTTTTTTTTTAGGATTTTAATTTTTTTTTAATATAATAAATATTTCTGCACCTGTTGATCCTGTATCAATAAGCATGTCCCATGATGTCAATGGTAACAGAAGATATAAACACTTATACAGAGCTCTAGCTAGCACTCCTTCAAATTGTATATTGACAAAGATATATTGTGACATCAAAGTGTAAAGGGGAATACCCAGTCTTGCCAGCTAAAGTCCAGGTTTCAGGTAGCGGATCAACAGTGGGTTGTGCTACTACATAATACGTGTACCTGTAGTATAACGTATTAATTAAACTTAGTGTTAATTTTCACAGGTTGAAACTTGGGTAATGCAACCACAGTCAACAGGGGGGTATTTGAGGCTCCCCCAGAAAGAAATGGATTATGTTTAGGGTTAAGAAAATCATACAGTAATGATAAGAGTAATTAATTTTGTCAAAAGGTCAACTTTAAAAAAAAAAAAGTCCCTTTAACAGGAAGAAATATATCGTATTCACAGTTTAGTCAGCTGTTAACTTTTCCTCTTAATTCTGTGGTTTAAAAACATTGATAATAATAAAATAAATAAATAATACATTTAATAAATAAGAAAAGAAAGAAATTTAAATAAAGAAATTTAGGCCTAAATAAAGAAATTTAAATCAACAAATATATAAACTGAAATAAATAGATCAAGATTGTTTAGTTTAACAACACAACTAGACCACATTGTACACGCAGTGGAAGCAAGTAGACATGGGGGGGGGGGGGGGGGTGCTGACTGAGATCAAGGGCATAAAGCAGTTTCTAGGAGGATTCAGAGGTATGCTCCCCCATAAAATTTTGAAAACTAGATTCCCCCCTGCTCCGCTGTGATATTATCAATCAATGGCTACAGGATGTCAAAGATTTTTAGTCTTTGGAAAAACCCTTTAGTAGCAATATCACAGCCTTGCCTGTATTCCTGTAATGCAGGGGTACTCAGTGTTTCTGCCAGACAGAACATTTTGGGAATGGAGCTATAGTACTGAATGCAACCACAGACAACGCGGTATTGGGGGCTCCCCCAGAAAGAAAATGGATTATGTTTAGGGTTAGGGTTAAGAAAATCATACAGTAATGATAAGAGTAATTAATTTTGACAAAAGTGACTTAAAAAAAAAAAAATCTTCAAAAACATTTGGGTATATATATACATGTATGTATATATATATATATATATATATATATATATATATATATATATGGCACCATACCCATTTTACCCTCTGGTAGAAACCCCGGTACTGGTTGTGATGGGAAAAAAACCATGGGAGGTTCAACCGTACAACCAAAGCACCTCAGGCGAGGACTCTGACAACTGATCTAGATTAATCCACCCCTCTCTGGTGTAGCAAATTAGTCAGCCTCACACATTGCCGGGGGGGGGGGGGGGGGGGGGGGGGGCAGGGTTTCTGCCAGAGGGTAAAACGGGTATGGCGCAATACCCAAATTATTATTTTTAAGTTAACATTTTGACAAAATTAATGATTCTTATCATTATTGTATGATTTTCTTAACTCTAGCCCTAAATGTAACCCATTTTCTTTGTTGGGGAGGCCCCCCTTACCCTCTGCTGACTGTGGCTGCATTCAATTTCATAAGGCCATACCCAAAAAAACACTGGGGGGGGGGGGGGGATCACATTGTTTGACTCCTGTTATGGTGGAAGGTGTATGACTGGAGGGTGCCCTGTCCCCATGCATTCCCCCAAGCTAGGCAAGTGATATGAACCTTACATGACTGTGTCTGAAGAAATTTGTATGTAAAGTACCATACAACTTTAATTGCTAGACTATATACATGTATGTTTGTATATATATATATATATATATATATATATGCATGCTACTTTTGACTCCTGTGTGTGCTGTATAACCTCACTGTGGTGCAGGGGTGTAACATATTCTCTTTGAGAATGGCCAATACAGCACAAATCCCCTTGGGGTTTTTTCAAGATATAATTGAAATTTTGAGTAAAAGTCAGTATATATCTGTGATATTTGTATTTTTGCACAGTTCTAAGTTTACACTGTGTTTTTATTTAAATCTTGAATTTTTATATTGATGTTGATCATCACTTTATTTGTTTGCATTACCATAGTTTGACACCCAATAGCTGATGTATTTTTCGTACTGGGGTGTCGTTAAACATTCATTCATTCATTAATTCATTCATGCTACTTTTAAAGGCTATTTAATTAGCTCATGCAGTGATAGAAAAAGAAATGTTTAATTTTAAAGATGCACTCAAAACATTTTATTTGCATGAACATGGCATCGATAAACACTTGTCGAAATAAGCACTTTGTCCGTTTGTCCCGACAAGTGAAAATCTATTTGGACAAGCAAAATGTGCCTCGGTGGTTGTCCAGCGGACAGTTAAAAATATTTCAGTGCAGTTTCATTTTACGCAATCACAAACATCATCCTGGTAGTTTAATAAAACAATCTGTTTATTTGGACAAGTAAAAATATTGGCGGACAAAAAGATTTCTAGATGTATTTGTCCGGTGGAACTACATGTAGTAAATGTGTTTGCTTATTTCTATCACTGATACATGGTTTAAAATTGGATAACACAGATGAGAGAAGAAACTTGATATGACCACACACTATCATGAATGTAGCTGTTAATTAGAGTTTTACATACATATACCTACGAGGATCGACCCAATGGAATCTTTAAAATTGCACGCACTCACATGTGTGCATCAGTTTGGATAATTAACCAATATTATTATTATTTTATTTTTTTTAATATTTATTTTCCCCAAGTCCATTCTGACCATGTCAAGGTTGTGGAGCCTTGAATTCATGGCCTTACATCAAAGTGATATAATTTATATACAAGTACATATATCTAATTTGTGGTATAATAATGTTATATATGATATGATATGATATATATGTAGACATATATAACAATTACAGTAACCAATATTAAGAAAAGATTTTTTAAAAGGACTGAAGCCGGATGCACTTCAATGACTCATTTTCTGAATTAAATCCTGGATTTCGCAAGTCATGAACATTCCAGAAAAGTGACGTTTATCTTAATATACAAGTAGCTGTACATGTAAGCATGACATTTTGTACTTTGAACCTACACACACATGTACATGTGTAGCTGTACATGTAAGCATGACATTTTGTACTTCGAACCTACACATACATGTCACTGAATGGCATAGGAAGCAAGTACCCCGCCCCCCTCCCCCCACCTCCACTTTGTAGCTGCATGCAGCTATGGTTTTTATATATTTATACATGTATTTATGTGTGTGTGCCCCACCCCACACCTTTTGGCACCTTCCTATGCCTGTGTACATGGTGTGTGTGTGTGTATATGGTGTGTGTGTGTGTGTGTACATGGTGTGTGTGTGTGTGTACATGGTGTGTGTGTGTGTGTGTACATGGTGTGTGTGTGTACATGGTGTTTTTGTGTGTGTAAATAAAAACATACCGTGAATGATTATTAGTCCTGTAGGAACGTGTATAAACAAACCTATTATTACTCCAGGAATGCAGTCGATCATGCCACAATTTATATCCTTATACTAAAGGCTAAATATAAAGTATTGTAACATGCAAAATACTGGTTGGAGTATAAATGGCAAGCCCTAACACTTGCCTGCCAACCCTAATCTTTTTAAACTTGTTATCAAGAAAATGATTCAATTAAACAATATTGGTTTTGTTAAAAAAAAACACTTCACAATGTAATTATGTACATGTACCTACCTACTTTATTATTATTTTTATTTTTATTATCATTATCATCATACATTACCAAACATGTATTTATTTGAATTTTAATATTTCTGGGTGTTTGGTTTTGTTGGGGTTTTTTTGGGTTGTTGTTGTTTTTTTTAATATTTCTGTACTTGCATGTAGATCCTGTGTCTATAAAGCATGTCCCATGATGTCAATGGTAACAAAAGATATAAACACTTATACAGAGATCTAGCTAGCACTCCTTCAAATTGTATATTGACACGTCAAAGAGATTTAACCAAGTGTAAAGGGGAATACCCGGTCTTGCCAGCTAAAGTCCAGGTTTCGGATAGCCGATCAACAGTGGCATTGTGTTACTAACAAGATATTAAAGGGACATGCATACCGTAGTTTTTAAGCACTAATCTAAAGGCATCTTTTATACTATTATAGCCGTTTCATTTTGTAACTGAAATCATACTTTACTTAGATTTTAGGGTTTAGTGGATCAATTTCCGTAATTCAAAGTGGTTTTGGTGATCCTGATTTTTCTAATCTCACAAAATACATTTCTCATATTGAGAAGTAACAGTTATGGAGTCGAGTTTTAGTCTGTAACCTCACTGTGGTGCAAGGGTGTAACTCTTTGTTACACCAGTTGTGGAGCACTGGCTGGAGCGAGAAATAGCCCAGTGGGTCCACCGATGGGGATCGATCCTAGACGACCGCGCATCAAGCGAACACTTTACCACTGGGCTACGTCCCACCCCAGGGCTGTCAGAGCAAGCTGTTGTAGCATACACGTTGGGGGTGCAGGTGTCAATACTTTCATTAGCTCTTCCGACCAGGAGACAGGAAAGGGTTTTGGGGATAGTGGAAGAATTAAGGGATCACCAGTTCTGGCAAGAGCTAGAGCACAAGCACACAGCCCGACTGGGGTTGGTAACAGGCACAGATGGTTTTGGTGCTATGTTTATTAGTGCTGGTTATAGGTCAAGTAGTAGGTTTAACGTGCACACAGCCCGACTGGGGTTGGCAACAGGCACAGATGGTTTTGGTGCTATGTTTATTAGTGCTGGTTATAGGTCAAGTAGTAGGTTTAACGTGCACACAGCCCGACTGGGGTTGGCAACAGGCACAGATGGTTTTGGTGCTATGTTTATTAGTGCTGGTTATAGGTCAAGTAGTAGGTTTAACGTGCACACAGCCCGACTGGGGTTGGCAACAGGCACAGATGGTTTTTGTGCTATGTTTATTAGTGCTGGTTATAGGTCAAGTCATAGGTTTAACGTGCACACAGCCCGACTGGGGTTGGCAACAGGCACAGATGGTTTTTGTGCTATGTTTATTAGTGCTGGTTATAGGTCAAGTAGTAGGTTTAACGTGCACACAGCCCGACTGGGGTTGGCAACAGGCACAGATGGTTTTGGTGCTATGTTTATTAGTGCAGGTTAGGTCAAATCATAGGTTTAACGTGCACATTCAGAGCAAGCTGTTGTAGTGCACGCCTGTCATGAGTGCATGGGTCGGTCTGGGCCGGCTCATTTGTCAGGAGAGGAAAAGGGTTCGGGTGGGTGATGGGAAGTGCATGAGCACGAGCAGCTCAACCACGGTCGGGGACACTTTTGGTGAGCACTATATAATATTGAATTTTGAATATCCTGTAGGATGTCATTTCTTGTTCCATCCAGTACTCCTGACTTGTGTTATAAGGGATGTGGTATGTGTTAATTACCCTGCCTGAAGGATGGTGCATATAAAAGATCCCTCGCTACTATAGAAATAAGCAGAATTTTTTATTAGTGCAATGGACAAATACATCTAGAAATTTACTAATCTGTCAATATTTTCACTTGTCCAAATAAATGGTTTGTTTTGTTCAAGTACATGATGCAAGGATAATGTTTTAATTTTTTTTAAATGAAACTGAACTGAACATTGTCACTTGTCCACAGGACAACCACCAAGGTACACTTTGCTTGTTTTAATAGATTTTCACTTGTCAGGACAAACGGACAAGTGCTTATTTTGAACACTGTATTAAATGGAAAAATTTTGTGGGTTTTCTCTCTATGACTACATAGAGAGTTATCAATAGTCTCGCACGTCACATTTTTTCTAAAGCTTGCAAGCTAGAACAAGTGAACCAGTGACATCACATTTATAACATTATGATAAACTAAAATATTTCCTGGTCCGTTAACAGAATATGTCTAAAATGAAATACATTTTGACAAGTGATTTACATCATTTGTTTTTTCCTCAGCGAAAAGTCAGGTTTCTCTAATTAATACGAAATATAAGGGTCCAGAGATGGAAATTGACGAAAATGTAAATAGAATGGAGTGTGCGAATATTTGTTACGTTTTATGCAGTAACCCAAAAGTGGGTTCTGTTTAAAAACTTGCTTTGGCAAATGAATTTGGCAGTAAATATTAAGAACAATTAGTATGCAGTGTTTAAGCTGAACTTAAAACATTAGCAATTTGGCTAATTTTACCAAAAAATCTGTAGCCAAATTCAGGTTTCAATTAAAAAACTGATGACAAAATTAAGACTCTTTTTAAAGTAATTTATTTCTAACCCATAATTTCTGAATGAATATAGATGTCCATGCCCAGTTACTACTTTAATGTATCCATCAGTTCTGCCCTGTTTTAAAATCCACATTGTGAAGTACATTTCATGGCTACTCTGTAACATTTCTAACAGCTCTGTATATTAAAATGTATATTAACTGGCACCATTTAAATGCATTGATAAAATTGCTAATTATATATGTGCAACGATCAAAAATATTACATGCAACTAAATCGCAAACGTCTGCCAATGCTCACTGCGCCCAGTTTATTGCTACTGCTAGGAGTTGTAACATTTAACAGTACATTGTTAAATATTCAGCAAAAATAAAGATAGAATCAAACAGTTTAATCAGCATTTTAACGATCCTTTATGATATACCCGGTAAGCGGTATTCCATGAAGAGTCAATCGAGACATATGTCAGCTTTTTCCGCACGCAAGAAATCATGTGATGTCGGTTACATGGAGGAAGCAAAAAGGAGCGAGCTATTCCAATTGACAAAAATAAAGCCGGTTACAGAATGCGACGGATGTGGCTCAAAACAAGCACGCACAAAGTAGATGTACAAATAACAAATAACACGTTTACTTGGAAGTTATTTCCGACTTTTAAACTTATTTCCAACCTGAATGCATTTTAATATATTAACAAATACTCCTCAAAAACAAATAGCGGAAGATAATGAAACAGGATTTTCAAATTAGCTTTTTGGCGATTTGATAATGAAATATTTTCGCCAAGTTCAATATTAATTCGCTTTTGGCGATTTGGCAAACGACAGCTTAAACCCGGAGTATGTTATATACAGCAAAGGACCAACCATTTAAGTAAATAATATTTGTATTATTTATTTTCAGTTATACCTGTATATTTTACTGTTTGTTCGTAGGTGCGTTATTATTGATTATTCCTGGATATATCGTTTATTATTTTTATTTTTATTATATGTCACAATTACCAAATGTTTGACATCCATTAGCCGATGATTAACAAACCAGTGGTGTCGTTAAACAAAACAAATGTTTAACTAAGACGTAAATATTGCTTCTTACTCTGAAAAATTAATTTCGAGCCCTGCTAATTAAAACATTACTCTTTATTACAAAAATAACCTAGTGACAATGTTCTACTTACCGGTCGGTGGACCACAAACCCCGGCCAACAGCCGTGACACTGACACACTCAACATTTTGTTATGTTCAGGCTCAGCTTAGAAATTTAAAACTGAACAAAAATATCCCCGAAAAATTTATATCCCTGCTTTGCTGTGCCAAACTTCCTGGTTGGCTACAAAGCGCCACCTGTTGAGGTTTTATTTTTAGTAACATTGAAATTCCCATTCCGATCGACACTCGGCACTCCTCGGACGATTACGGATTTACCGAGTGTCTCGAACTTTTACAAAAAATGTGATTGTTTTGTTTAACGAAACCCAGTGGCGTAGGCAGGATTTTGTATTGGGTGGAGGGGGGGGGGGGGAGGGGGGGGGGGGGGGGCACCTGGCAGCCAAGTAAACAATATTGAGTTCGCCACTGATCACCCTTAATTTCCTGCACCCCCCCCCCCCCCCCCCGACTACGCCACTGACGACACCACTAGAGCACATTGATTTACTAGTATTAATCAACGGCTAATGGATGTCAAACATTAAATTGACATAGGCCTATAGTCTTATGCTACTATTCCACACAGACCACGAATCCCACGAATCGCTACGAATTGTTAAATTTAGGATTCGTGAGGATTCGTGGAATTTGCAAATTATTATGGTCCAATTCGTGACGCTCTACGATTCAGTTACGATACAGAGGCCTTATTCACAAAGCACACTTAGCTGTTTACGTCCATGTAAGCCAGTCGTAAGCTCCACTTAAGATTTACGCCCTATTCACGAAGCACTCGCAATTCTACGCGCACCCGTAAAGTACACGTAAACTTGCGGCAGGTTCTAGACCTCCCGCAACAGATTGCGTGCACTTATCTTGGACACAATGGCGGCAATTTTTATTATACAGCAGGCGATAAATAGGCGAGCTATCCGTCGTCAGCGAATATTTCGCGACCGTTTTAACCCACTGGATAGGTACGATGACCTAGAACTGCTAAAAAGATTCCGAATGCCTCGACATGTTATTCTACAAGTGATAGACTTGATTGAAGGTGACTTGGTGACCCAACACAAAGGTCACGAGCTATACCCGCCCTACTGCAACTGCTTTGTGCATTGAGATATTTTGCAACGGGAAATTTCCAACAAGTGACTGCAGACTTGTATGGTATCAGCCAGCCATCAGTTTCAAGAATTGTGACACGAGTGGCAAATGCACTTGAACAAAAATCTTCTCAAATAATTGTATTTCCAAAAAATCGTCAAGCTCAAGATG
This sequence comes from Gigantopelta aegis, assembly GCF_016097555.1. Lineage (NCBI taxonomy): Eukaryota > Metazoa > Mollusca > Gastropoda > Neomphalida > Peltospiridae > Gigantopelta > Gigantopelta aegis. The sequence goes on along the minus strand of NC_054710.1, from coordinate 35,535,505 downwards.
TAATGAAGGAAGGTTTTTATCAAAATGGACAAAGGATTCCAAATGTCTTCAGATGTTTAGATGGAAGTCTTGTGCCAATAAAAATGCCATCTTATAATGAAGACGCATATGTATGCCGCAAGTTTTATCATGCGATCAATGTTCAAGGAATATGTTCCCATGACATGAAGTTTACTAACATCGTTGCCCGATGGCCAGGCTGTACCCATGATGCTTTCATATGTGAAAATTGCAATTTAAATGCTGCATTCAAAACATGGCTTTTGTGGTGATGATGTTCATCTTTTGGCTGACAATGCCTACCCTCTGCGCCCTAGCCTTAGTGGCTATAACATTTTTATTAATATCAGCAGGCCCGTGAAGTTTTGTATGTACCTTTGCCTGCATGGGGGACACATACCCTGAAAAGGACAAACCCTGCTGTCCAGCTCTTTCTACCAGCATATTGGTTTAAACAGACACACCCTCTAAACCAGGCCAGAGTACACCCATTTTACACAAAAAGCACTACTTTTGCATGGGCCGGAATTACCACAAACAAGTCTTCAATGTCAACAAGTTACACATGTTTACAAACTACATGCTATCCCCCATCTTCATAAATCAAGGCTAATATTCGTTCCTCGTATTCAGCCTTGATACGTTGTCAAGAAATCGTGCCACAAAATGCTTAAATTTCATTGGATGCAATGAGATCTGATTGCAACGAATCGCAACGCTCCTTATAGATTCCTTTGTTATTGTAAACAAAGATGGCAGCGTCAGCGTCCGTAGAAACGTGTCATGTCTGTCACGATATGTTAAAAAAAAGGTTTATGCGGTTAATTTTTGATATTGCTTTCAAGATTGTCACATGTTACCGATGCTGTGATTGGTCAGCGATGTCATCGTGTAAGGGACATAATCGGTGTTACACATTTTCTTCCAATAGAGGGCGCTAGTAGTGGATATCAGTAATCTTGACTACATGTATTTTATGAAGATGGCTATCCCCTGTCTCTTCAGTCAAACAGTTGCCACTTCATAGCTGTCTGCCATGAAATAATCACAGTCAAACAGCAGACTACTTGCGCGGTCAAATTTCCGGATTTTGGACAACAAAAATGGGAAGATACCTGTAATCTGAGGCCATAATATGGGTCCTGTCTGTGACCGAGCCGGACTAGACCATTACAGAGAAGGGTTGTAATACAATATTTACCTGTGCACTACAGGACAATACTGCTGCACGTTGACACTCGGAGTTGATTGTTTGTGTAACAGGGACATTTTAATCTGTACATAATGTTTTATTTTGTTTATTTCAGTTTACAGTTAGTTTGTTCTTTCTTTCAGACCGACATGCAAACTGAAATAATTATAGTTCAACTGACTCTTGCACACACTTCACTATCGTTCGCGTCAAGGCAATAACTTTATTTCAAAAAAAAAAAAATTTCACTCCTATTTTTTTAATTTTTCAAATAATTTAATTTAAATTAAAAGAAACAATAGTTCTTTTTTAAAATTTCTAAAACTTTTTTCCTTTTTGGACTATATGTCGTCCCAAACTAAAATAATCAAGAAAAAAAAAAAAAACCCCACCCGGATTTGTTTTTAACGAAATTTATAGTATAATAGTATATCTTTACTCCTTTGCAATAAATAAAGAATTCATACAACGTATTAAAATTTGTCAATTTAGGTTTGATCGAGTTTCATGAATTTCACACAAAATGTCAAATATCGCGTTTTCGTCAACATCTTCAAAACACAACCACTTTAAATTGTAAGATACCACGGCGTTGAAGGGACATAGAAAAAATAATTTAAAGCGTGCGCACGAGTTATTAAAGCGTGCGTACGAGATATTAAAGCGTGTGCACGAGTTATTAAACCGTGCACATGAGTTATTAAAGATTACGCCCAAGCTTTGACGCCATTGAGAAATGGACAAACTTGGAGAGTTTCTGTTAAAAGATCGCGACATTCCAGAAGAGGATGTACAACGAATGCGAGACAAGAAGGTACGAATAACGAGTTCTTATTGTCTGATAAATAATTTGACGTCTACAGTGTTTCAGCTATATCTATACACTGTATATAGTCGCATCTCCCGCCCCAAAAACTTCTCATTCTAGGCTACAGCTACGTTCAGTGACGAATAATCACACAGGTTGGGTAGGAATCGCTTAGCGATAGGTTTCAGTGAGTGAGTTAATGGCATTTAACGAATCTGTGATAATAATTTAAATATTTGAGACGATAAAACATTTCACAATGGTAATAATCTACATTTTAATAAAATAAGGAGGAGCCTCTCTCTCTCTGTCTGTCTGTCTGTCTGTCTGTCTGTCTGTCTGTCTGTCTGTCTGTCTCTCTCTCTCTCTCTCTCTCTCTCTCTCTCTCTCTCTCTCTCTCTCTCTCTCTCTCTCTCTTTCTGTAAACGGCGAATGATAATACATATTAGAACTTTCCAATAGGATTAATTAGTGGTGTACCGATGATCGATTATAATCGAAAATTGATCGGTTGTGGCTCTAGCGATGTGATGATCGAATATGAAATCCACAATCGATTGTCGCGGAAAACTTCTACAAACCTTCTTTAAATCCAAATTTCATGCAACAGATCACTGCCCGAGTTTAAAAGTGTTTAAACGTAAAAATGACTGAATCAGACATTTTAGATGATGAACTACGTTGCTATGTTAAAAAATCAACATGGTGAACATGGAAAGTAGTAAGTCTGATCCTTCCCAAGATCATATACATGTATATTCAAACCGAATATATAACAAAACGTGGATCGGTTGGTACAATCCGATTACATCCGATAATCGATGATGGAATTCTAACCGATTCCCATCACTAGGGCTAATTGCTCTAAGCAATATACACTTAAATGTAAGTGATAACACTGTCTTTCTCTTTTACAGTTTGACTGTAGTGTCCTACTCTTGCTGGATGATGAAGAACTGTCTGATTATTTGCCTTTATATGGAGATAGGCTTGCTGCAAAGAACTTTGCTCGTATTCAAGTAGGGGAATTAAATTCAGAAAAGGCAACGCGTAAAGTACATTTAAGAAATCTACGTACAAAAATACACAAACGATCACCAGCATCCGACGACGATGATCGTTATGGACCCTCTACATCGACCAAGTGGACAGGAAACAAAAGTGCTTCAAAGACTACTAGGCGTGTGGAACTAGGATGGGTGCATTTGGATGAGTGTAATCATCAGTACAAACAGGTTCGGTCAAAAACTGGGGGAGGAATACGACATTTCAAGATGTCCAAAACTATTACAGCTGGAGAACTTATTGACATAGCTAAACAGCTGTTTTTCCCGGATGGCAAGTCCAGCAGAGGTCAAATGGATGAATTTAATGTTAATATCAGAGACTTTAAGCACGATGTTGTCGATACCCTCACCAAAGTTGACAGCATGTACCAATGCACCAAAGTGAGATTGCTTCGCCTCTACATGAGTACATGTTGCAAAAAGGATTCACTGGACATAGCCGATGATTCATCTAATGATGAACTTCCAGCACTATCAGTTGCACCTTCAGATGAAACCACAGAGGTAAAACTGCCAGCACTATCAATTGCACTTTCAGATGAGACTACATATATCAATACTATTATTGATGGTCCGATAGGAAACGAACATCCTTTAGAATCATCAGACATGCTTGAAAATAGCACCAGTGACGTTGACATTAATTTCCAACAATTTCCCAGTACCTCAGACGAAGAACTAGATGCTACATTGCCCTATTCTACAGAGCACATGGCAGGTAACACAATGACACAAGGACCCGACAGTACTTTCAACTGAAATCACTGCGATCATGATTCTTCCAAATGGCAACGAAGAATTGGGATATGGTGATGGAATGTTTAGAGATTGTCTGACGGAGTTCTGGACCGACTTTTATGAAAATTGTTGTGATGGCAATGAAATGAAAGTTCCTGTCATCAGGCATGATTTTCAGCACGAAGAATGGAAAGCAGTTAGCCGTATAATATACAAAGGATGGATTCAGGCAAACTATTTTCCAATCCACATGGTACCAAACGTTATAGAAATGGCTATGTTTGGTACGAGTATTACTGACCTCATAGATTCATTTCTGGACACTGAAGACAAGACTACTCTGAACATGGCGATGACCAGCTTCTCATCAGAGGATGTGAATGACCTGATAGAAGTTTTAGACAATTATAAATGCAGAACACATACGACAAAAGACAATTTGAGGAAACTTGTACAGGAACTTGCCCACAAGGAACTCATTCAGAAACCTAAGTACATAATAGACTGCTGGTCAAAAGTCCTGGAAGACATGGGCAAGGTTCTCAGTCCCGAAGACTTACAGAAATTGTATGTGGAATTGGTATCAACTAATCGGAAAGTATGCCAGATACTTGTACCGCCGAATGTTATGTCTGAATCGGAGATGGAGACAGTGAACCACCTGAGAAGATTTGTACGTGAAATGAGTCCATCTACATTAAAGCAATTCCTGAGATTCACAACGGGTTCAAAGTTAATGCTGCAAACGCCCAATGTCATTACCATAACATTTGCCAAACGAACTGGACTTGGCCGATGCCCAGTGGTACACACGTGTGGTCGAGTTTTAGAACTCCCTACAGAATATGAAAGGTACACAGCCTTTCGTTCTGAATTTAACAACTTGTTGTCAAGTGGTGTTTGGATCATGGACATTGCGTAGATAGTAGTAAGGTGGATGTATGGCAGATTAACTCCTCCAAGCAAGTGAACGAATGGTTGCTTTTTAGAACTGATGCAATGCACAGATGTCGAGTTTAGATTTATGTTTTAGATAGTTTTACACAAGGGTCTGGTTTAGACCAACACAACCATGATAATCATAATTAATTATCTTTTTTTTTTTTATAACTGGGTGCTTTCCAGAATTGATGCGTTCTTTATTATTCAAATATTTGTACAACTTACAGTTTGAAGGCACGTTGCTTTAGTAGCCGATATATAAATTACGATTATGCATGCACAAATAAGCAATTATCATTTAGCTTTCACAATTTCAGTAGTTTATTAATGTTTTTGCGATTCCTAGTTTGTTACAGAAATGTCAATGCTGCAGGTATGTGCACTGTGAAATCGTTTTTTACCCCTGAATACTATATTGAACGCCTAACACTTTTGAAATTAACAATATAACAAATTAATATTTGAACAAGTTTTATTATTATTTGTTTTAGATAGAGCTGAATGTTTAGTTGGAAATTTGTGCACCATTGGTTTTTTGTTTGTTTTTTTCGTTGTATTTTTTTTTTGAAGTTGAAAATATCAACTTCAAAAATATATTAAGTTTTTTATTTCTGTGAAAATATGTTTACATTTATGTACAGTTCTACAAAAGAAATGTTCATTGAATAAAAATGTATTAGAAACACCTAATTTATTCATGGACACATGTCACAGTGAATCCTCCGATCGCGATGTGAAATATCTTCTTGTTCCTATCAGCTTAACTCACTCACAATATGCTAGCCGTCAGCAAGCTACATATCCAGATCTCGTATGATGCAATTCCGTAGTCTAAAATACAGGTTGGAAGCCTCGTATGCGTCAACAGGGAGTGCCAGTCCGTATTCTTCCATATACATTAATCCAAGCTCGTTCACATCTTCATCACAAAGTGGCATATTATCCATAAATGTACATTCAATCGAACATGCTTCTAGTCGGTCCAGCTCCACCTCACATAGGTAATTTCGTGTGTTGTAGATCTCTGGTACGGAGTAGAGTATGGAAGGTCGACCCCCAGCAACATACCTTGACGGTTGTATGCGATGAACATTCCATACTTTCTTAGTCTCTAGGAGATCTTCCTGTATAAACATACACATTTTCTCGTTAATATTTAATTAAATAATAAGGGCGAACCATGGCATTTTGGTATTGGTGAGGATCCGCGTTTTGGAACGAACTTGAAGATATTTCATAAAAAGGAAAAGATAACTCAGGAGAAATTGGCCGAGTCGAAAACATCCGTTCGATCACCAACACAAATATGTTCAATCCGTGGGCGTTCGCCATCACAAACTGCTTCAGTTACTCGAAATGCTGCCAGTTTCCGTAAATAATAGGAAATAACGGCGATCGTGCTTGATTTATTATATATACACGACTTACGTGCAGCGTTAGTTGTAACTAGAGGCACTTTTATATTTACGTCCAACTTCACACGTAACTTACGTTTTTGTGGTTTCCTGAATAGCTCTTCAGTCGTAGATTTACGTTTACGTGTAAAACTAGGCTTACGATGTTTTGTGAATATGGGTCCAGGACCCATATTCACAAAAAAGTGTAAATTTACGTCTACGACTAGCACTTACGTGTGCCGTAGATTTACGTTTACGTGCAAGAAGCACATTATTCTCAAAGATGGTCGTAAATGTAAACGTAACTTAGTTGGACGTAAATCTACGATTTAACATTCTCACTGGAGTAATTAATAAAAACACATTAGAAACGATGGCTACCGGGTAAATAACAAATGCGCAAAACACAATTTTGTTTGTCGTCTGCTAACAATAACATTGCGAACAGTGAACCATGGCATTTTGGTATTGGTGCGGATCCGCGTTTTGGTACGAACTTGAGGACATTTCTTAAAAAGGAAAAGATACCTCAGGAGAAATTGGCCAAGTCGAAAACATCCGTTCGATCACGAACAAAAATATGTTCAATCCGTGGGCGTTCGCCATAGCAAACTGCTTCATTTATTGGAAATGCTGCTAGTTTCCGTAAATAATAGTAAATAACGGCGATCGTGCTTGATTTATTTTATGTACACAACTTATGTGCAGCGTTAGTTGCAACCTGAGGCACTCTTATATTTACGTCCAACTTTACACGTAACTTACGTTTTCGTTGTTTCGTGAATAGCTCTTCAGTCGTAGATTTACGTTTACGTGTAAAACTAGGCTTACGATATTTTGTGAATATGGGTCCTGATGTTTACCGGACAAAAGACACACAAAAAACACCTTCGTGTCGTTTATAAGACAAAAATTACAAATATTACACATTTAGCATAATCTACAATCAATCCCAAAGTCATAAGAGCCCATAAAATCGAGAAATTGATAGATTTGTTTACAAACTTTGAAAACGTTCGCAACAGCAGACATATGGAGTGCGCATGCGCTGAAAGTAAGAAAGTTCGTAAACTTCACTTTTTTCAATTAAAAAAATGACGGGTTATAATCTGCACCAATCAAAAACATATTTACACTGATAGCTTGGCAAGTATCTCAGGCATTAATTGGCTAGCGAACTGGGATGAAACCGCCTCCTGTCAAAATGCTTGACACGGGGAATCCCTTCGAGTCCCCGATTTTAGCAGGGTATCCTCAAGCTTTTCCATTCGGAATGAAATTTAAACGATTTAAAAACATGAAAAATGACGGTGGAAAAATCAACAAAACTATTTTCGGGTAGAAAAATGGTTAAAGTTCCATATTCTGAGTGAACGAGCTCGCGATCGCCGTTTTATTAAAATAAAAATGGTGTTGACAGTGAAAAAGTCAGTGTTAAAACGTTACTTAACCATTGAATTTAATTAGGTCAGCACTCAGTGAGCAAACTTCTTCTAATGAAAGCGGTCGCTTGATGCGCGATCGGTCTGGGATGGATCCCCGTCGGTGGGCCCATTGGGCTATTTCTCGTTCCAGCCAGTGCACCACGACTGGTATATCAAAGGCCGTAGTATGTGCTATCATGTCTGTGGGATGGTGCATATAAAAGATCCATACCTCTCTAAGACTATTTGTAAAAATTACCAAATGTTTGACATCAATAGACGATGATTAATATATCAATGTGCTCTAGTGATGTCGTTAAACAAATCAAACTTTAACTTTATCTTTGTGTGTTCGCAAATTTGTCAAAAACGAAGATATTATGGCCACAGACCACAAACATTTACGCTATAGCGTTAACAGCAGTAGGACCATGGATTTCTGCCCAGCTCTTTCTCCCAGGACATTGGTTAAAACAAACACACCCACTAAAACTGGCCGAAGTACACCTATTTTACACAAAAAGCACCACATTTGCATGCATTCCAAGTCTAAAGCTCGACGCGGTAAGACGTGTTTGTTTCCCTTGTGCACACTGCACGTGCTTTCGTGTGCTGGACTTGGGAATCCTCCATGTTGTTGTTTTCGTCAACGAAATGGAGTTTACTACTGGGATATATGCGGCCATTGGAACTGACTGAACGCCAGAGCGCTTCTGGGGTCTTATGCATGAACCGAGACAACCAAAAGTCTCGGACAAGTCATTGTCCCGGACTACATCGTCGAGACTTTGCCCGTCGTCAATTGCCTATGCATGAACTAGACGAGGGACTAAGACAATGAAGTGCGAGACTAGTGCGATAGTCACGACGTTTTCCATAATTCTATTTTTAGAGTGGTAAATGTACACCATTTTATTCAGAGATACGTTGTATGCACGTGTAAACATGGCCTCACCAAAGTCACCCGTAAATAAACGTGTAAAGAAACCAAAATGTAGCCAACAAGAAAATATAGTATTATTGGAAGAAATAGCGTTAGAGAAAAACCTTTTGACATCACATTTTCAAAATGGTATTACTATTAAAAAGAAAGAACTGATGTGGCAGACCATTACAGACAAAGTTAATGCTGTTGGTGGCCATGCCGGACCGTGGCACAAGTTAAGAAAAGGTGGAAGGACATGAAACAAGCCGTTCTACAAAATCAAAGAAAAGCTACTGCTACAGGCGGCGGGGGCCCTCTACCTGAGGTACCCTATGAGGATTTAGTGAGATCCATAATTGGCGACAACACAAACCTTGTTCACGGTATTGAAGGTAAGTTATGAAAATCAATTGTCCTATTAATAATTTTCTAATATTACCATATTTTGTTGTGGTCAAAATGCAAGGGGTGGACACGATAGATCCTTTTGATCGCGAGTGTCCTTTATCACTTTGTTATACATATTAGTAGAAAACTATATATATATATATATATATATATATATATATATATATATATATATATATATATATATATATATATAAAACCGGTAAGGGCTACATGATACTCGAGGTACCCCTTTTCAAAATTGCAAATAACACATTTACACAACCCACCCTGAACAATGAAGAAAAACATGTATTACTGTAATGACTAATGACACTCTACCCACCAAAAATAAATAGTCTTTAATTTCATAATTAAATATTAGTTAACGTGGTATGTTGAATATAACTAGGCCTGTGCATTTGCATAACCTATCAGGCGCAGATCGTAGTTTTTAATAGAGGGGCCGAAATATTAATGCAGTGTAGTTCGGTTACGTTTGTAAATTCCGTCACCTTATAAAAATAAAATATTAACACTTTTCCCTGCCTAAATTCTCGGTTGTCTAAGATATTTAAAGTGGATCAGTTATTTATGGGGTGCAGTAGCTTGATAATCGGTCATACTATTTTTACTAAATAACCTTATATAACATTTGTAAATGCCAATATTATTATTAATAAATATTTGTTAACAATAACAATGTTTTCGTTTCATTTTTACAGTTGATGTGCCCATTGACTCGTACATAAAATTGACATCAGTATCACAATCCACGAAGGAAGATGATAATTCTGACAAAACTGGAAAGTATTATTTTATAATTCATTAAAAAAATACATTCAAATTAAGAAAGATATATTTACAACAACAGTTTTATATATGTTATAGGCAATTTGACACCTCACCCAATCTGAAGCATGCCTGGATATTTAAAGCTATCTTCCGACTGGCAGACTTTCAGTGCTAATTTCAACACATGTGCGGAAATTTAAAGTCCTAAACATCAATAAACTACCCTTTTATGTAATAGTAACCTAAACACCAATAAACTACCCTTTTATGTAATAGTAACCCCCACAGTTGATGTTCATTCTCAGAGGGTGAGTCTATAAGTTGACGGAGGACCAAGTTTTACAAACGTTAATTAATGTAATTATTTTAAATTTCAGTCTTAAATAAAGGACTGCTCTACGCTAAAAGGTACTTGATTGATCTTTACAATATTTTCATTGTAGCCAATGTGTTGACAAATTACCCACCCCCGAAAGGCATTATACAGATTACCTTTTTTTTTTCATTGCATGTAACATATGAACACATACATATAACATTAAGTGAAATCATTTGCAAGGCATTTATTTCATTTTTTTATTATAATTTCCTACAGATATTGGAAACAATGCTGAATTAAGTGTTAAAACTGACGCGTTCATCGGTAACAACACAGAGTAAAATGTTAGTGGCCCATCTTCATCAACTGGGAGCGAAAGTACATCAACTGGGGGTGAAACTACATCAACCTTCAATTCCATTAGTTCGTCGAGTAATACAAGATCCGTGTATTCTACTAAGCAGACAACAAAGAGGAAGAGCAAACTACCTATTCCAAGCGTAGAGTGCAGCTCTGAAAATGAAAATGAATTATTTTTTAAATGGTTGTCTTCCGAAATAGATAAGAATGAAGTCATAACGGAAATGGTGAAGTTAAAAATAAAAAAACTTGAATTACAAATAGAACAACTGAAAAAACCAGGACAGTGAAAATAAAACAAAACGTATATGTATTTGTAAAATAATATTAAGTTTCATAATTTACAAATGAAAATAAATAATTTGAAATATCAATTGTATTTATACCGTGTGTGTGTGTGTGTGTGTGTGTGTGTGTGTGTGTGTGTGTGTGTGTGTGTGTTTTCTTGTATGAGTTACATTTATAAAAATACTTTAAAAGCATTCGTTGATTATTCTGTCTCTAACTGTTTTCCCTGCCGCTGTTCTTGTTCTCTCTGATATGGTTTGCTGGGTAGTACAATCGTCCCCATCATCCCCATCTTCTGAAATGCTTGAAGGGTTTGTTGCATCGTCGGGTGGTGGAAGATTCTGACGTCTTGCATGGTTGTGCAACATGAAACACACAATGATGACTTTGCAGGCTTTGGGGGGTTGCAGTCGTAAACCACAACGGAGACAATGAAATCTTTGTTTAGCCACACCAATGCTTCGTTCAACAGTTGTTCGTGTTGACGAGTGAGCAAAGTTGAAATTTGTCTGTTTTCTTGTAGTTGGGTTCATAATGGGTGTCATGAGCCACGTTCGAAGCATGTATCCACTATCTCCCAGTATAATGCCGTCTAGTGGAGGTTTGTTTCCTTCAAAGTCCGCAAACAGGGGCGATTGTCTCAAAATTCGCGCGTCGTGCACTGACCCAGGCCATTTGGCTATGCCATTGATGAAGCACATATCAGCATCACATATCACCTGAAAATGACATAAATAATAAATTTTATAACAGATAATTTAATTTAAATAAATTTACAATGATCAAAGAATGTGTAAAGGAAACCGTAGCATCGGTGTACAGTATATTATTTTAACAAACTGTTTATATACACCTTCCCATATACAGTACAGGACAAACCACAGAATACATTGATCGTTTTGTGGCCTTTTTGAAAGATTGCTTATACGTGACAATGTTAAATAATATATATATATATATATATATATATATATATATATATATATATATATATATATAATGTGTTTGTGTCTGGGTGGGTGGGTGTGGGTGTGTAAAAGTTATTGATGTTAATGTTTTCTGAAATTAATTGCTGAACGTAACAATGCAGTATTATGTGTTAAAGTAGTTGCACTTACCTGGACATTAATAGAATGGAATTTTTTTCTTTTCTGTTTATAAATTCGTGTTCCTCTTTAGCTGGAGCCTGGATGTGGATGTGTATTCCATCTATGCAACCAATAACACTTGGAAAGCGTCTCATTTGGAAAAAATTTAACTTCGTTTCGTCTGCCTGTGTCTGATTTGGCCAAACGATGTATTCGTTCATATGCCGAAGGAATGCGTCAGTCACTCTTGACACTGTACGACTAACTGTGGACTGGTCGACGCCTATTAAGTCACCTATAACATTCTGAAATGTTCCCGTTGCATAAGACCTAAGAGCAACAAGCACTTGTAACAGGGGGTTAGCGACCTATTTCGTGTTAATGGATAAGCAATATCCTCGTACAGCTCGTCGGTTAGTTGTAAAATCATGAACCTATGAAATCGAAATTTCTTATATATCTCAATATCATCATATATCTCCAAAGGATGTGTGACATCTCGAAATATTCTTTCTTCGAATAGCACGTCTGTTGTTGTAACGCGTCAGTATAACCGCCGCCATACTAAACGCCCAGTTGTCCGAAACTACTGCGTTTACGCCTGGGTTATAGCAGGTCTAAAAATCGTGTGATTTCGTCCGTCCAATCGTCAGTGACTTTGACTTGTCCGTGTTCATGCATTCCTATTTACTCATGAAAGTCTCGACGTCCGTAAATAGTCTGGGACTTCGTCATTGTCTCGGTTCATGCATAAGGGTGTATACTACCAAATCAAATCCCATAGACGACAATAGTAACATATGTGGCTAAAACTCCTACCTGCAACGTATCAACCGACATAAACGCCACGGATATAAATACTACCACCCCTCACACTTAAAGTGAATCAGAAAAAAATGGGGGTCAAGCTGCTCATTTCTGAGATAACGGGTAGCGTCTATGACTACCCTAGTTCCGCACAAAATTCGAGTACTTTTTTTTTACAGGTACTCCATACATTTTTCAAGCACAAGGCTACTTGACACATTGGTACTAGATGAAATAAAATTGCATTTTTTTTTTAACCCAGATAAAACTATTATTTTTTACAACCAACACACTCACATTTATAACCAATCACAGGACTTGTGGTGTTCACTTCTCTATCAAAAGTTCGGTGCACCTCGAACTTTGACCCAGCCGGAAGTAATTTGGTCTAGTACTACCATAAGACCCCTGGTGTCGACAGCCTGCACCACCAGGTTGGATTTGTGTGTTTTTTTGCGAGATTCCTAGCCTCCACGTCATTTCTCCGGCTCACTATGTCGACTTGTTTCTCCGTGAATCGTATGACGGCTATTCTGCAGAACGCCACGGTTGTTCGCGTTTAGTCTCTACACGTCCGAGCCTGTCCTAACAGCACTGGAAGATTGACCGCCCACTCTAAGAAGAAATAGGAAGCGGGGTCGGCCCCTACTACTCTTTTCTAGACTCTGCTTTATATTGATACCATCTCGTATGCTCCGAAGTCGGGCCCGTCCGCACCACTTTACCAACCCATGACGACTGGACTAAACCCTAGTCTGACACTCACTCACTCACTCACTCACTCACTCACTCACTCACTCACTCACTCACTCACTCACTCACTCACTCACTCACTCACTCACTCACTCACTCACTCACTCACTCACTCACTCACTCACTCACTCACTCACTCACTCACTCACTCACTCACTCACTCACTCACTCACTCACTCACTCACTCACTCACTCACTCACTCACTCACTCACTCACTCACTCACTCACTCACTCACTCACTCACTCACTCACTCACTCACTCTCTCTCTCTCTCTCTCTCTCTCTCTCTCTCTCTCTCTCTCTCTCTCTCTCTCTCTCTCTCTCTCTCTCTCTCTCTCTCTCATATTTATCGATTACCACGACAATATTACAGTGGGCGTTTGTTCCGACTTGTTGGTTTCAAAGCAAGCCGCGATTTCTAGCTGTCAAACGTTCCAGCATTTTTCGATGTAGGCTCCGCCCATTCCTGTGAATATCGACAGCTTCATTTTGAGCTGTCACGTGATATAGAATATCGAGTTATATACTGTATTAAGTTCAAGTGATTTTAACACGAGGCGAACATAGAAACCATATTTCATCTCGGTTAACCAACTTTCTTTGAGAAATATTGTGGTAAGTTATTAGTATTATACTAGGTCTCGTTTTAACTGTTCTATAATAACCTTTACCATTGAATATCCTAAATGCTTAGATGGGGATGGGTAAGTCTAGTAAAGTTTAGATGGGGTGTGGTGGTCTTAGATTGGCCCCTACACCCTTACAAAAACGTTCCGTGGCATCCAAGAAAACATTTTAAAGTCTAAATTAAGTTTCAGTCTTACATTATCGTTAAATAATCAACAGTATGCCTATATATTATGTATTTGTGCTTATATCGAGTAATCCATACATTTATATATATATATATATATATATATATATATATATATATATATATATATACTTCTCTTCAAAGATTTGACATTATCATAATAATAATATACATTACAGGAATATGTCTTGACATATATCTCTCTTTTAGACTTCTAGAATGTAGCATTTTCATCCCCCAAATTATTTTGCCAACCCTCTGAACTCAGATTCTGGGAGGGAGTTTGCCCAAGTATCCTAGACTCAGCACGCTTACACGGCATGGTAAAAATGCATTTTTTGTTTTCTAGTCAAGATATAATTTTATATTTACAATTATTTTAAAATGGCCATTAAAAATAAAATGTCTTCCTCTTAAAATAGCGTATACAAATGTATATATGATAATTGGCGTATTTGTACTACTTGTGAAAAGTGAATCGTTCGAACCGTGAACCAAAAACCGAAAAGAACCGTATGTGTGCGATAACTGTGTACATGTTTGTTTGTGATACTTGTGTATATATTTGTGAGTGTGATATGTGTGTCTATATTTGTGTGTGACAACTGCGTATATTTGTGTGTGACAATGTTATATATGTTTGTGTCTGATCATTGATATATTCCTGAGCGACAATTATGTATATGTTTGTGTGTAATAATAGTGAATATGTCTGTGTTATAAACATTATACTATTATTCTCTGTAGATTATCGTCAGCGATGGCCATCGGGCTTGTGACCTTCACCTTGTTTCTCGTGTTTACGGTTGTGACGTCTGACCCCTCCAAATGTTGTTTGTCGGACGAGTGGAGTGCATACAAGACCACACTAGGCACCAGTGGTGAAGAGATCGTATGCGATTCTTTATTTATTTATCGATCTTATTTAGTCTACAAGAAGAAACCCGCCAGCAACTGCCTATTTAACCGGAGCATTATTGATATTGGTTGTTTGCGGGTTTCTTCATGTAGTGTGTAAATTAGTGATTAATATGTGATTTTTTTGTTTAATCGAGGCACCCGAAAATGATCGATATAAATGTATTTTACGTCAAACATAGGATTATTGTTGTATTAGGCAGCTGGGCCATAGAAACTCATGCCTCACGTGTCACGCCTCATGCTTCACGTCTCACATTTCATGCTCTGGGCCACAGGAGCTCACGCCTCGCTACTCACGCGTCTCGCGTCAGTTCTGTGTTGACGGTACCAGAATGCAGTGCTTGTGGTTTGTTTCTTTTTTCGAAGATGGATTCTTCCGACGAAGAAGACCTCCTGATTTTGCTCTTGCTCAGAAGGAGGAGAAAGCGAAAGAGACAAAGCATATGGTGCCGAGAACATTTCTTCCTTAGAGAATTAAGAGGAGAATTCCACCGTACATTCCGTCATCGCCTTGAGAATCCTGATGAAGAACTCTTTTTCAATTATACAAGGATGTCGTACAATAATTACAATACCCTGAAGTCCCTCGTGCTGGAATGTCTGAAGCCAGACCAATCAAACTGGAGAAAACCAATCGAAGCAGAAGAAAAGCTCATCGTTACTCTCAGGTTGGACTATGTTAGTGGATAGGGCACTTGTTGTCCCTTCTCCAGTGCTATCAGCCATTCTGGCTTTCTTTTTTTAAATCTATTTTTCCTCTTTATTTTTTTTAATAAATTTGTTTATGTTGATGAGATAACCCTTTGGTTTGACTGGGCTATAAACAACAATCATTCAGAAATAGTAAACGTACAGGTTTGTTTGTCACATCACTCAAGCACGCACTCATGCACACACAAACACACGCACACAAACACACACAAATGCACACACACACACACACACACACACACACACACACATACATACATACAAAAAAAAAATACAAAAGAAAAATACAAACAGGGATACTGCGAATACATTAATTTTAATGAAGGATAGCATGGATTGAGCCTAGGGACATTCAGAGTGTATTTCACTGAATATCGTAATTGATGGGTCCAGGAGTGCTCCGGCCAAGCTGGGAGTAGTCCGCTGAACCTTGGGATCCCATGTCAACCTGAGAAAATTCTGATGACCAGGAGGAGCTCTACCAGGGTGGCATGGGAGACTGTCTTGATTGCCCAGACATATGACGTTGTGGAGTTTTTTGACTACGATAGAGTGCAGTGGGAGGGTAATAGGATTGTGATGGTGATGGTGATGACATGGAACTGCTGAGGGGTGATGGAATTGGGGTAAAGGAATCATGGGATGACAGAGAAGACTGTCCAGATTGCCCAGAGAAATGTCCCTGTTGAGTTTGTTGAGCATGAAGGTTTTTCAATAGCTGTAGTGTTTGGAGCTGGAACTCCTGGAATAGATCCTCCTCAAGAGTTTCTACCCGCGGCATGATGGAGTTGAAAAAACCAATCCTCGGAGATTCAGGTTTCCTCTCCAGTTTTTTTCTCATCAAGGACAGAATGGGATCTTCGTTGTCCTCAACCTTCTTCTTCTTCTGTTTTCTTCCTCCTTGCTCACTTCCTTTTCTTTTCTCCACCATATC
The DNA here is from genome assembly GCF_016097555.1 of Gigantopelta aegis. Lineage (NCBI taxonomy): Eukaryota > Metazoa > Mollusca > Gastropoda > Neomphalida > Peltospiridae > Gigantopelta > Gigantopelta aegis. The sequence continues at coordinate 35,518,834 of NC_054710.1, read as the reverse complement.
AACTGCTTGCTCGGGAACATCGACTCCATCACCCTCACTCACAATGTCAGCCTCTTCCATAGCAGCTTGTAAAATGTCGGCGTCCGTTTCACTTTCTTCGTCACTCGCCTCGGGCAGGTGTCCCTTTGAATTTCTAATGTCCTTGATAGGAATGAGAAATTCCATTTGCTTCAGGAACTTCCAGGGTTTGGAGTTGTCTGCTCCACTGCCCGATTTCTTCTTTGTCCTTGTCCTCTGCAGGGCGTTGCAGTGACAGTGAATGAGGGATTCCCATATCACCTTGTGGGTAGTTCCTGAAGAAAGAAAAGGTTGAAAAACTGATTAATCATGACAAATTGTGAATATTGGTGTAAAGTACATTTATGTTTTTGTAGTATAATAATGATAAGAAGAAGAAGAAGAGGAAGAAGAAGAAGAAGTCGACTTTCTGATATTTGTGGAAGCTCAAACGTAATAACTTGTATTTTTATTTCTTTAATTCTGCTTTTTTCAGGTATCTGGCAACAGGAGCCTCATTCTCCTCCATGAGTGTCCCATTTCACATGTCCCGACGATCCATCAGCAGACATGTTTTCAAGACGTATCAAATCCTGCGGGATGTACTGCAACCACTCGAGTTGAAACCACCAACAGAAGATCAATGGTTCCAGATAGCTCAACGTTTTGGTGATTTGTGGGATTATCATTTCGCTGTCGGAGCCATAGATGGCAAACACATTGCTCTTGAGAATCCATCCAACAGCGGATCAATGTACTACTGCTACAAAGGATTCCCCAGCATAGTGCTCATGGCAGTGAGTGACGCGGATTCATGCTTCATTCTTGTAGACTGCGGTCAGTATGGCAGAATTAGTGACGCTGGAGTGTACAAGACATCCCATATTTCGAAGTTGTTGGAGCAAGGAAAACTCAATATCCCAACAGCAGCTTTCAAGGTGGACAGCACAGAAAGAACCATTCCATTCATGATTGTAGGAGACGAAGCATTTCCTCTGAAACCATATTTAATGAAGCCATATGCAGCAAGGACTCTGGATCAGGAGAAGAGGATTTACAATTACCGGCATTCACGGGCACGACGAACAGCTCAATGCGCCTTCGGCATCCTCGCAAAGAAATTTGAAATATTTCAAAGGCCAATGAGAGTTCAACCTGACCAAGCGATCTTGTTGACGAATGCTGCCGCAGTACTACACAATTTCATCCGCCGGCGCGACGGAAGAATGATTGACAGGACTTCTGACAGGACCTACGAGGTGGTGGAGGGAGAAGGTATAGGCATGTTTCCCCTGGAAGCACACACCCATGGAGGACGACCTACTGCTGAAGCAATGGCCGTACGGGAAGTAAGTGTTCACTGGCAACACAAACACGTATTCCGAAATGTCATTGTAAATGAGATCGATTAAAAGACATGGAAATGACAAGTTGTAATGAATTTTGTGTTGCTGACATTATAAAATTGGATATTAATCTGTACATGTGTACAAGCCCTGAGATAAGGCTGCCGCCTATTCGTTGACTGCAGTCAGAATCTTTTCCAAGTCTTCCCAAACTTGTGCTCTTTGATCTTTGTTCTTGTAGTCAGGCACACGTGAATTCCATATTGAACTGACCAAAACGGTAACTAGAAACTTGAACTTCAACAATCGAAAAAAGTGGGCAGTCCCACTTCTCTCATCACGCGTGAACCGTGAACCATGAGGCTTGGAGCGTGAGTGGAGTTGTATGGCCCCACGCAAGAGAGACCACGTCTGTTCATTTTTCTATTCACGCGTGAGGCGTGAAGCATGAGGCGTGAGACGTGAGGCATGAATTTCTATGGCCCAGCTGTCTTAGAGCGGGAATCTATGACTAACATTTGGTAGGCAGCGATTGCACAGAATTTATATAGATTGGTATCTGATGGATAGACAGCGTTAACTGTCCAAATGTCCGTCTAGCTATCTTGCCTTCATAGTAGTCCGCCCAGCTCGCTTACCGCCACAGTACTCCGCCTAGCTCTCATACCGTCAGAGTACTCTGCGTAGCTCGCTTACCGTCAGAGTACTCGGGCTAATGGTGATGTATTGTTCGACTTTCCTATTATTCTCTCTATTGAGGAAATCACTCCTCAGAATGACCTGTTGGCATATTTGTTTGTTAAAAGTCTTCATTATAGGACTATAATTTCTTTAGTATCACTTGCACGTACAGCGAAGGCAAGTAAATATTGGCGTGGGGAGGGTAGGTGGGTGACTGAGATCGACGGCGCAAAGAAAAGTTTCTAGGGTGTTCGAGACTATGCTTCTCCGTAAACGAGGGCGCAAAGCAAAGTTTCTAGAGGGTTCGGGACTATGCTCCTCCGTAAACTTTTGAAAACTAGTGCTACTAATGGAAAAATGTAGCAGGTTTGGGATGATAAACGTTTGATAATCCTGATGTGTGGTGATCAGAGGAAACCTGCTACATTTTTCCTAATGCAGCTAGGTGTCTTTTATATGCACTTTCCCACCAGTAGGAAAGCACATACCTCGGGCCTTGACCAAACAGAAAGGATGTTGTCCCTTGATCCAGTGTTTTAGCATTTTTATATATGAACTAGCACGCTCGCAGACACATACATACATACATACATGCATACATAAATACAACATTTGTATATTTTACAGGTATTCACGTACCAAGCATTCAGTGGTACAAAAGAAAGATTCGTCGAGAGTCAGTTTGAGTACACGCGTGGTACCGGGGACACGAGACTAATTTGGAGAATAACGTACGATTACGGGAAGGTATTGCCATAAGTATTTCACACGTAACTACAAAACTGGCTTTCATTTCTTAACATACACTATATGCACATCAGTCAAACTCACTCACACCCTCTCTCTCTCTCTCTCTCTCTCTCTCTCTCTCTCTCTCTCTCTCTCTCTCTGTATCTCTCTCTCTGTCTCTCTCATATTTTGTCAATTCATCAGGAAACCTGTTGACATCTCCGCATAACACACAACACACACGCACGCACACACACACACACACACACACACACACACACACACACAACACGCACAAGATACAAACACACACACACAAGATACAAACACACACGCACAAGATACAAACACACACACACAAGATACAAACACACACACACATACACAACACACACAAGATACAAACACACAAAATACAAACACACACACACATCCACACACACGATACAAACACACACACAACACACACAAGATACAAACACACACACACAACACACAGGATACAAACACACACACACACACACAATATATAAACACACACGCACATACACACAACACACAAGATACAAACACACACACAAGATACAAACACACACACAACACACACACGATACAAACACACGCACACGCACGCACACACACAAGATACAAACACACACACACAACACACACACACCACGAACACATACGCACGTCAATCAAACTGATATTCAATAGTATATGTATATATTATATATGTGTGTGTGTGTGTGTATGTGTGTATGTATGTGTTTGTATGTATGTATGTACGCATATATGCATGCATCTATCTATCTATCTTTACATGTGTATGTGCATTGTATATATCTATATAATATTGAATATCAGCTGAATGTTCCATATTTCCAGATGGGAAATAATTGCTGCTTCATGCAAATATGAATTGTAAGACACCCAATGTTATTTACGCTACAACATGTTTAGGTTGTAATGAAAATTACATTGCAGAAACAGACATGGAACTTAGATATAGAGTAGATTGGAGACTCGTCTACTAGAATTCTATGGGTGAGTCAACACATTAATACATATATAGAAAGGGTACATTTACTATATTCCCATTTTATAACG
>NC_054710.1:35492471-35512471 GCF_016097555.1 Gigantopelta aegis | reverse complement strand
ATACGGATCTGTATAAACATATTCGTATTATACGGATCTGTATAAACATATTCATATTATACTGATCTGTATAAACATATTCATATTATACTGATCTGTATGGAGTAATTAATGGTGGTGTGTATCCTATACCGGTAATGATATTGGGCCAAATTCACAAAGTCTGCCTTAAGCTGTATCCTAACCGGCTGCGAGCGACGCGAGTGATTATTTTAGAAATCACTGATTTCCATTGCCGCATCCTAACTGTACGCGCGCGAAGCGACAGATTTATATGTCGCGTCGCACGCGTGCGGTTAGGATACGGCAATTGAAATCAATGATTTCTAAAATAATCGCTCGCAGACGGTTAGGATAGAGCTTTAGACTCGCACGCGTTTAACTACATGCATGTACTATGCTTAAACACCTGGTTTAAGAAAAACAGGTTTCATAAATTCGGCCCATTGGTTTTGTTTTAAATTTACGAAGCCTGTTGTAAACTCGCATGCGTGTAACTACATACATTTATACAGCTTAAACACCTGCGTTTACGAAAAGCAGGCTACGTAAAGTCGGACATTTTTATTTTTTAAATTTACAAAGCCTGTTTTAGACTTACAGCATGGGCGTACATGGGGGGGGGGGGGGGGGGTATCGAACCCCCTCCCTGAAATCGCTTTTTTTAAATAATTTAATATATCTGACATTATTATATTTACTCAACATAGAAATATATGCCCAATATCTCTGCAATCTATTTTGGAACCCCCCTTTTCAAAACTCAACATAGAAATATATGCCCAATATCTCTGCAATCTATTTTGGAACCCCCCTTTTCAAAATCCTATGTACGCCCATGTACATGCGTGTAACTACATACATTTACACAGCTTAAACGCCTGCGTTTAAGACAAACAGTCTTCTAAGTACGGTCGATTGTTTTTGTTTCGCAGATGACGCTACCTATCTTGGTCCAGACAGTGATGACGACAACCCCATTGACCCGCCTTTTGACGTGTGGCACTATGCGGCGCATGGATTACACGAAGTAAACAAGACTGAAGCAATGCCATGGGGTCTGTGTGCAAAATCTCTGGAGTACTTGTATGCCAACAAACCCGGAGGTAGGTTTTCTTTCTCATCTAATTCAAATTGTAAATTACTATAAGACTTCCATCATGTGTGGTCATGTGGGATAGAAAGAAAAAGAACACCAGAGATAATGGAAAGTTTGATAGTTAAAGTGTGTTTTGTTTAAAGTTAAAGGGACAGTCAACTCAAACATGAGCCTTATATGTTGGAAAGATGCATACCCGGACCACCAACACATACTGACACTTTAACAAATGAAAAACGGGTAATTTTAGAGTTAATAAAAACATGATTATTTCTGCTAACTGGGGGCAGCCATTTTGTTTTGTTTTTGTAACGTCCGGTGGTATAGATTGGGGCGAAGTGATGTCAGCTCCGCCCAACTCCTCCGTCCAACTCCGTTATATATAATAGCCGTCACATTTAACCGTTTTATTAATTAACTATACGATTATACTTGTTGATATTAAGCAATAATGCCAAATGCCTTAATTGTCCCTTCCTTTAAAGTTTGTTTTGTTTAACAACGCCACTAGAGCACATTGACTTCTAATCCTCGGAGAAACATGATAATTTTGATAAAAAATTTTTTATTGTCCCCAGAAATATTTGGCAGTGTCAGGGTTGAGGTGCCCTGAGCTCACTGACGTACACATATTTTAATTATATTTCATATATATATATATATATATATATATATATATATATACACACACACACTGTATATACAGACTATTTACATGTGCACAATGTTCATGTTTAAAACATATACTGCATTCAAAAACACTCTCTCATCCACTCACCACCCCCCCCCCCCCCCCCCCCCCCCCCCACACACACACAAATATCCATGTACATCAGTTTTCATACATGTCGGTAATTAGTGTTAATTATTTCTGGGAGCAAGAAAGAAGAGACACAAGAAAGGGGGAAAACGAAATATCACAAGTGAAAGAAAAGAATAACGGGTTGCAAATTTTATCTTTTAATGTTTGTCTCTAAGCTACAGTTGAAAAATTTCATGTAAAATTGTCAATAAATAAATTATACCATTTCTTCCAATATGTTTCAAAATATTCGTATTCACAGTTTTTAAGCAGAATACACCTTTGAATTTCTAATTTGTTTTTAATTGTCCGTTGTAATGATCGTAAGTTCAATTTTTGTTTTTGCATTTTTATAGAATAAATATAATATTTTATATTAATAATCATCCAATTTACTACACTGCTGTTTTGTTCATTAGGCAAACCTAAGATAACTATATGTTTATCAAAAGTAATATGTTCACCTATAGTATTTGTTATCCAATTTGCAATAGATTTCCAGTTTTTTAACAAAATGACAATCATAGAATAAGTGTTCCATTGTCTCTGGCAGCAGATTACAGAAAGTACATTTATTGGTATCTATATAGTGAATAGTATATAAAAAATGGTTAGTTGCGAGTACTCGATGCAATATTCTGTACTGAAACCACCGCAAAGTTGTATCTCTAGTACCATTTAAAGGGTATGCTATAATATATTTTCCATTCTCTTAATGAATAGTTAAAACCTTTTTCCGGATATTTTAATTGTGATTTTGGTATTTGTGATGTTTTGCATAGCAATTTATATTGTTCCTTGCAACCTTGTTTCTCTTTTAAAATCTGCTTTAACTTTTGTGGATAAACTGGTTTATAATTAGGGAAACAATTTAGAGTTTGACAATTTAATTTTCCATATTTTTCAATGAAACATTTTACTGCTTTAATTAAAGACGTATAATCTAAAAATTCGTTATTATATTATACTTCACCATAAATTCGTCAACAGTTAGAAAGCCACCATGTACACCAATTAAATCATTTATGAAAATAATTCCCTTTTCGGCATACTTTTTGTAGAAAATAGGTTTTTTATCTTTTAATATTTTACTGTTGTGCCAAATATTGGCACCAACTATGTCGTCTATACTTTCAATGATTTCTTCACATTGAATTTTTCTCCAGCTTTCAAGAACATCTTTCCAAAAAGGATTACTTGTATTTTGCATTTTCTTGCTAACAAATTGATCCCCATATATAATTAAATCACGTATTGATACCTTTGTAATAGATGAAAAAAGATGTACCCATTTTGAATCATTTGTAAGTAGTCTTCTTATCCATGTTGATTTTAAGGCTGTTATATAAATTGAAATATTAATCATTCTTAATCCTCCGTTTTGATAATCTTGAATTATAGTTTCACGTTTTATTTTTTCTGGTTTATTTTCCCATATAAAACTATAAAATCTGTTTTTTAACTTTTGGACTAATTGTTCAGAAGGAGTTGGTAATGAGATTAGTAAATTTATTATTTTGGGTATTATTAATGTTTTTAAAACAGTGAGTCTGCCTAATAGCGTCAATTTTCGTGCACTCCAGATTTTCATTGTACTTTCCATTTCTAATACTTTTGGTTCAAAATTTTCTTTAACTATATCTTTTAGATTTAAAGAGAAGCGAATTCCTAATAAAGTAAACTTAGTTGAACCCCATTCTAATTTCCATCTAGTATGATAAAAGACTTCATTTGAGAATTTTTGTCTGCCAATCCATATTGTCTTTGATTTAGAATAATTTAGCTTCAAACCTGACATTTTTGCAAAGCAGTCTAGAGTAGTAAGTGTGCCGTACAGTGACTCGGGAGATCCATCCAAAATAAAAGTAGTATCATCTGCATACTGCGAAATAAGATATTCTTCTCCATCAATATAAATTCCCTTAATATTCTTGTTATTGCGTTTTAAAATGGCCAGTATTTCTGCACATATTATAAAAATATAGGGCGATAACGGATCGCCTTGTCTGCAGCCTCTGTATAACTTAAAACTTTCTGATAGATGTCCATTTTGGATTATAGCTGAAACTGAATTTTTATAGTCTTTGTATCCAAGTTTTTATTGAACACTTAAAATTAAAAATGTCTAGAGCTTTTTGAATAAATTTCCAGGATAAGGAGTCAAACGCCTTTTCAAAATCTACTAATAATAGCTGACCTGGTATTTTATATGTTTCTGTGTATTGCATAATGTCATATATCAACCTTATATTTTCTCCTATGTATCTCCCCTTTATAAATCCTGTTTGATCTTTTTCAATAATTTTGTCCAATACGGTTTTTATCCTATTTGCAATGCAACCAGATGCTATTTTATAAGTACAATTTAAAAGGGTGAGTGGCCTCCAATTTTTAAAAAATTGCTTAGGTTTGTTTGCTTTTGGTATGCAGGTTATGATGCCTAGTTTTTGTACATGTGACATTTCTTGAATACTGTAACTATAATTGATGGATCTAACTACAAAGTGCCCCAAATCAAGCCAAAAGAATTTTTAAAATTCTGCTGGAAATCCATCAGAACATTTTTCATTCTTCATATTTTTCAAAAAATAATAAAGCTTCAGCGTACGTTAATTCCCCCTCCAACTCTGCTGTTTTTGTTATCAGAGAGAATATTAAAATTACAGTTTTCAATTAATTTTGTTATCTTCACATTCAGATTCCTGTTTTGAATACAGTTTTTCATAAAAACGTTTTGTTTCTTTCAATATTTCAGCTTGGTCTGTGATTAAATTTCCCTTTTCTAATTCTATTTTGGAAACTAATTTGCTATGAAAGTTTCTTGCTTCCATGTTACAAAAATATTTTGAAGGTTTCTCTCCTTCTTCTACCCATTTAGCTCTAGATCTAATAAAATGCCCTTTTAATTTCTCTTTTCTAATTTCTACTAATTTTAGTTTTTCTTCTTCTATTTGTTTAAAGTTTATGGCTGCATTTTCCTCTAACGCCTTAATATCTTCGCACAGTTTAGTTTCCAGTTTTTGTTTTTCCCTTTTTTTGGCGGAAGAATATATCGTTTTCCCTCTGATTTCCATTAATAGCGTTTCCAAGAAAAGTTGATCATTAATGGTAAATTGAAGTGTGTCATTTGGAATTGTGTTTATTTCATCTTATTATATACCCGGACAGCATATTGCGTTTTCATATTATTTATTATTTCTTTTACTATCTTAGCATACTCTTTGTCGTTTAATAAAGAAGTATTAAATTTCCACAAACCTGTACCTTTTTTAATAGTATTTAGTTTTAATTTTAAAATCACCCCTGCATGGTCAGATCTATAGCTATTATCAATAGTTACTTGTTCTACATGTGTCATCAAATTGTTAGAGATCAAATAAAAATCTAATCTCGCCTGCTTAATAGGATTTTTCTTTCTCCATGTATACATTCTTAATGTTGGGTACAATTCCCTAAACGGATCAACCAAATCATACACTTGTAAATTATCTAACAATGTTTTCTTTGAGTTAGGATGATTTACATGTAGATAATTACTAGTATCCAAATCATTATTTAACACTAAGTTAAAGTCGCCACAAATTATGTACTGTTCATTTTCAAAGTCTTCGATATTTTTCAGAACATTTTCAAAAAAGGTAGGGTTATCTTCATTTGGTCCGTAAATATTTAATAGCGTTATTGTTGTATTTTCTATAGCTATATCCATTGCTATGTAATTTCCAGCATTATCCGTTTTGGTTTTATTAATTTTACACTCAAAATTATTATTTAACATGATAGCTACACCTCTGGAGTTACTAAAGTAGGAATTCAAAATGCACGTGTAACCCCACTGTGCTTTTATGTATGGATCCAATTCGTTAATGAAATGTGTATCTTGCAGGCAATATATATTATATTTCTTTTGTTTCAGATAATTTAATACATCTTTTCTTTTTGCTGGATCTCCCAGTCCCTGACAGTTTAGTGTCATACTTTGTACCGAAGTCATTTCAAAATGTGTAATACATACATGTATGTACAAAATACAGGCACCGTATACATTGACTGTTGTCCACTACTTTGCTTTACCCGAATGTAAATATAATACGTTTGTAAGTAACAATTCACCGGCTCAAAAACAAATATTGAAATGCGACTTGGCAAAGAACAAAAGAGTGATGCGACAGAGCTTATAAAGACAAATATGACAGTGGAAGATAGCAAGAAATGTATGCAGAGAATAACAGTGTAAAGGATATGAATACTCATATGCAGAAAGCTGTGACCAACCAGGAGCCTATCACACACATAATTTTATTATTAAAAGTAAATACGTTGTGTGTATACAGATATAGTAATATTAACTGTTGTAATCCAAATAATTTCAAAAGTATATTCATGTGAACAGTTTTTAAAATTCCGTCAAATATCTACAAATTTGATACTGTCTTCTGGAAAAAAATAAAAAATAAAAAATAAACAAACAAACATGCACCATACATGCACATGAGTGCAATACAAAAAGATACATAATGGAGTTTGCTAAAAAGTAAAATTACAAGAAACCAGACAGGCAGAAAGGCGCACGGCGTACGCAGGTTTGAAAATATGAAGCCTAACACGCCTAATTTTGATAAGTTGTCTTTTTCTACATTTCCATTACATCAGTAGCAAGGGCCCCTGCGCGTGCTGTAACCTCACCGTGGTGCAGGGGTGTAACATTCTCTTTGAGAATGGCCAATACAGCACAAATTGAAGTTTGGAGTAAAATTCAGTATCCGTAAAATTCTGTGATATTTGTATTTGTATTTTTGCACAGTTCTTTGCACTGTTTTTGTTTAAACCTTGAGTTTTTGTATTGATGTTGATCATCACTTTATTTATTTGCATTACCATAGTTTGACACCCAATAGCCGATGTATTTTTCGTGCTGGGGTGTCGTTAAACATTCATTCATTCATTCAGTAGCAAGGGATCTTTTATGTGCACCATCTCACAGACAGGATAGCACATAAGACGGCTTTTCAAGTTTGATATAAAAGTTGTGGTGCACTGGTTGGAACGAGAAATAGTCCAGTTGGCCCACCGACTGGTGTTCATACTATTCCGACCACACATCAGGCGTGCGCTTTACCATTCGGCTACCCACGTCCCCCGTTAAAATGACAGACCCTAGTTTTTAAACACTAAGGTGTATTTTTCACTATTAGGCCCATTTTTGATAATGAAATCTGACTGGCAAAACCGTTTAACAGTGCATAGTAGAATGGCCATTTAGCCAAGTAGTTTGTTTTGTTTAATATCACTAGAACACACTGATTATTAATTATTGGCTATTGGATGTCAAACATTTCGTAATTTTTATATATAGTTTAAGAGAAGAAACTCGCTACATTTTTTCCATTAGTAGCAGGGGATCTTTTATATGCACAATCCCACAGACAGGATAGCACATATCACTGACTTTGGTATACCAGTTGTGGTGCACTGGTAGTTATGAGAAATAGCCCAATGGGCCCACCGACGGGAATCGATCCCAAATCGATCGCACATCAGGAGAGTGCTTTATCACCGGGCTACGTCCCGCCCCAGTATCGTGGTTAAGCCATCGGACATAAGGCTGGTAGGTTGTGCTGGGTTCGCAACCCGGTTCCCACGCAGAGCCAATTTTAACGACTCAATGTGTAGGTGTAAGACCACTACAGCCACCTCTCTCTCTCTCTCTCACTCGCTCCCTCTCTCTCCCTCTCTGTCTCCCTCCCTCTCTCTCTCTCGCTCTTTCGTCCCTCTCTCTCTCTCACTCGCTCCCTCTCTCTCGCTCTCTCTCTCTCCCTCTCTCTCGCTCTTTCTCTCTCTCTCTCTCTCACTCGCTCTCTCTCTCCCTCCCCCTCCCTCTCTTTCTCCCTCTCTCCACTAAAAACTAACCCGATGTCATGGACAGATAGCCGAGGTGTGTCTGCCCAGGGCAGCGTGCTTGAACCTTCATTGGATATAAGCAAGAAAAATAAGTTGAAATGAATGAATCTAATTCAAATTGTAAATTACTATAAGACTTCATCATATGTTGATTGAATGTTTGTTTAACGACACCCCAGCACAAAAATACATATCGGCTATTGGGTGTCACAAATGGTAAGTATATGAACATATTTATATAGACTCATGTAAAACCACAGTGTAAGGAGCTGTGGGGGGAAAGTATAATACAATATATAAAATCAAGTTAAGTATATCTTAAAATTTTGTATAGAAGTCAAAGTGTTTTAAAAACTTTACAATTAACATTGGATGGAATTTAAACGATTCCAAAACATTTCTGTTGCCAAATATATCATTTCTTGTCGGCTTGAGATGATCACACTCCACCAAAATGTGCCGCACAGTCAGTGTACACTGACAGTGTTCACACTCAGGAGGAGGGTCCTTCTTTAAAATAAATGAATGCGTCAAATATGTATGGCCGATGCGGGCACGGCATAAGACTACTTCATCCTTCCTGCATCGCCTGTAGGATGACTGCCACTCTCCCAGGACTGCCTTGACAAAATGAAGCTTATTCGCAACCGCACCGTCCCAATCATCTTGCCAAGTCGAAAAGATATATTGGTTAATATGAAATTTAAAATCACTGTAGGGGACACCAACATGGACACGGGGCAAGTTCAAAGCAGACTTGGCAGCAATATCTGCCTTTTCGTTACCCCTAATGCCAAGATGGCTGGGTACCCAACACAGTATAACATCTTTATTGGCAATTGATAAAAAGACACACATCATATGTGGTCATGTGGGATAGAAAAACTAGCCTACACTCGTAGTCCCTCGGTGCCACACATATCGGTCGAAATTTTCACAGGACTGTGGGGGGGGGGGGGGGGGGGGGGGGGGAGACACATGGGCAATCATATATAGACAGACAGACAGACAGACAAAGATAGAGTGAGTGACAGAGGGGGGATAATAAACGAGTTACCAGTTATTATCAAATGTGTCACGAGTGAAATAATTTTCAGTTGTCACGAGGGACATAACTTTTATAATAACTGGTACCGAGTTTGTTATGCTATTTATTACCTAAGCTATTTTTTCTCTAAAAGCCTTTATTTTCGACACACATGCTCTTACATGTATAGAAACGATGCAAACCAATTTATGCACTGTTCTGATTATTGCTATATTTTTGTAACTCAATCGCGTTCATATATAATTTTCAAAAACAAAAGTTCTCTTTATTGTGGTACAAAATCTAAAATGAATTGCATTAAAATGGCATTTTGTTATAAATTTAACACCAAAAAAAACAGAGAGCCGTAAACGCAATCTCTTTAAACTACATGACGTAATTTTGTGTTTGCCAAATTGTGATGACGTCATATTTAGTACAGACAAAGAAAAGGAATGTTCATTACTTTTTAAAGCGACATTCCTGAGTTTGCTGCATTGTAAGATGTTTCCGACTAATAAAATATTTCTTCAATTAAACTTACATATTAAATATTTTTTCTTGTTTAGAATATCAGTGTCTGTATATTCAATGTGTTTCTGGTAAGAATCCCAAACTGGATTTTGTCTTCAAATAATTTCGTACGTACGAAAAAAACACCATATTTGTTTTTAGTAAATAAATGCAAATTAACCTAGTAGAAATATTAGAACAATCAGAAACACGTCTAATATACAACCACTAATATTCTAAACAAGAAAGTATATTTAATATAGAAGTTTAATTGTAGAACAAACAAACATGAAAAAGTAACTTCTTTATTGTTACCTCCTTGAATGTGCACCGACATTTTTTAAGTACTGGTACACCTAGATATGGACAGTGGTTGTGTTTGATCATGTTTTAATCATGTTTCTGGAGCAATTTATGGACTGTCTTCTTGGTTTTCTCCACCAGCAATAGCAGAAACACAAATACTACCTTTGAGTTATCCCCACTTATTTACAACTTTGGACAGGGACACCTTTTTGGGTCAGCCTCTATTTGTATATTGTGGGTCTTTCTTGTGGATCATGAACACCTGTACTTGTAGACCGGGACATTAATTCACATCCTGAAATACTGTGTATGAAAGTAATGAATGAATGAATGTTTAACGACACCCCAGCACGAAATATACATCGGCTAATGGGTGTCAAACTGTGGTAAATGGAAACAAAAATTGATGATCAACATCAATATAAAAATCCAACAGTTAAATAAAAACACAGTGGAAAGAACCGTGCAAAAACACAAATATCACAGATAGATACTGACTTTTATTCAAAATTTCAATTTGTGCTGTATTGGCCATTCTCAAAGAGAATGTTACACCCCTGCACCACGGTGAGGTTACAGCACGTGCAGGGATGTTGAAAGTAATATCCTTGGCTCCTTTTTAAAAACTATAAAAAGTGGTTCTCTTTTGTGTCATCTGTATATCCAGACCTGTTTTCTACTGTGAACAGTGAAATGAATGAATGAATGAATGAATGTTTAACGAATGAATGAATGAATGTTTAACGACACCCCAGCACGAAAAATACATCGGCTACAGGGTGTCAAACTATGGTAATGCAAACAAATAAGGTGATGATCAACATCAATATAAAAATTCAAGATTTAAATAAAAACAGTGTAAAGAACTGTACAAAAATACAAATATCACAGATAGATACGACACCCCAGCACGAAAAATACATTGGCTATTGGGTGTCAAACTATGGTAAATGCAAAACAAATTTGTTGATCAACATGAATATAAAAATTCAAAAGTCAAATAAAAACACAATGTAAAGAACTGTGCAAAAAATACAAATATCACAGATATATAAAATTAAAATTTAGAATAAAAGTCCGTATCGCGTAAAACTGCAATAAAAGTTGGATGGAATCGAAATGATGTGAACAGTGAAAGAACAATATAATTTTTTTTTATTTGAAATTTATCTTTATTCTTACAACCATTGTGTGCTCTAGGTACAATCCATGGAAACTCCTAGCTAGTGCCCTGGCCTTGCTTTTGGGAATATGGACCTGGATTACTTCACCACATCAACATTTTTCATTTGGAGATGTACACTTTTAGAGGGGAGGGGGGGGGGGGGGGGGGGGGGGGGGGGTGGGATAGGGGTATGGTCAAAAGTGTACTCTTTGTACACTTGTGAAAATTATGGACGGCCCCTAACAAGATAGCTTTTACAAAATATTGATCTAAAACTGACCAAATCGCATTGATATGACGTCATATATTACCAACGCCGTAGTACTCTCCATACTTGAATAAAATTAGGGAAGGTGGGTCCGCCCTGAATACATCAATGTTGACTTTAACAATACTGAACGTGTACGGTGAGTATCAGACGACTGTCGACCCAGCTGTCTTTCAAGATCCAGTAACCTGCTAACAGAGTAGGTATTAAAGCTAGGGAAGCTAATCTTTGTAATGATATTATTTTATGATTGTGTATTTGGTTTAGTAGGTATTAAAACTAGGGAAGCTAATCTTCGTCATGGTATTATTTTATGATTCTGTATTTGGTTTAGCAGGTATTACAGCTAGGGAAGCTAATCTTCGTCATGGTATAATTTTATGATTCTGTATTTGGTTTAGTAGATATTAAAGCTTGGGAAGCTAATCTTCGTAAAGATATAATTTTATGATTCTGTATTTGATTTAGTGGTTAGTAAAGCTAGGGAAGCTAATCTTCGTAAAGATATAATTTTATGATTTTGTATTTGGATAAGTAGGTATTAAATCTAGGGAAGCTAATATTTGTAATGATATCATTTTATGATTGTGTATTTGGTTTAGTAGATATTAAAGTTAGAGAAGCTAATCTTTGTAATGATATCATTTTATGATTGTGTATTTGGTTTAGTAGATATTAAAGTTAGAGAAGCTAATCTTTGTAATGATATCATTTTATGATTGTGTATTTGGTTTAGTAGATATTAAAGTTAGAGAAGCTAATCTTTGTAATGATATCATTTTATGATTGTGT
Organism: Gigantopelta aegis; assembly: GCF_016097555.1. Taxonomy (NCBI): domain Eukaryota; kingdom Metazoa; phylum Mollusca; class Gastropoda; order Neomphalida; family Peltospiridae; genus Gigantopelta; species Gigantopelta aegis. The sequence goes on along the minus strand of NC_054710.1, from coordinate 35,500,598 downwards.
ATTTGGTTTAGTAGATATTAAAGTTAGAGAAGCTAATCTTTGTAATGATATCATTTTATGATTGTGTATTTGGTTTAGTAGGTATTACAGCTAGGGAAGCTAATATTTGTAATGATATCATTTTATGATTGTGTATTTGGTTTAGTAGATATTAAAGTTAGAGAAGCTAATCTTTGTAATGATATCATTTTATGATTGTGTATTTGGTTTAGTAGATATTAAAGTTAGGGAAACTAATCTTTGTAATAATATCATTTTATGATTGTGTATTTGGTTTCGTAGCAGGGGTTGGTGTAGCCCGAGTACTTTGCTATTATAGAGTTAGCTGACATTTGCACGGTTAATAACAGAAGAAAAGAGTTTGTTTTATTTAACGACACCACTAGACCACATTAATTATCGGCTATTGCATATCAACCATTTAGTGATTTTGACATAGTCTTAGAGAGGAAACCAGCTACTATTAGTAGCAGAGGATCATTAATATGTATCATCCCACAGACAGGATAGCACATACCACGGTCTAGACTGAGTGAAATATCGGGGAGGGGATGGGATGGTGAATATAAAAGATCCCTTGCTACTAATGGACAATATAGCGGAATTCCTCTCTAAGGTTCAGTTTTGCGTTTACTATTGTTTGACATTGTTCATGCTGGGGTGTCGTTAAACATCTATTCTGCTCTTCTCTGAGACTATATGTAAAAATTGCCAAATGTTTGACATCCAATAGCCGATCATTAATAAACAATGTGCACGAGGGATGTCGTTAAACAAAACAAATTTTAAGTCTATAGAATGCAGAGTTGAATGGAAATTTGACAAAATAGTGGTTTATAATCCGTTCCTTGGTGGACGGAAGAATTATCTAAACTAAAGAGATCTAGAAATAAGTTTAGAATTTTTTTTTAAAAAGACAAATACTGAGGAAAATATTAACATTTTTAAAGACAGTAAATATAAACTGAAACTCGGTATTAATAAAGCTAAACATGCCTCATGGACTCAGTTTTGTGGTTCCCTAAACAAGAACTCAAAGATTAGAGAGGTGTGGGCAAAGATCAAAAGGGTGAAAGGGAAACCATCTAGTATTAAAGTAATACTTAAAAATAATAAATATTGTAAAACTAATCAAGATAAAGCTAATATTTTGGGAGCTGCTTTTAGAAATAACTCGGCCACTAATAATTATATTAAAGAATTTCAAGGCAGGAAAATTAATATCGAAAAATCGAGTCCTATCCCTGAAGATCCCTGCTCCCCGAAAGATGACCTGCCTTATAATGCACCATTTATATTGCAGGAATTGTATAGTGCTTTTGGTGGTCGAAAGGCCACGGCTCCTGGCCCTGATAATTTTAGTTATATTTTTCTGAAAAATATGCCCACCAAAACGCTAGAACTCTTCCTGGAATTATTTAATTTAATATGGAGCGAGGGGTACCTCCCACTGGAGTGGAAGCACGCTGAGGTGTTTGCGCTCCCTAAGGTTGGTAAGGACCTCTCCCTCCCTACTAATTATAGACCGATTTCGTTAACATCCAGCGTTTGCAAGACCATGGAATGCATGGTTAACAACCGCCTTGTCCACTTTCTGGAGGTAAATAGTTTATTGTCTACCTTCCAGAGTTGTTTTATAAAACATCACTCCACCACCGACCATATTGTGCGCCTTCAAACCGAGGTTAAAGATGCCATGCGGAATGGGCACAAAGTGGGTAGAGTGTTTGTAGATATTGAAAAGGCGTATGACATGGTCTGGCGACGGGGACTGTTGATGAAAGTTTATAAAATGGGGGTTAAAGGTACAATGTTTACATTTATATCAAAATTTTTAATGCAGAGAACATTTGCAGTTAACGTCAGTGGTTATTTTCCCCCCATTTTAACACTGGAAAATGGTATCCCACAAGGCTCAGTAATAGCACCTACCCTTTTTGCAATTTTTATTAATGATCTGGCAGAGGTGCTTATTACTAAAAATGAAAGTATTAAGACTAAGATAAGTATCGGTCTCTTTGCAGACGATACAGCATTCTGGAGAATCGCAAGTAATTATGAGGACCTTCAAAAAGATCTCCAGGTGGATGTTAATAATTTAGCCTTATGGTCCAGAGCTTGGGGTGTTACCATTTCCATAGCAAAAACTAAAAGTATCATCTTTCATAAGAAAAGACAATTTAAATCAATATGTGATTTGAAATTAAAATTTAATGAAATAGTAATAAATCAAGTGCAATCGGTAAAATTTCTAGGAGTAATCTTTGACCACAATCTTAGTTTTGGGGAGCACATTACTGAGGTTACTGGTAATTGTATTATATACCTCAATCTATTGAGGGTATTATCAGGCACACCATGGGGTGCAGACCGTAAAACATTGCTCATGATTTTTGAGGCATTTATTGTGTCCAAGTGCAATATGGTGCGCAGGCTTTTGGGTGTGCCAGTCAAACCCAGCTCAGGAAACTTGATAGCGTATATGGTAGGGCTCTCAAAATTATTGTTGGGGGAACTATCTGTACGCCATATGATAGTGTAATGGTTGAGCTGGGAGTTATGCCCTTGGCCCTTAGGGGAATCAGGCACGGTCTAAGTTATATTAATAAAGTTCGTAGTCTGGTGCCTGACTCTCCTGTCAACCAACTTAAACCTATAATAATAAAGAATATTAACAGAGATAGGGACATGTCTGTGGTTTCATATTTAAATAAGTTCGCAAATGACTTTGGGATTGTTGGTCTGCCATTGAGTAGGATGGAAGTTGATTCTACCCTCCCATGGCGGGCCGGCACCCCACGGGTTCATTACCACATCAGAGAAGAAATTATTAAAACCGATAATAATAACTTACAGAAAGTTATTTTTCAAACAGTTATTGGGGAATTCTACCCGGATGTAATTCAGATCTATACAGACGGGTCGAAGGACCCAGATACTGGAAAAACAGGAATGGCCTTTATAATTAAAAATGCTAATTCTAAAAATCCCATAGCCATTAGGGCTAGGCTGTCGGATAATATTTCAGTTTATACCACCGAACTGATGGCCATACTGTATTCTCTGAAGTGGGTCGAACGATATTATAAAGATAATAGCCCTAACAAACATGTTCTTTTCTCTGATAGTCTTAGTGCCCTGCAGCCAATCAGTGGCGCCCATAGTGTTAGACGGGAGATTATTTGCAAAATTCTAAACATGTTGTAAGTAAAGGAATTGAGATCGTCATGGAATGTGTTCCGGCACATATCGGAATAGCCGATAATGAGCTGGCTGATGCGAACGCAAAAAGGAGTCTGCTGGACAGCGTGGTCGGTGTGCCAGTGGAACATAATTATAACGAGATTAATTCTATAGCCGAACCACACTTTGGGCGTCTGTGGCAGACTGAATGGGACCACAGAACCAAAGTGTGGCATGCTTATATCAAACCAAAAGCGGCCACCCCTGGTCCGGTTTCATTTAATGTTAAAGCCACTAAAATTATATCAAGACTGCGGATGGGTACGACATCCGCACTGAATGATACTAAATTTAAAATTAGAAAAATACAGTCGCCTAACTGTTTGGTATGCCATACAATAGAAAATGTTAATCACTTTTTGACTCAGAGTTGATTAATTATTTCATAAAATTAATTTAAAATTTACTGCCTTTAATATTTTGAACCCACCGAAGGAACATAAAATGATAATTGACAGGTTGGTGATCGCCTTAGTTTATCAATCAAAAATTAATATTTAAATAAGAATTATTTGGCCGGCTCATGGGCGGTCACTGCTAAGGCATTGTTTGATTGGTGCAAAAGTGACCGCCTGTGAGCTGGAGTTAATATATGGTTAACGGTCCCGAGATGGCATTCGGTAAGTTCTGGTCGGTATGGGGGCAGCACTTGTTGTTGCTCGCCGATTCCGACCGGGACTCCCCTTAGTAATGTACCTAGGTTCATTAAGGTATGCCACTCGGGATCTGTTTAATACTCGGTGGGTGCGGCAATATTACTATAGTGTAATTGCCTCCTCTCCCTTATGGAGTTGGATTGATTGATTGATTGATTGAATGTTTGTTTAACGACACCCCAGCACAAAAATACATATCGGCTATTGGGTGTCACAAATGGTAAGTATATGAACATATTTGTATAGACTCATGTAAAACCACAGTGTAAGGAGCTGTGGGGGGGGGGGGGGGGGGGGGAGTATAATACAATATATAAAATCAAGTTAAGTATATCTTAAAATTTTGTATAGAGGTCAAAGTGTTTTAAAAACGTTACAATTAACATTGGATGGAATTTAAACGATTCCAAAACATTTCTGTTGCCAAATATATCATTTCTTGTCGGCGTGAGATGATCACACTCCAACAAAATGTGCCGCACAGTCAGTGTACCCTGACAGTGTTCACACTGAGGAGGAGGGTCCTTTAAAATAAATGAATGCGTCAAATATGTATGGCCGATGCGGGCACGGCATAAGACTACTTCATCCTTCCTGCATCGCCTGTAGGATGACTGCCACTCTCCCAGGACTGCCTTGACAAAATGAAGCTTATTCGCAACCGCACCGTCCCAATCATCTTGCCAAGTCGAAAAGATATATTGGTTAATATGAAATTTAAAATCACTGTAGGGGACACCAACATGGACACGGGGCAAGTTCAAAGCAGACTTGGCAGCAACATCTGCCTTTTCGTTACCCCTAATGCCAAGATGGGTACCCAACACAGTATAACATCTTTATTGGCAATTGATAAAAAGACACACTTTCGTATCACCATCCCAACTAAGGGGTGCTCCAATTTCATGTACTGTAGAGCTTGAAGACACGAAAGTGAGTCTGTAAAAATAATATACTTGGATACATATGAATCCTTAATCTGTTCCAGGGCTTTAATGATTGCCCAAATTTCAGCAGTAAAGATTGATGCTGAATCGGGCAATCTCATGGAAATTATTGTGTCTGATGGAAACACTGTAGCACAAGCCACAGAATTCCCATCCCGTGATTCGTCTGTGTAAACAGGAATGTAATCACAGTACCGCTCTTGGATTTCCATGAAATGTTGTTTATAAATAACTGCATCTGTGCGATCTTTTTTTAGATGCACAAGATCGAATACAATTTTTGATGGTTTGATACACCAAGGTGGCAAAATAAAATATGAAGGCGTTTCCAAAATGTCTGTTAAATCAATGTTGGAAACTGATAAAAACTGCTTAATGCGAAGACCAAATGTTCGAATCGCATTCGGTTTCGCATCAAATAACTTCATATATTTATTATTAAACACCGCATTGTGTGCAGGATGTTTTGGCATTGATTTAATCTTTGTAGCATACTGCAGAGAAAGCTTTGCACGTCTAGCACCCAAACTAGGTTCGTGTGCATCGATGTACAAGCTCTCCACAAGAGATGTTTTGAAAGCACCAAGACAAAGCCCAAGTCCCTGGTTGTGTATAGGATCTAGCATTTGCAAGTAAGACTTACGTGCTGACCCATACACAATGCACCCATAATCAAGTTTAGACCGAACTAAAGATCTATAAAGTCGGAGCATAACCTTTCGATCTGCTCCCCATTCAGTCTTACCAATAACTTTTAAGATATTGAGGGCCTTTAAGCCTTTATGGAGTTGGAAGGACGTTGCTCGCCCATACTCTCCACTTCTCAATTTCCTCCGTTTGCATGCCGCGCCTGGCTGGCTCCGGAGTAGTGGTTTACAATTAGTTTTATATTGTACCGTTTTAACCATACATGTTGTATTTTATATATATATATATATATATATATATATATATATATATATATATATATAAATTTAATTGTATAAAATTGATTTTAACTGTATAGTAAATTTGTGGTACATTTGTGGTATGTATGGTGGGTGAATGATATATTTACTTCAGGCTGATGGTTGGGGGTATGTTATCTGGCAGTAAACCCCCCCCCCACCCCCCCCCCCCCCCCCCCCCCCCCCCCCCCCCCCCCCCCCCCTTCTCGCCGACCAAATATATTGTACAAACTGTTGTTAATTCTTAGTTTGGTTTTTTTTTTTTTTATTATTATTATTAGGTTACTGGCGTGCTCGTTTTAATTTGTTTTAATTATTTTATACTTGTTTTTAATTTATTTGAAATAAAAAGAAATCAGAACTCAATAGGGCGGTGCGCTGCTCCTATCCTAGTTGATTGAACTGGTACTATACCCTGATTCCATCCTCTAGTCTTCTAAATTAAAGGGTGCACTACTGAGAGGCGCCTCTGGGCTTCGGGATCATCCAAGTACGTTTCACTCTGCCAGACTCACCGGACGCAATCTTTTTTCCTGCACTTGTTAATCTAGCGGACGTGGATCACTCTACTAGTGTTCCAGCCGCATATCATTGGAGGAGCACCGAAAATGGAGGGCACGACGGTTGGGTTGGCTGGGGTGGGCCGTGGGGGGTATGCCACCAGAAGTAGGTTAGGCTATAGACGTAGGCGGTTTCGACCGTAGGGGGTGTTAGGTTTGTCTGGGGGACTGCCTCCCGCCCCCTCGGGGCTCTCCCCCGGTATGCGGCCACACTGAAGTTCTCAATATAATTGGTGCCCCTTATAACACTCGGCCCCTGCTAAACAAACTTCCTGTGGCCTGGGCCCAACCTCCTAGAATCCAACCTACCTGTAAATTAGGGTTAAGAGAGTTTTGTAAGATTATTTTTACATTAGAAATACCCGTTCCAAAAGTGCGATCAAAATTATATAAAATTATTTTTTAAATAATTATGAATTTATTATTTTAGAAATGTCGCAATAAAGTTTAATATATAAAGTCCCATTCCCAGATTGGCGTAAATTTAAAATTGTCCTAATTTAATTACTGCCCCAGGTTGGGTCACTGGCCTCCAGAGGCCGAACCCGGGGTGGCCATGCTCGAAACCTTAGTGGTATAGGAGCATGTTAAAAACATTATACCATACCTTAAATGTACTCCATGAGATTGGCCCCTGCGCGTGCGGTAACCTCACCGTGGTGCAGGGGTGTAACATTCTCTTTGAGAATGGCCAATACAGCACAAATTGAAGTTTAGAGTAAAATTCGGTGTCCGTAAAATTCTGTGATATTTGTATTTGTATTTTTGGCACAGTTCTTTACACTGTTTTTGTTTAAACCTTGAATTTTTATATTGATGTTGATCATCACTTTATTTATTTGCATTACCATAGTTTGACACCCAGTAGCCGATGTATTTTTCGTGCTGGGGTGTCGTTAAACATTCATTCATTCATTCATTCCATGAGATTGGAAAATATTACAATAGTAGTAAGGAGGCCTGTATGGGGTCATGACCTACTTAGACTGGCCTTGACCTTGATGACGTCACGGACTACTGTACCGTGTGCAACGTCCTACTGGCCCCGACCTACTTAGACTGACCGTGACCTACTTAGACTGGCCTACTGTGCCGCGTGCAACGTCCTACTGACCCGGCCCTGACCTACTTAGACCGGCCCCTGACCTACTTGGACTGACACGAAAGAGTATAAAAAGGCTAGATACGGTTTCATTGTCATTCGCTCGCCGAAAACGATCAGATCTACGTTCAATCCAGAGATGGCCTGTTCCACAAGTGATGAAGCGAGATGTCGTCTAGAACTTGGAACTAACGTCTTCGTGGTGGCCAAGTTATGGAAAGGGGACACTGCTATTCACATAAAGAAATTTGACAGTGACAAGGGGAAAACTTTCCCCACCAAGCGAGGTATTGTCCTTAGTCTTAAACAGTGGATCGAACTGTGTGGATGTAAAAGCCAAATTGACGAAACGATTTCAGCATTAAACCAGGGGAAAGACGAAACATTGTTCAGACACCTTGGTGTCAACGTCCATGTCAGTGTCGACAAGAACTTTGCTGGGGTGGACCTGCGTCAGTGGTGGTGGTGTGAAGAAACTAAATCCGTGAAACCTTCGAAGAAGGGAATATTCCTTTCTCTACAACAATGGGAGAAATTGAAAGGCTGTTTCACAGTCATGTGTGACTTTGTACCAGAGCTGAACTCGATTGTGCCCTGCGCCATGCAAGAACGACCATCAAAACCAGATGGGATTTCCTTCAGTGTAACTTCTGCAACCCTAACGAGTGGTCA
>NC_054710.1:35273994-35492271 GCF_016097555.1 Gigantopelta aegis | reverse complement strand
CCTTCTGCCTGCGCTTATCAAAGATGGTGTATAACTTACCTTTTTGTCACTTCAGTTAAACCAGTTTGGGCTATTGATATTGTTGTATACATATGGCAGGACATGTAATAGACTTTCGCAAATCATTCGAACCTACAAGTTACATTTTCATCAAAATGTCACTTGCTTCCCTTTGCCATGACAGAGCAGTATTGTATTGTTGTATATTTTGTTTTTGGAATGGCTCTCTCTCTTTCATGGTTCTTAGCATTATTATATTCAAACCGACAATGGTAAGGCATTAAATTATTGAGTACATTTCTTGATAAATAGTAAATTTGTAGTCATGCTTTTCGTTACGATAAAACCTAAAACATATTGTTAATCGTATTTGGTATTGGCATTTGAGAGGATTCAAAAACTGAAATCGAACATGAATTCCATTTTATACTGCAATGTCACCGATAGAATGATCTGAGAAAAATAAATTATGAAGCGTATTAATACAGACGACCTAGTATTTTTAAGCTAATTATACTACTAACTACTGAAAACATTAAAGAGCTCAATAACCTTGGGAAATGTTTAGTTCGGGCAAAAAAATTAAGGCAATAAATAAACTTGTAAACTTGTTGAACGTCTCGAAATATTGCACGGGCCGCTGCCGATTGTTGATACTGTAGAATAATAATATAATAATAATATGATAATGTGTTATACTTAGCAATAGTAGAAAAATGTTAATGTTAATTGTTTCACACACACACACACACATATATATTATATTATATATATGGATGTGTGTTTGTGATTGTGTGTGTGTGTGTATAAAATATCTATAATTTTCAGTGTAATCAAGGTATGTGGTAGTTTTTAGATCACGCACTTTCAGAATTTGATAACTTTGCAAATTAGGTGTAAATTAATCACGGTCACCGCAGTACGTTTACTGACATTTAAGCAAACATACTAGGGTGACACTCAATAATTGACGTATCATGTCCATCATTAAAAAACATTTCAATAGCAACTTTACACCGAAAACTGTCCAGCGTTAAGAAAAAAACAACGAAAACAACGTTAAGCACTAATTTATTTTCATGTGAGGATATCCAAAATGACTTCAATCAAGTTTGATGTCATTTCGATTCAAAACGACACCGCGTCATTTGAATATCTAGTAATGGCGGACTGGAATTAAAGTTGTGTGTACAGTTTACAAAAAAAACCAAAAAAAACAAACAAAAACATGATTAAGCTTGAGGTTATATGATAAAGTGATTATTACCCTCGTGTGCTTCGGTATCGTCAATAGTGTTAGTCTCTGGCGACGCCACCCCCAGTGATTTCACCACCCGGTGTAAAACAAACTTTAACTATTTATCTTGGTCATGTTATTGCCAGTGCATTTGGCCAAACAAAGTCATTTGAAGAACAAGACAATACAAGACATTGAGTTATTGAGACTACATGATCAAGATAACTACTTTAAAAATAATTGAATCGTGTGCTACTTGTGTACAAATTAGAATACATATTCAATTTAAACTGACCGTTTTATCTTTAAAAACAAAACTGTTACTTTATTACACTTCATATTTTGGTAAAAATCAATATTTTTTGTTCTTGAAGGATTTAATATAAAATATTCTGATATAACATATTTCCTGCTTAAATATTAATATTGACATTCCAAAGAACTACGACGATGACAGCAAGCAACACGATGACGTCATGAAGGCCTATCCATCCGTCGACTCAGAACGCTACTCAGATGCAGACGCCCGTACAACTGTAACATCATGACACCGCGACATCGTGTTGCGAGACTACAGTTTGCTCTCCAGAATGGTAATCATCCACCAGCCTTTTACCGGAGCATTGTTTTCTCAAATGAGTCCCGTTTCTCCGTCTCCTTTGCCGATGGAAGAGCACGTGTGTACAGGAGACTCCGCTAGAGCACATTGATTTTTTTATCTTATCATCGGCTATTGGACGTCAAACATATGGTCATTTTGACACTGTTTTTAGAGGAAACCCGCTGTCGCCACATAGGCTACTCTTTTTACGACAGGCAGCAAGGGATCTTTTATTTGCGCTTCCCACAGGCAGGATAGCACAAACCATGGCCTTTGTTGAACCAGTTATGGATCACTGGTCGGTGCAAGTGGTTTACACCTACCCATTGAGCCTTGCGGAGCACTCACTCAGGGTTTGGAGTCGGTATCTGGATTAAAAATCCCATGCCTCGACTGGGATCCGAACCCAGTACCTACCAGCCTGTAGACCGATGGCCTGCCACGACGCCGGTCAATTGAGGGGTGATTAATTGGTCACTAGTTTGGCATGCATGAATGAATGAATGTTTAACGACAACCCAGCACGAAAAATGCATCGGCTATTGGGTGTCAAACTATGGTAATGCAAACAAATAAGATGATGACCAACATCAATATCAAAATTCAAGATTTAAACAAAAACAGTGTAAATAACTGCAAATATACAAATATCACAGATATACACTGACTTTTACTCAAAATTTCAATTTGTGCTGTATTGGCCATTCTCAAAGAGAATGTTACACCCCTGCACCACGGTGACGTTACAGCACGCGCAGGGGCACTAGCTTGGCATTGGGGAGCCATATAAGGTATTACCATAATAAGCATTCATATTTAATAAAATATATTTCCTACGTTTTGTTTAAATCCACAAGATAAAGGGAGCTAAAATTACTCTCTTTGAACTAGTCTCAGGGAAGTGATAAATTGAGAAGTTGTTTTACGACACCACTAGAGCACATTGATTTACTATTCATCGGCTATTGGATGACAAACATTGGGTAATTTTAACAGTCTTACGACAGGAAACCAAGGGATCGTTTATATGCACCGTCCTAAAGACAGGATAGCACATACCACAGCTTTTGATATACCAGTCGTGGTGCACTGGCTGGAACAAGAAATAACCCAATGGGCCCCCATCTGCGTGGATCGATCCCAGACCGACCGCCCATCGAGCGAGCTCTTTACCGCTGGGGCTATGTCTCAAAATTAAAAAGTATGCATACATGTATATGTGGGGTTTTTTTTCCTTATCAAGATCAATGTTCGAAACGAAGCGGCCAGCTGAAATGGACAAGCTGCAACATGTGCTACAAAGCAATTAAACGACCGACTCTTCGGAGAGAGGCGGCTTCCACCAGGTGCTACAATCTTTATAATGGGACTTTGGCAATTCTCTCAGATTCTAACTGCATCTATGGCATGAGCCAGTGCTTCAAAAAACACCAAGATTTAAGTGGAAAATATTGGCAACGGCATGCGAGGCCAGAAAGGATTTAATTATCCCCTGCGCCAGTGCGTTAATATCTATATACGTAACAGTCAACTTCGACATACATACAATATATAGATATTCATACGATTTAAATATCCCCTAGATATTCATACAGTCAATCATACATATATAGATACATACATCAACATTTACATACATACATACAGACAGACAGACAGACAGACAGACACATACATACATACATATATACTAGTACGTACGTACATATATGACTAAATACATTGACAAGTCACTGACTAGTTGTGATGAGCAAAGTATTGCTGTATTGTCCAAAGCAATTTATAATTTTATTTTAGTTGATGATTTTGACTCTTAAACCGAAACCGGTTTGAAGAGAATTTGTAATTTAGAAATAATAAATTATTATTATTTAAGAACTATACTGGGTTTTTTTTTTTTATGGATATTATAGGCAACAACGCATTCAACAGCCTGCAGCCATACTATTCTGGAAAACGTTATAGTTTTGAAATAAATGGTTAATTCCATAGTTGTTTCGTTTTATATGGGTTGCAAGATAAATAAAATAAGCTATTACCGTCTTAAAGGGACATACCCTAGTTTTTAAACACTAAGGCATATTTTTGACTATTATAACCGTTTTTGATAACTTAAATCATACTTTACTTAGATTTTATTGGTTAGATTATCAATCTCCGTACATTCGAAGTGTTTTTGGTCATCCTGGTGTTTTTAATATCACAAAATGCATTTCTCGAATTTTAAAAAACGCACGTGCGTCTGAGAAGTAACCTTTATGGTGTCGAGTTTTAGTGTATTTTTAGAGGGTATTTCGCCATTTCAAAGTCACAGACTCATGTTTCACTCAATTGTAGCTTTATTCAAATGTGTTACTAGGTTTGTAGAGTAACTAAATTTAGTGTTAATTTTCACGGGTTGAAACTAGGGTATGTCCCTTTAAGATATCGGTTTTATCCTGATCAGGTCGTCATCGGTCAACCAGGTATCTTAAGACAGTAAACCAGTTATTGTATTTGTCCTGCTCTTTAACTCAGCTATGTGCATGGGCCCTACACGATACGCGGTCGATCCCGCTTAAGTGCCTGAAACATTGTGCAGACCTGGCACTGGCTAGTATGTATTGATGTATGAATATCTATATGTTGTATGTATGTCGAGGTTGACTGTTACATACATAGATATTGACGCACTGGAGCAAGGGATAATTAAATCCTTTCTGGGATTTGCTGGGACTCAAACCTATGGCACCGAATCGCCCGCAATGTATGCATGCATGCATGTATGTATGTATACATGTATGTATGCATGCATGAATGTGTAGCAGGTGGTTTTGTGATGATTAAGCAGACATAAGCTGCAGATTCAAATGATGCTTTATTTATTTCAGCAACTCAGTAACAAGTAAACGATACTGAAAAAAAGAAGAAGCTATAAACCCTAAAATATAACAATAATAAATGCTATGTAGAAAGAAAGAAAGGAATGTTTTATTTAACGACGCACTCAACACATTTTATTTACGGTTATATGGCGTCAGACATATGGTTAAGGACCACACAGATACTGAGAGGAAACCTGCTGTCGCCACTTCATGGGCTACTCTTTTTCGATTAGCAGCAAGGGATCTTTTATATGCACCATCCCACAGACAGGATAACACATACCACAACCTTTGATATACCAGTCGTGGTGCACTGGCTGGAAGGAGAAATAGCCCAATGGGCCCACCGACGGGGATCGATCCTAGATCGACCGCGCGCTTTACCACTGGACTATGTCCCGCCCCTTGATGACCTTGAAGTATGGAAGTTAAAATTGTACTGTAAAGGTTCACTACGTAACTTATTGACAATTCGCGTGAATTTGGATTGTCCACACCGTCACGCGGCTTCAATATTGTGTCTTGTGTTATTTCAGATACAGGCTTCTACTGGATTGGACTTAAAATTTATGAAAAACTAGAGCAGAAAGGTGGGATAACGGGCAGATAGAGTACTACAAGAGAATACACCCGCCATGGGAGAACAAAGCCACATATAACCACACGTGTGTCCGCAAGACCGACAAAGAATAAGTATGACTGGATAATATATGATTGTAATTCATTTGAAAAGTTCATTTGTGAATATGCCAGCTGTTAGAGGTATACAATTACAGGACTTCTAGATATAGTCCCCCCCCCCCCCCCCCCCCCCCCCCCGTGACTAGTGATATTCCGTTTTAAGCTAATAAATAATTACTATTGTCATGCCCAATGGCTAGTTGAAAAAAACAAGTTGTAAAATGCTGCATTTTCAAGCTCTGTTTCCCTCTAGGTGACATTTTCTAAAAAATACGGTCAATATCTTGGCCACCCCACAACTACGAGATCTAAAGCGGGAGTATATTTCCTTCGTTAAGCATGCCTGCGACACAAATGTTTAAAATTATCGTATCCATCAGATTTGCCGTGCAAGCCTGTGCGACTCCCAGCGGACCCCCTGCGACATCTCATGCGTCATGCGAGCCCGGTGCAGAAAGGTAGTCGCATGGCAGTTGCACAAGTGAGACTGAGCGCGGGGGGGAAACTCTAGGCAATTCGTACGGGAATCGCACGGCTGTACAATCTTTTAGTCGCACCGCAGTTGTACGAAAAATCGTAGGATGCACCACGGTTTAACTAGTTTTCGACGGATAAATCAAGGATTATCAAGGATAGGGGTTAGTTGACAACGGGGAGCGCTACGGATCGGTCTCAGTCGGGATCTATCTCAATCGGCAGAGCGCTTTTCTCTGATGATTAACACACATATGTTCACATAACACGTGTGCATTTATATAGCTCAGCACGTGTATTCAGGCACGGCGGAAGTAAGTAGTCATCGGGGGAGGGGGCTGACTAAGATCGAGGCTGCAAAGCAAAGTTTTTAGGGGTTTCGGGGTAAAATTGTGAAAACTAGATGTCCTGAAATGCAATTTCCTGCTTTCGACATGTAAAATTCATCTCTACCTTAACATTGATTACCAATCAATCTTAAGGTAGAGATGAATTTTACATGTCCTGAAATGCAATTTCCTGCTTTCGACATGTAAAATTCATCTCTACCTTAACATTGATTACCAATCAATCTTAAGGTAGAGATGAATTTTACATGTCGAAAGCAGGAAATTGCATTTCAGGACATGTGTGATTCCGCCGTGCCGGCATATGTATTCTCATAACACACATGTATTGATTTAACACGAGTATTAGTATAAAATATTTGTATTGATATAACATATTCACATAACACACATGTATTGGTATAACATATTCATATAATACACATGTATTGATATAACATATTCACATGACACACATGTATTCATATAACATATTCACATAACACATGTCCTGAAATGCAATTTCCTGCTTTAGACATGTAAAATTCATCTCTACCTTAAGATTGATTACCAATGTTATTTTTGATTCCGCCGTGCCGGCATATGTATTCTCATTGCACACATGCATTGATCTAACACGTGTATTAGTATAAAATATTTGTATTCACATAACACACATGTATTGATCTAATACGAGTATTAGTATAAAATATTTGTATTCACATAACACACATGTACTGATATGACATATTCACATAACACACATGTATTGATATAACATATTCACATAACACATGTATTGGTATAACACGAGTATTAGTATAAAATATTTGTATTCACATAACACACATGTATTGATATAACATATTCACATAACACACGTGTATTGGTACAACATATTCACATAACACACGTATTGATATAACATATTCAGATAACACACGTGTATTGGTATAACATATTCACATAACACACATGTATTGGTATAACATATTCACATAACACACGTGTATTGGTATAACATATTCACATAACACACATGTATTGGTATAACATATTCACATAACACACATATATTGATATAACATATTCACATAACACACATGTATTGGTATAAAATATTTGTATTCACATAACACGCATGTATTGATATAACATATTCACATAACACACGTATTGCTCGTTCACGTGTATTAGCGTAACACATTTGTATTCACAGGACACATATGCATTCTTATATCACACATACATTCACGTAGCTCACGTGTATTAATAAAAACAATGTGTATTCATATAGCAGACATGTATTGATCTAACACACGTGTATTAACACACAATATGTGTATTCACATAACACACGTGTATTAATATAAATCATGTATATTCACACAACACACGTGTTTTCATAACACACATGTAATGTATATACTGGTAACACATACATACATTTTTTTTCTCTCATATAACACGTTTTCTCATAGAACATATGTATTCATATAACGCACATGTATATTACATACCAGGATCACATATATACATGTTTCTCACGTATTGAACGAACACACATATTTTATATGCCGGTAACATATAAACATATTCTTCCATACTACACGTTTTCTCATAACACACATTTTCAGACAACATTCATGTATTCACAAACCACACATGTATTCACAGATAACACACGTGTTTACATAACAGACATGCCTTTTATATACCAGCAACTCATGCATACATGCATGCATACATACATGTATTCTCTTAACACACGTGTATTCGTATTTATGTTGACAATACACATGCATTTTATATACCGGTAACACATACATTTATCCTATAACTTACCCATGATATCCATGTCATAAACCCATGTGATAATTTTATATACCGGTAACACATACATTTATCCTATAACTTACCCATGATATATCCATGTCATAAACCTATGTGATAATTTTATATACCGGTAACACATACATACATACATTTATCCTATAACTTACCCATGACATCCATGTCATAAACCTATGTGATAATTTTATATACCGGTAACACATACATTTATCCTATAACTTACCCATGATATCCATGTCATAAACCCATGTGATAATTTTAGTATATTAATTAACACGGTTATTTTTGGTATGAACATTTGCAGAGCCTCGACAAATACCGATTTACATAGACTCGGTTGATATTTTTCATATTAAAACATACTCGTGACGAATCCTCTATATATTCATATCACACATATGCATTCACATAACACACTGAATGAAAGAATGAATGAATGTTTAACGACACCCCAGCACAAAAATACACATCGGCTATTGGGTGTCACAAATGGCAAGTAAATGAAAACATTATTTATATATATTTATGTAAAACCACAGTGTAAGGAGTTGTAGGTGAAAAGTATAATACAAGACATAAAATCAAGGTAAGTACATTTTAAAACTGTGTAGAAGTCAAAGTGTTTTAAAATCTTTATAATTAAAGGGACATTCCTGAGTTTGCTGCAATGTTTTAACATGTTATTGACTAATAAAATATTTCAACGATTAAACTTACATATTAAATATATTTTCTTTTTTAGAATATTAGTGGCTGTATATTAAACGTGTTTCTGATCGTTCTAATATTTGTACTAGGTTAATTTTCATTTTATTTCCTAAAAAATACTTTTTCGTACGTACGAAATTACTTGAAGACAAAATCCAGTTCGGCTTCTTACAAATATTAAGACGACCAGAAACACATTTAATATACAGACACTGATATTCTAAACAAGAAAATATATTTAATATGTAAGTTTAATTGTAGAAATATTTTATTAGTCAGAAACATCTTACAATGCAGCAAACTCAGTAACGTCCCTTTAATTCTGGATGGAATTTAAAAGATTCCAAAACATTTTTGTTGCCAAATATATCATTTCTCGTCAGCTTGAGATGATCACACTCCACCAAAATGTGGCGCACAGTCAGTGTACACTGACAATGTTCACACTGAGGGGGAGGGTCCTTCTTTAAAATAAATGAATGCGTCAAATATGTATGGCCGATGCGGGCACGGCACAAGACTACTTCATCCTTCCTGCATCGTCTGTAGGATGACTGCCACTGCCCAGAAATGTATTGACAGAATGAAGCTTGTTCGCAACCGCACCGTCCCAATCATCTTGCCAAGTCGAAAAGATATATTGGTTAAAGGGACATTCCTGAGTTTGCTGCCATGTTTAAGATGTTATCGACTAACGGAGACTTTTTAACGATTGTAATTACATATCAAATATATTTTCCTGCATAATATATTAGTGGCTGTATATTAAACGTGTTTCTAATCGTTCTAATATTTGTACAAGTTTAAATTTCATTTTATTTCCTAAAATATATTTTTTCGTACGTACGAAATTATTTGAAGGCAAAATCCAGTTTTGGCTTCTTACAAATATTAAAACGACCAGAAACACATTGAATATACAGGCACCGATATTCTAAACAAGAAACTATATTTAATATGCAAGTTTAGTCGTAGAAATATTGTATTAGTCGGAAACATCTTACAATGCAGAAAACTCAGGAATGTCCCTTTAATATCACTGTAGGGAACACCAACATGGACACGGGGCAAGTTCAAAGCAGATTTGGCAGCAACATCTGCCTTTTCGTTACCCCTAATGCCAACATGGCTGGGTACCCAACAAAATATAACATCTTTATTAGCAATTGATAAAAAGACACACTTTCGCATCACCATCCCAACTAATGGGTGGGTGCTTTAATTCCATGTACTGTAAAGCTTGGAGACACGAAAATGAGTCTGTAAAAATAATAATATATTTGGATGCACATGAATCCTTAAGTTCCAGGGCTTTAATGATTGCCCATGTTTCAGCAGTAAAGATTTATGCTGAATCGGGCAGTCTCATGGAAATTATTGCGTCTGATGGAAAAACTGTAGCACATGCCACAGAATTCCCATCCCGTGATCCGTCTGTGTAAATAGGAATGTAATCACAATAGCGATCTTTTTTAGCTGCACAAGATCGAATACAATTTTTGGTGGTTTGATACACCAAGGTGGCAAAATAAAATATGAAGGCGTTTCCAAAATGTCTGTTAAATCAATGTTGGAAACTGATAAAAAATGCTTAATGCGAAGACCAAATGTTCGAATCGCATCAAATAACTTCATATATTTATTATCAAACACCACATTGTGTGCAGGATCTTTTGGCATTGATTTAATCTTTGTGGCATACTGCAGAGAAAGCTTTGCACGTCTAAAACCCAAACTAGGTTCGTATGCATCAACGTACAAGCTCTCCACAGGAGATGTTTTAAAAGCACCAAGACAACGCCCAAGTCCCTGGTTATGTATAGGATCTAGCATTTGCAAGTAAGACTTACGTGCTGACCCATACACAATGTACCCATAATCAAGCTTAGACCGAACTAAAGATCTATAAAGTCGGAGCATAACTTTTCGATCTGCTCCCCATTCAGTCTTGCCAATAACTTTTAAGATATTGAGGGCTTTTAAGCCCTTCTTTTTCACATACTGCAAATGAGGAACAAAGACTACTTCTTCTCTCGTCCTCAGGTATATGGAACAGAGCTATCCCATGAAAGAAAGCTATGTAAGAAATTTCTATCTTACATGGGATATCACGCGCTTGCGTTTAACATGACGTCGTTGGTAATATATGACATCATACTAATGTGAGGCGGTGACGTGAGGTTATTAGACACAGTTTTAAATTAATATTTTGTTATTAAGACCTTCATTTTAAAAGCTATCTTGTTAATTCGTAGTGTTAAATTTTAAATTTTATTTAACACTATGAACGAAACACGGTAAATACGATGGTGTAGTTTAATTATGATAAAATGGTCCCAAACAAAAAGTTACTTGTTCAGCCATTTTGTTTGTTCGTGCAAAATAATGGTTTATTTACCGAATGAATGAGAGAAAAAGTCTCCATCATATGTGGTCATGTGGGATAGAAAAAGTACACCCTCGGTAATGAAAATTTCGACCATAGGACTCGGCAAGCCTCGTCCCAGGTCGAAATTTTCACCACCGAGGGTGTACTTTTTCTATCCCACATGACTGTATATGATGGAGTCTTATAATCCTCCCTGCACCGCCTGTAGGATGACTGCCACTCTCCTAGGACTGTCTTGACACAATGAAGCTTACACAGATAACAAGCGCACGGGTTGCCACTGGTGGGAGCATAGAGCAAGCATTTTTTTAAATGTCATAATGTAACCGGATGTTTTAAATTGCATATCACATACACTACAATTTTAAAACAGTTTACATATATTTTATTCTTTCAACTCTAATAGTGCAAAGCTGTCTCTTATTTTGTTTCTATTGTTTTCCTGTGGGTTGTGTTCACCCTCAACTCAGTGTTCAGGCCAGGTAGTCGTTCAGTAGTAAGCTCATCTATTGTTTCTTTTGTTACCTGGTGTTCTCTGGGGTCAGAGACTTTTAAACATTCAAGCAAGACAGAGGTGTTTTTCTGCATTGCAAGTTTTATAGTTGATTAAGTTCTGCACAGCACAATTATTAACAACACGGGTAAATATAAACATATATTTTAAGATATAACCATATGTTTTAAGTAGTAAAATAGATTAGTGTATGTATATTTTATGATAATCCTTAAATTAGAACTTAGCTTGTGGAAGCAGTTGATTAAACTTATTCTATAGCGAATGGGTTAAAGTAGTGTTTAATAATATTGTCACGGGGATCCTATAATACCCGTAACTGAATGAAACACGATTGTCCAAATAGCTCTCCTAACTGTATATCTAGTAGATCTGTCTGTATCGAGCAGTATTTACCCGAGTGGCTCGTCTAGGTATGATCAGAGATACGATCTTTTATAAAGTATATATTATTATAACACGTTTAGTTCACTAGAAAACACAACAAAACACAATACACTTTGGAATCTGTATTAACCTACGCTGACAAATGTACTGCCGCAGTAGTTAATTAATAACAACAATAATAACAACCCAGAACTGATCACTTAATTAGTTAATCTCTAGGTGTCTAGTTTACACAATATGCTAATCACTTCACCGTGACACAACACCCACACGTGTGATAATTGAGAAACGCTTCCAGGGGAACTTAATTAATAAAGGAATTACAGCTCTATTCCTAACTGGTTAATTTTTAATTAATTTAATTAATTTTTAATTAACCTTACTACTCGTTCAGTACGTGTGATAATTGAGAAACGCTGCCAGGGGAACTTAATTGATAAAGGAATTTCAACTCTATTCCTAACTGGTTAATTTTTAATTAACCCTTAACTACTCATTCAGTGACCTTGTAACACAGAATTAATACTGGTACCTATCACAATAAAGACAATAACCTACAGTTTACCTAGGTCCTCTAGGATGACTGGTTAAGCTTTTTATAATTATTTAGGACAGTGAGCCTACAGATTACTGCGTCAGATGACCGGCAGCACCGTCTAAATAATATTGGTATAATACAGAATTAAAATATTTAAAGTCACATCAATCACATCAAGGTTATACACAGAGCAGAAAATATATATTTACCAAAGTCCCGTCTGAACTAATATAGATCGTTCAGTGGACGGACAGCGATCCCCTGGAGCCTTCCTATCGTTTCTCCTCGATATATCTAAAATCCTAGCTATTTATTCAAAACTCTCAGAGACAGCGAATATCGCCTGGGGGTACAAGGCGGTACCTCACGTATCATGTGGATTTTCCACAACCACCACGCCGGCATATTTTTCTCTGATCGTCAGACTGGCTGTCGCCATTCCGCGAGCAATCCCCTGGCCATAAACAGCACTACCGGAGATATTACGTAACTACTAGCCACATGGCCTCCGCACCTGGGCTGGGTGTGTACTAGACGACTGTCGCGCAAAGGTATCACGTAACAAGTTGCCCACCTGGGCTAACTGCACACGGCCCTCTAAAACACTTAATATCGCCACAGGCGAAAAGAAATTAAGAGCATGTACCGTCACAAATATTTATAATTATATTGGGATATTTGTCTTCTAAGATGAATATGTGATTAGGTTTGATGATAATAAAATTAAGTCAGTTATTAATCTATTTTAGTATTAAGTGTATATATGATATGAATATATTCTATGTGTATATTTTATGAGTGTATATTTATAAGTGGTATTTTGTTGACAGGTTATCAATGATGTAATCCAACCAGCATCATTATTCAAACGACCTGACCCACAGTCGGTAGGTTAAATATTTACTTATATGTGTATATGATTATGTGTTCTATGGAATACACAGAAGTGTTTATTTATATAGTTAGTTTATAATGTGCTTTGCACGTGCTTATAGCAATGATGTGATAATTAAATTAACCTTTGGATTATAATTATATTTGATTTGAGTCTGAATTGAAATGTATGTTTGTTAAATTAGTAATATAATATTGAAGTAAATTGTAGTTAACCTGGAAAATGTAACTGATTTTATGTTCTTTTGTTATTCCAGGTTCGTTATAGGGATATATATACGTGTGTTGATGTATGTTTTACATGTACATCGGGATCTTCACATCCCTCCAGGTGATCCCCAAATAAAGACCTTAAACCCCATCTGAAGTCTTCGGTGGTGTATAGAACCTTCGGTAACAATAATGTAAAAAACACAAAATTGCAAACAGATGCAAATGCACCTCAATTAAATAAAAAAATTAAAAATATTGTCATTTGATGTTAAGAATTCTCGCGCGAACAGTTGTCAACATATCACGTGACCTGGTATTGCAAAGGCAAGTGTTCCATTGTTTGCTAAAATCTGACCCGACCTCGCTAAAGTCATAATTGTTTGTTTTAATATATTTTTTTAATGTTTAATCGCCTTAACAAAAAACGCACCTGAAAAGTTGAAAGGGATTTTTAAAATCCAAAGTATATATGTTCAAACCTGATTACAATCAATATGTAAATGCTAATGTAAATAGTTGTGATATAACATCTTTTTAATAAATGAACTTGGGTCATTCTACATGAATCGTGTCAAATTACAATGCATATTTACAAAATATAAACAGTTATTTCTTTAAAAAATTTATTTTATTTATTTCATTACAGATTTCATATCACAGTGAGTATCATAGCCGAGCTCATGGGTGAAATAGTACTGCACATTGGATCTAGATATCAAGTACCTTATACTGAAATGTCCACTAAGTTACCGAGACATTCCGATATATTTTATCTTAACATGTGATGTCCGATCTGTACCAAGTGCTGTTGTACACATTCAACTAAAGTCATTATGAGGAACGAGTGTTAAACAAAGTGGTTCACCTTTGCAGATAATATCATAATCTCTTCAAATCACACTACAAAAAACTATTATTTGCATTTCATGTCTCAACTAGTAGTATAATATTCACAGTCTTAGTAGTATAAATTAGAAAAAGTGATATAATGCATCTATAACATTTATGTGAATTATACCACTATATTTTGCAGTTTCTTCTTATTGCTCTTCATTTAAACATAAAAATATCTTCGGTAACTTAGTTGAACACTGGGTAACATAGATGACAATACAAGATCACTAGATAAAAATAGTAGGAACTACAACAAAACTAATGCATCCTATATTTGTAGATGGCGATATTAAAACAATTAATACCACGAACCATACAGAGAAATGATTTGACCATACAAATGCTGTTTATCTGAAGCAACTGCCATACAGGTCAAACAAAACACTAATATAAAGTTTTGTCAAAGAAAGTTCAGCATAATCATGGCAAAGGCATAAATGATGCAGTATTATATAAAAAATGCAAAAACATATGACTTCACAGCACCACAAATGGATGTGATTCTGTTCTGAAGATCTACATGTATGTAACCCAAAAATTCATAATATAGAAGATTATTTGAAATTCATCAAGCAGATTCAAAAGCATTAACACTATAAAATATTAAAATGAAACAATATAAACGCATTAACACTATAAAATATTAAAATTAAACAATATAAACACATTAACACCTTAAAAATATTAAAATAAACAATATAAACGCATTAACACCATAAAATATTAAAATGAAAGAATATAAACTAAGATTGTACATTAAATCTATAGAGTTTTCACACTTATTCATTCTAATGATTCATTCATACTTCTTGACCATTTGCTCCCATATTTTCTGTTCGACTTGTCTGTGTCTGGAGCCAATCTTCAATGGTTCTGGAATAAAATGAATGAATGAATGAATGGATGAATGTTTAACGACACCCCAGCACGAAAAATACATCGGCTATTGGGTGTCAAACTATGATAATGCAAATAAATAAAGTGATGATCAACATCAATATAAAAATTCAAGGTTTAAACAAAAACAGTGTAAAGAACTGTGCCAAAAATACAAATACAAATATCACAGAATTTTACGGATACTGAATTTTACTCTAAACTTCAATTTGTGCTGTATTGGCCATTCTCAAAGAGAATGTTACACCCCTGCACCACGGTGAGGTTACAGCACGCGCAGGGGAAGTTCTGGAATAAGTCTGATTATTGAATCATAGCTGTACCAACATTCATCTGACATAGTAGGCCAAAAGAAGCGATTATGCCATAAGGGGCCAACTCGGTGCATCGCCTTCACTAACACATCAGACTCGTCAACTTCCATAATGAGGCCTGGGTATGGTTTGCCATCATACTCAATGATGCAGTGTTGCCCTTTTAAATCTTGTGAGTAGACTGTCGATGTTATGCAGTTTTCCTTGGCTGGTTGGTTTTCTGCTTTATGGAAACTAAAATGCCTTGTTGTGAAACACTCACATTTGAACTTTTCTGTAGGCTTGCAGAAGCAGCTCACATGTCGATATGTAATCTCCTTTGCAGAGGAGGACACAACCTGATGAAGAGACATTGTTCCTGGTACAATGGACAACATTGGCAAGGTGTTTGGTGGAACATCAGGTACATAAAAAAGTTTGATTGCAGATCCTTTCAACTTTTCATAAAATGTTTCAGCATTTGGTACATCAATGCCATGAGCTACCAAGCGGTCAGCACTTCGCTTGATGGCACCACCTACACCATCAGGAGCGCCTTTCCCATGTGAGGATTCAAAGAAGTTCCAGGTCATCACATTAAAACCAGTTTGAAATGGTTTGGTACACATGAGGAAGAAGTTCTGCTTCTGTCGGTATTGTGTCACTGGTCCATCACTGAAGACATGAAGGGTTGATACTTGAGTGTGCTCCACCTTAATATATCTGAGGACAGGATCCAGATAAGCCCAGATAGCAGCTGGACTATGATCCATGCATGGCGACACAGTGCAAAAAGTTAGGGGATCTCTTCCTTTGATGTAACATACTCCTGTGTGAAGTGTTACCTGCTGGTGACCACTTCCGAAATGCACGCTTTGAATGAATGAATGAATGAATGAATGTTTAACGACACCCCAGCACGAAAAATACATCGGCTATTGGGTGTCAAACTATGGTAATGCACATAAATAAAGTGATGATCAACATCAATATAAAAATTCAAGGTTTAAACAAAAACAGTGTAAAGAACTGTGCAAAAATACAAATACAAATATCACAGAATTTTACGGACACCGAATTTTACTCTAAACTTCAATTTGTGCTGTATTGGCCATTCTCAAAGAGAATGTTACACCCCTGCACCACGATGAGGTTACAGCACGCGCAGGGGTGCACGCTTTGAATTTCACTTGCATATTTTCCTGCATAATTCTCAGCAAAGTCAATATGTAGTAGTGCTTCATCTACTTTGAGATTTTCTCTGACCTCTCTGTATTTTTTGTATTGGTGTTTAATGTTGTACATGTGTTTCTTAAATTTCAGCAAATCCATGAAGAATTGATCTGTGAGTGTGCCAACAGTGCCATGTGCCCTCTCCTTTGCAGTGAAATGAACAGTGTATTTCTCTTGCTTTTCTCCTTTTACTTTGTCTCTCTCTTCAGTCTTGGTAGTCCACTCCCACCACCAGATTTCATCCTGAGCAGTCACCTCATCAGCATAGGTAATGGGTAAAGGTGTATCCTTGCACAGAATGCATTCTCCATACTCAACATGACATACTACTTTGGCTACTAACTCTTCCAGGTTTTCGGTGTTGACTAAATGAATTTGTTTCATTTTGTTAGCTTTGAAAGCCAGGTTTTCGTGCAGTTTACACTGGCATGTATTTCTGTCAGCAGATGATGGTATCATGACCCAATATGGACGTAATCGGCAAAATAAACTGTAAGATATTCGCCCTTGGTATTCAGATAAAACTTTCTTGTGTAGATTGTACATGCTATCACTCAGAAGTCGTTTCTGTTTCTTTTGCTTGTTCCTAGTTTTCGTTTCCTTCTTTCCAGTTGTGCTCCTACTAATATCATCTCTGATGTAGAACATCTTCACTTGTTGTTTGAGTTTTTCAGCCATCTTTGAGGCGGCACGATGCTTTCTGGGCAGGCCTGGTGTGGTGTGCTTCTTAGAAGCTTCCCATCTCCTCCTGGAGAAGCCTGTGGAGGACTGGGCTATTTTACGGTATGTCTTTGTGATGTTATTCATTACAACATGAGCAACAACATATCTATCATTCTGTTTTTGGCAATTATTAAACTGTGTTTTTAATGAACGAACAAGTGCATGGTGGTAGTCTAAGGTTCTACGGACATTCACATTTACTTGTTGGTGTCGTAGTAGCTTTCTAGTCTTTGTTCGAGGACTATCAGCATCAGACGGTGTTATTTTATTCTTTAACCTGCTATATCTCTTCTTATACATCTCAAGCTTTCGCTTCTGTTGCTGAACAAGGATTTCTAGCTTCTGGTTTGCTCGATAACAGGCAGCCCTGTCCTTTTTCACCTTCTTCCGACCTTGTATATGCTGTCTAAAATTACAAACAAAAGGAAAATTCAATTAAAAGAAGTAACTGATCACTTAAATCATTTAACTTACTACTGGCTGTAAATGTGGTGTTGTACTGAATGTGATATTAGTATTCAAAATACGAATAAACCAGTCATGGGTCAAATGATAATTAAAAATCCAATGGCTCCTATAACCCTAGCACCTCAGGCAAGTGCTCTTGAACTAACAGTGCTAAATCATCCACCTCCTGGCTACAGAATGTTTTTGTTTTTTTAAATTGGATATTTAACGTAATTATTCTGACACACAATCTTGGGAGAAACCTGCTATGGATGAAATAATAATGTCACTTGGTTGTAAGAATGAGAGATGGAAAATGTACCAAAAACAGGGCAACACATTTCATTGTCAATATATAATATATTTCAAGTTACACTTTTGTAGTAAAAAGATGTTTTAAAGTTGTGACCAATACCTAGAATGCATTGCAGGATGGGGAATTCCTTCTACTGGAGATGTCGGTGGTGTTAGTTGGGCTTGCCGATCCTTCTTTCTGGCATGTGATGCTCTTTGACTATGTCTCCATGCTTTCCTCTGCTGGCGTTGTTCTCTTGGAGTCTTCTCGGATATTGCCTTCACCTTGCCACTTGCTTTATATTGCATCCATCGCTGTCTACCTTTTCGAAGATACTCTTCCCGTTTTTGGACATCCTGATCTCTTTTCTGTCGATAGCGCCGTTGTTTTTCAGTGCTGGTTAGTGCCATAATCTAAGAATGAAATAAAATCTATAGGCTATACTAATAGGTGGATGTCCAGTAAATATGTAATGCAAAACAGGGTTATTTTATACCCCCTTTTGCATATACTGATTTGTAACTCAATATTGTTCCTCCATCTAAAATTATGTAATGCTCTTGTGATCTCACCTCTTTTCATGGTTAACTTGACATAATATAAACATTACTGCATATTCTGTTTGTATGTTTTATTTATTTCTTAAGGTAATACTTGATTTAAAACATAATTATAGTAGAAAAACTAGCCTTCAAAATTTGTATTCACTTTACACTTTATATGTGTGTGTGTGTGTGAGAGAGAGAGAGAGAGAGAGAGAGAGAGAGAGAGAGAGAGAGAGAGAGAGAGAGAGAGAGAGAGATTGTTTTGAAAATGTCCCATAACTGTTTAAAAAAACACCCCTTCCTTTCCGTCTCCTCCCATACCACCTCAAAATACGCTTCTGCCTTAGAGCATTGCCTAACTGGTAATGTTCTATGGGTTACTGGGGTTTTGCTGACACATTTTAAGAGACCTGTAATGAATTTAGTCAGTTAAGTTACCTTTTGTCAACTAAGTTACCACAACATGGTAACTTAGGTGACGGTAACTTAGTTGACGTTAATGCACTCATTTGACTTTTAGATGCAAACAACACATCATTCACTATTGATGGGGCTGATACTGGCATCAGAACTATATAGATATTCCATAGGATTTATAAAATTTTATATACTGATAACTAATTTTAAAAACTATTGGTAACTTAGATGACATTTAATTAAAGTACTCACCTAAAACATAGATCCATGAAATTAAAAATGAAACTTCTTTGAGTAAAAACACTCTTCTTGGAAGTTCCCGCCGAAAGCAACTTGTGTAAATGCCCTCTGGTGATTGTTAAGTCAGTGTTAATGGAGTTACCTCCCCGTGCAAGGCAAATCTTCATCTGGTAACTTAGTTGACTTAGGAGTTGGGGACAACATTTGTAGGCCTTAATGAATGATACCGGAATACTAAAGAAGAACTATTAATCTTATTTGGGGCATATTATATTACACTATAAAATACATTAACATTTTTGGCCAATTAGACACATGAAATGCCCACAAAAACATGCTATATCTTGTGAAGTGCATTTGGGAACATGTCACACTTGCTTGGTATGCATGAAATCATAATATTTCCATAATGTTGAGAGCATGTAACATTACTTTGTATTCATTTTTCATGTTCCTAAATGACAATACAATGATATTTTGCTTAAAATAATGAATATTTTTAGATACTAGTATTTCAGAGGGTCTTACAAAACACAGGGACAAAACAAACACATTTCGCCCCTGCGTGTGCTGTAACCTCACCGTGGTGCAGGGGTGTAACATTCTCTTTGAGAATGGCCAATACAGCACAAATTGAAGTTTAGAGTAAAATTCGGTGTCCGTAAAATTCTGTGATATTTGCAAAGCTATATATATATATATATATATATATATATATATATATATATATATTGAAATGAAATGTTATTTTTAAACATTTAAAAAATTTAATTAATGATTTTATATATATCTATATCATCGACGTTCCAAACTGCATTCGGCTAATAGTAAAAACGTGTATACGATATTTACGGAAATACTATTCTACATTTTCAGCTACGATATGTGAAATAAAATAGATTGCAATTAATTAACGTAAAAAAAAATCAACAATGTGGACGTAAAACAAATCCATTCCAGTTTTTAAAAGTGAAACACTCTCCGGTAAACAGGAAAGAGTGCGATGTTGCTAACTGCGTTCAGGAGCATGCGTTTGCAAAGAGTATTGTACTGCGCATCTGTGATTGTCCATAAGGCCATTACATAAAAACAGATATGTTTCTTAACTAAGCACAGAATGAATAAATGGAAGAATGTTTGTTTAACGACACCACAGCATATCGGCTGTCACAAATGTTAAGTATATGAACATATTATTTATGTAAAACCACAGTGTAAGGAGCTGGGGGGGGGGGGGTATAATACAATATATAAAATCAAGTTACGTACATCTTAAAATTTTGTATAGAACTCGGTGTTTTCAAAACTATACAATTAACATTGGATGGAATTCAAACGATTCCAAAACATTTCTGTTGCCAAATATATCATTTATTGTCGACTTGAGATGACCACACTCCATCAAAATGTGGCGCACAGTCCGTGTTCACAGCGAGAAGGGTCCTTCTTAAAATAAATGAATGTGGACACAGCATAAGACTACTTCATCCTTCCTGCACCGCCTGTAGGATGACTGCCTTGACAGAATGAAGCTTATTCGCAACCGCAACGTCCCAATCATCTTGCCAAGTAGAACATATATTTTGGTTAATATGAAATTTAAAATCACTGTAGGGAACACCAACATGGACACGGGACAAGTTCAAAGCAGACTTGGCAGCAACATCTGCCTTTTCGTTACCCTTAATGCCAACATGGCTGGGTACCCAACAAAATATAACATCTTTATTGGCAATTGATAAAAAGACACACTTTCGTATCACCATACCAGCTAAGGGATGCTCCGATTTCAAGTGAGAATGAATGAATGAATGAATGAATGTTTAACGACACCCCAGCACGAAAAATACATCGGCTATTGGGTGTCAAACTATGGTAATGCAAATAAATAAAGTGATGATCAACATCAATATAAAAATTCAAGGTTTAAACAAAAACAGTGTAAAGAACTGTTCAAAAATAGAAATACAAATATCATAGAATTTTACGGATACTGAATTTTACTCTAAACTTCAATTTGTGCTGTATTGGCCATTCTCAAAGAGAATGTTACACCCCTGCACCACGGTGAGGTTACAGCACGCGCAGGGGCGATTTCAAGTGAGAGTATAAAAAATAATATACTTGGATGCACATGAATCTTTAATCTGTTCCAGGGCTTTAATCGTTGCCTAAATTTCAGCAGTAAAGATTGATGCTGAATCGGGCAATCTCATGGAAATTATTGCGTCTGACGGAAAAACTAGCACAAGCCACAGAATTCCCATCCCGTGATCCGTCTGTGTAAACAGAAATGTAATCACAGTACCTCTCTTGGATTTCCATGAAATGTTGTTTATAAATAACTGCATCTGTGCGATCTTTTTTTTTAGATGCACAAGATCGAATACAATTTTTGGTGGTTTGATATATCAAGGTGGCAAAATAAAATATGAAGGAGTTTCCAAAGTGTCTGTTAAAGGGACATGAGTTTGCCCCATTGTAAGATGTTTCTGACTAACAAAATACTTCTACGATTAAACTTACATATTAAATATATTTTTCTTGTTTAAAATATCAGTGTTTGTATATTCAATGTGTTTCTGGTCGTCTTAATATTTATAAGAAGCCCAAACTGGATTTTGTCTTCAAATAATTTCGTACGTACGAAAAAAACTATATTTTAGGAAATATAATGAAAATTAAAGTAGTACAAATATTAGAACGATCAGAAACACGTTTAATATACAGCCACTAATATTCTAAACAAGAAAATATTTAATATGTAAGTTTAATCGTAGAAATATTTTATTAGTCGATAACATCTTAAAACATTGCAGCAAACTCAGGAATGTCCCTTTAAGATATTGAGGGCCTTTAAGCCCTTCGTTTTGACATACTGTAAATGAGGTACAAAAGATAGCCTCCTGTCGAAAATAATCCCCAGAAATTTGGTCTCCTTCACAACTGGAACCGGAGTTTTATCCAGAAACAGCTGAAGATCTAAATGGTGACCTCTTTTCTGGCAGATATGCATACAGACGGTTTTTGACTTTGAGAATGGAAATCCATTGTCAGTTGCCCATTGTTGAAGTTTATTCAAACAAAGCTGCAACTGACGTTCAATGATACTCATACAGGACGACCTGTAGCTAATCTGAAAATCGTCTACTTTGAACTTGCCCCGTGTCCATGTTGATGTCCCCTACAGTGATTTTAAATTTCATATTAACCAATATATTTTTTCGACTTGGCAAGATTGGGACGGTGCGGTTGCGAACAAGCTTCATTCTATCACGCCAGTCTTGGGAGAGTGGCAGTCATCTTAAAGCCGGTGCAGGAAGGACGAAGTAGTCTGTGGCCGTGCTCGCATCGGCCATACATATTTCACACATTCATATATTTTTAAAGAAGGACCCTGCTCCTCAGCGTGAACATTGTCAGCGTACGCTGACTGCGCCACATTTTGGTGGAGTGTGATCATCTCAAGCCGACGAGAAATGATATATTTGGCAACAGAAATGTTTTGGAATCCTTTAAAGGGACATTCCCGAGTTTGCTGCATTGTAAGATGTTTCCGACTAATAAAATATTTCTACGATTAAACTTACATATTAAATATATTTTCTTGTTTCTGTATATTCAATGTGTTTCTGGTCGTCTTAATATTTCTCAGAAACCAAAACTGGAATTTGTCTTCAAATAATTTCGTACGTACGAAAAAACTATATTTTAGGAAATAAAATAAAATTTAACCTAATACAAATATTAGAACGATCTGAAACACGTTTAATATACAGCTACGAATATTTTATGCAGAAAAATATATTTGATATGTAATTTCAATCGTTAGTCGATAACATCTTAAAAATTGCAGCAAACTCAGGAATGTCCCTTTAAATTCCATCCAGAATTAATTGTAAAGTTTTAAAAACATTTTGACTTCTATGCAAAGTTTTAAGGTTTATTACCTCGATTTTATATATTGTATTATACTTTTCCCCACAGTTTTTACTGGTTTTACCTAAATATATACAAATAATATTTCATATACTTAACATTTGTGACACCCAATAGCCGATGTGTATTTTGTGCTGGGGTGTCGTTAAACATTCATTCATTCATGGCTAATAAATGTCACAATTTGATAAATAACATAATGTTTGTTCTTTCAATGATGATAAACCAACACTTCTATGGGTTTGGATCTGCAGTTGCTCCTTTCCCAGTGTTCAGCAAAGTTAATTTAATAAACATACATGTATATATATCCATAACATAATTTAAATCCCTTTCACTGCAAAGACTGACATTTGTAAATGATTTTTTTCTCACATAATGAGTATTAATATCAATCATGGTTAATAAAGTACTATTTGAATAAATAGCAAACAATGTTTCTTTCAGTAATGATAAAGTAACACTTTAATGGGTCTGGATCCGCAGTGGCTCATTTCCCGGTGTTCATCATACTTAATTAACGTCCAAAGCCATTAATTCCTGAGGATATGATTCAACTGGTTTACAAGTTGTCATTGTTAAAGTGTTAACATGCTTTTGCATAACACTTGAATGACAGCTGCAGTAAGGCTGTCACTTGAACCTGACTTTACCAATTCTTTATGAACTATGTCATCATTTTCAACAACAGTGTCGAATGGAGTGTTATCTCCTGCTACAAACCTTTCAGTGTTTGTAACAATTTGCAAATTTTCAAGAAATTTGCATAAAGCCAGATATTGTTTGTTCATTTTCAAAATTGATTGATTGATTGTTTGTTTGTTTAACGACACCCCAGCACAAAAATACATATCGGCTATTGGGTGTCACAAATGGTAAGTATATGAACATATTTATATACACTCATGTAAAACCACAGTGTAAGGAGCTGTGGGGGGGGAAGTATAATACAATATATAAAATCAAGTTAAGTATATCTTAAAATTTTGTATAGAAGTCAAAGTGTTCAAAATATGCATTTTGCCTTCAATAAGACGCCATAGTGGTGAGGTTATTTGTTGGGAAATGAGTCCGAACGCGACACAAGTATCGTTTTTTAAACCCAATACAATCTGTTGCAGTAAGTCATTCGTAACTCCATGGACATTTACAAGGAGTCAAAATTCTTTCTCTATGGACGTAAACTACTCCACCAAGCATGAATATTATGTTGAAACGATTGTGGCTTAAAAGGTTGGAATAATACTTTATGTTTTTATATGTCAAGGTACAAATGAATGAATGAATTAATGAATGAATGTTTAACGACACCCCAGCACGAAATTTACATCGGCTATTGGGTGTCAAACTATGGTAATGTAAAGAACTGCAAAAACACAAATATCACGGAATTTTACGGATACTGAATTTTACTCAAAACTTCAATTTTGTGCTGTATTGGCCATTCTCAAAGAGAATGTTACACCCCTTGCACCACGGTGAGGTTACAGCACACGCAGGGGTCACGGTACAACTTCCTCCAGGCTCCATGAACACCACTTTTTTCATCAGCACCACGAGCGAAGGCTTTACTACAGCACCTTATTAGTTGAGCTGTACCACTTTCACTGATGCTGTGTATGCCTAATTCATACCCTTCATCAATCTTGGTGTTCATTTGTTTCATTATCAGTGCTGTTTAACGGAGGTTTTATTAAGTTTCAAATTTTTTCATTGCTGTTGCACACACATCAGCACAGCCAACTAATAAGTGTAAGCCACAAAAGAAATTGTTCATTGTTGAACATGCCACCTGGTCATGGACATCTATATTGTCCCATGAATCCTTCACTTTTGGCAATATTTCTCTTCTGTAATTTTCCAGTAACTCGTGAAATTTCTTTTCTCATGTTGCTCTGTCACTCAGATTGCAGTAATTTATTTCCCATGTCTGTTGGTGATTCATGGCATGCTTCATTAATATCACTGATAATTTCTTTGAATGTATCCAAAACTGTACTTGAACTTTTGTTGGCCATTTATCTTAACCCGAGCATGTAACTTTTGGGTTGTATCCGATGCAGCATACACCTCAATAGTTCGTCCTGGTCTCATCAGTATATAAAGTTAAATTTTCTTTTGAGGTAGCTTCTTTAAGTTGCTTTCTGGATAAACTAACTGTCCTCAAATTAATTCTATTTACTGTCCATTCTGAAGGTAATGTGTGTTGGTTGTTTTCCGCATAATTTGCATAAGTGAGAAATTACTTTACTAACCTTGTTAGCAGCTACATTACAATCAGTCAAGTTCATTACACATTGGACAAGTTCTGAATTAAAACCGTTGTTGTCATTGTCATATGTTTCAACTGCATTGCCATCATTTACAAGGCTGTGGAAATGTTCATTTTCTTCTTTCAAGTGTATTATTTGTTTTACACAATTAGCTTTTGATTCCAGTGCCCTTTTACAGAACTTTGACAGTCATCAAGCAATGTAATTACTTTACTAAGTTTGACTGACAATGTAAATGCTTCAGTTGTCTTTTCCTTTAAACATTGCTGCATCTTTTTTAATTTGCTATGCATTTGTCTTATTTTGGTTCTTTCTTTCAAGACAATGTTCTGTAAATGTTTTACAGTAAGTTTTAATGATTTTTTCATTTATTTTGTAGACTAAACACTTGGTTACATATTTAGACTTTGCTCATGTTTTCTTTTCAGTTTCCTTTTCATTACTGTTTTGTCTTTATTGCACTTCATAACAGATTTGATGCCTTGTTTGTACAAGAGCAGTTTCATTTTCAATACGTTTAGTGGCAAGAATATCTGCAATATGAAATTCATTTGTAGCTATTTGGACTTTTTGGGTGCTGGTACTTAAGGGAATTTCAAATTTCTGCTTAAGAATTTCACTTTTAATGTGGCCTCGACAATTTGAACATTTTTTTTATTAGTCTTTGAACTGCATTTTAAAGCAGTGATATTAATATTTTCTTTTTCCATGTTAAAAATACTTGATATCCACAAAAGAAGCTTTGACTGAGAATTGCCAGGTGCTAAAGTTCTGCTTTTGTAGTACAATGCAATGATTAATTCATTTATGCAGCATTCAATATGTAATTTTATACCATTATGTAACAACAACTGTTCATCAGAAATACCTTGTTCCTGTAAAATATCAGGGCTGGCCATATCCTAAAATTTTCAGTTGCATTTTAAATCAAAATGTAAATTGTACATGTCAAACAATTTCACATCACACAAAGCACTTGTAAGCCATGTATTACTGAATATGTTTATTTCACATAATTTGTGAATGTAAAAGCAAAACTTGGAAATGAGTTTGTGATTTAAAAAAATACAAAAAACTTTAACCCTTTATTTCAGAATGATCACCTGAAATATGCTACTTTGAGTTAATGATTTTACAGTGAATAACACTAAGTTCGGAGTTTTCTGTTTGTTTCTTTATTTGGGGAGGGGGGTCCTAATGGTCGAGTGTACCAAAGGAATTAATATTATTGTTTAATATTTAAAAAAAAAAAAAAAATATATATACCCCTTTTATATTTAGAATGAATTTCACGTGTAGAATGAAGGACATTGCATTTCTGAAAAGTTAATTTTCAAAATTTTCATGGGGAGTGTATCCTTAGTTTTCCTCAGAAATTCTGGTGTTTGGCGTTCTCGATGTGAGTCTGAACACACTCCAGGTCAATTCATACTTTGATATTGCCGCCCTCATGCTCAACTGAAATTTAATGTTTTATTATAAAAAGTATAAAGAGTTGAACAAAAGCGCACTAAAAATTAATATGAACTGTATTAACTGACAAATGAGAATTAGGTTTGAAGAGAAGCAGGA
The DNA here is from genome assembly GCF_016097555.1 of Gigantopelta aegis. NCBI lineage: Eukaryota > Metazoa > Mollusca > Gastropoda > Neomphalida > Peltospiridae > Gigantopelta > Gigantopelta aegis. Next base: position 35,464,823 of record NC_054710.1, on the reverse strand, counting down.
CTGGGCAAGTTGTAGTCTGGCGGTAAGACAGCTGTAGACAGACATTTTCCCCACGGACGATTGAACTGTGTGGGGCGAGCGGATGAGTACTTTTGGCCAACCCTGAATATCCGTGTTTATTTTATTCTAAACATTCTAATAAAAATTCATGATATGCAGCATAATATTTATCAAAGTTGACACTTTTGTGTAACCAGTTTTCATTATGATCGCATCCAAACACAGGGTGAATGAATGTGTCAATGATTTCTGTAATGGAAGGGTGTGATTGCAAATAGCATACAATTTGTGACAAAATGGAACAGATATGTTCATTATAATTTAAATCAAGAAAGACGTCAACCATTATTTACCATAATACAATGGTGTGTGTGAACTCCTGTAAATTTAATAGTTGTGGAAGGTCTGTCATAAAACTGTATAACGTGTGACCTTGCAGTGAATGCAACTTACAATTATTGCTTCCAAACTCCCAATGTGCGAGCCCTTTCACGGTTCCTACATTTTCAAAACTAAAAAAACAAAATTAATTTTTCAAATGTTCCACATTACATCCTCGATATTTACATAAATTATTAGTAACACATTTTTAATCATTAAAGAGCAAATGCATTAACTTTTGTGTTTTCAGATTGGATTTTTTTTCTCGTTCCAATCAGTGAACTACAACTGGTCTGTCTGTGGAAAGTGCATACAAAATATCCCTTGCTACATTTGACAAAAATGAAGTGGGTTTTCTCTGTGTCAGAATTACCAAATGTTTGACATCCAGTAGCCGCTGATGAATTAATGTACTTTAGTGGTGTTAAACAAAGTAAACTTTTCTATTGAAGTTTTCATACCTATCACTGCCCATGATTATTATATAATTGGGATTTGTTTTTTTTTAAAGTAAGCTACAATTCGACACTGGTCCTTAAATGTCGTCACTAGAATATATATATATGTATGTATGCACATCTGGAGATAACAAGTGGATGAATGAAAACATCCATATTACATGTTCATTTTATGAAATGTGTAATAACGTTAGCTTTTTTCTTTTGGTGGTATCTAGCATTTTTATTTTCCAAACAAATAAGATCCATTTTCCGTGTTTCTCATGCCAGCCAGTGGTGGCGACAGCGGGTTTCCTCTCAATATCTGTGTGGTCCTTAACCATATGTCTGACGCCATATAACCGTAAGGGAAAATGTGTTGAGTGCGTCGTTAAACAAAACATTTCTTTCTTTTGTATGGCATAGGGATTAACATCCAATAAATCAATGTGCTCTAGTGGTGTAGTTAAAAAAAACCCCCAAAAACAGTGTTTACTTATACATATGTATTTTCACACATTTATTTCAACTTATTTGCGTGCTTATATCCAGTGAAGGTTCAAACACGCTGTCCTGGGCACACATCTGGGCTGTATGACCAGGACAGTGGGTTAGTTATTAGTTGGTTAGTGGTTAGGGAGAGAGAAGAGGGTGTAGTGGCCTTACACCTATGTATTGAGTCCTTAAGAACTTGCTCTGGGCTGCGAACCCTGTACCTACCAGCCTGTAGTCCGATGGCTTAACCACCGCGGCCAGTTACACAGACACACACGTACGTATGTATGTATGTATATGTATATTGAAGGTAAATGAACCTTCAGTGCTACTTTATTCAAATCTATTTAATAAAAATCATACTTTAAAAGATAAAGAAATAGAAAATTACTCTGATCACTTAGATAATTGATTAATTTTGAGTATACAAAAGTAGATTTTTACTTTGAGGAAATAGACATTAGCAAATGTGTAATTTGTTAACAACTACATCAGTGGATGACTTCATGTGTACTTGGTAGTGAGATAATGTATTTATAATCCAACCTACTGAAATCTTAAATTTGTAATTTTCCAAAAAACTACCGTAACTACTGTTGTGTTGTTATTTTTATTTAGGACAGTTGTTATTACAAATAATTAAAAGTAGTGGACAACATTTTTCTAATCGGTTTGACCTGTACTCATTTATACAGTAATTATTTTAAATTATATATTCTGTAGTTGTTGGATGATTTTTGTTGTTGTTTGTTTATGAAATTGAGTTGTACAGACGTGCATTACAATTTTGCCGTTTAGACAAGCGTAACCACTGGTGTAAAATTCAACAAAATATCGGCGGGAAGAAGAAGAGTAGGAAAACAACAAACAACGACATTGATATACGCTACGTAACATTCAATTACACAATTTATTAACCACACTGTATATTATTAAATACTTGCTACATTATTATCTACAGTTGGAATAATTTGTATATATACACCAGGACATTACTCAATGTCGATGAACCGTTTGCTCATGAATATTCAGTAGACTCTCACTAGCTGATGACTGTGTCTACGATTTGGTCTCTCCCTCATAAAAGTTATTCACAATGTGACGTGGCGAACGAATAACAAAGCGTCTGAGATACAGAGCCGTACCTAACATGGTGGGATGGGGGGCACTATTCCCCCCCCCCCCCCAGTAAATAAAAAATCACGTAAAAATAACTTCACAATATTCAGGTTACTGATATTGGCGTTTTCAGTATGTAACTTCCCTGAAATGGTATTTTCGGAACCTGTAGTTAACAAAATTACACGGACCTCCTGGTGTCTTGCGCCTTCCTTGCTGGTTTGTTCCAAGAATTCATCTGCTTTCCCCATAAAAATCTAACCTACGGCCATTAACTTAGTTAAAGGGACACACCCTACTTACGGCTAGTTGTTAACCATTACGGCGTTGTTTTTCGCTATTAAACCCATTTTTTCACAAATAAAATTGCACTTTACTTACCGTTTATTATTTAGAATATACATTTCCATTCACCTGAAGTGTTTTTTGGTAATCCTGGTGTTTGTAATACCACAAAATGCATTTTTCGTATTTCTGAAAAACGAACGCACGTTTGAGAAAAAAACGTTGAGCAGACAAGGTCTAATCTATTTTTAGACGGGATATTTCCATTTCAATGTCACAGACGTTGGTATACCACGTGACCGTTATCATTTTGGTTCGGTTTGTTTTCTCGTGCACGGTTCGCGCAATCAACATCCGATTTGTTGTTGTTCATTTGTTAGATTTTTCTTCACAGTTGGTGAACATTTTCAGTAACAATAAAGTTCAGACAAGTAAGTATCTCAATACAAAACGTTACAAACCCTTAAAACCAATAATTTTGCTAAGTCCTACGATATCTGGAGGGGATACAACCAGGACAGAACAGTTGGAACATGTCCAGGAGAGGTGAAAGGAACGCACCCCAAGTCTGTGAAATTTGTCGTGACGTAGGCATTGTTGTGCTTCGAGCGACATCTACCGGTGACATCAGAATACTAACTTTCAAAATTATTTCAAGCAATTGGGACATGGGGATTCCCATGGTATTTATCGATATAAAACCTGCTTTTTCACTCCATTTGATAAAAACGTGATCTAAGTGTGTTACGGGTTTGTAGATTAACCAAATTATAATTTATTTTTGCTGGATGGAACTAGGGTGTGAGGCTTTAAGTATGTATATATAATATAGTTATTTACTAAATTAGTAAAAATAAGCGGGTTTTTGTTGTTGTTGTTTTTTTTGTATGTGTGAACTGCACAAAAAACGGCCCTGCTAATGACAAAGGTGTAATGATATTTTGCTGTTTATCGTGTGAATACAACAGTGTTTCATCGAATTCCTTTTTAGGACGCATGTGCAATCAGCAATTAAGTATTAGCATAAGTGATTTAAAATATGTGCTCTCTACAACTGGACCAGGGTCGTGGTTTGGCCATCGGTCTACAGGCTGAGAGGTACTGGGTTCGGATCCCAGTCGAGGCATGGGATTTTTAATCCAGATACAGACTCCAAACCCCGATTGAGTGCTCCGCAAGGCTCAATGGGTAGGTGTAAACCACTTGCACCGACCAGTGATCCATAACTGGTTCAACAAAGGCCATGGTTTGTGCTATCCTGCCTGTGGGAAGCGCAAATAAAAAGATCCCTTGCTGCCTGTCGTAAAAAAGTAGCATATGTGGCGACAGCGGGTTTCCTCCAAAAAACTGCCAGAATGTTTGACGTCCAATAGCCGACGATAAGATAAAAAAAAAAATCAATGTGCTCTAGTGGCGTCGTTAAATAAAACAAACTACGATCATACGACTAGAGTACTTTATGCGAGGGCTTTAACCACTGGACCTAATTCCGCTCTTTCATATATGCATTATATTATTTGTGTACATAAATTATTATAATATGTGTCTAGTGGAACGATACTTGTCAATGGACATAAATTATTATAATGAGTTTCGATTAAAAACTATTACTGCATTATTTATCACCATTTTCGTTGTTTTTATTAATATTACAAGTATCCAGTGGAGAAAGATGTGTGAAGTATTGGGGAGATTCGGCTACATTTCATTTTCGTAATCGCACGTTTTATTTGTTTGCAAATTGCTAATGAGAGCACAGTTTTTGCCGTTATGCCCCTAAAATTAGGATTTAAAAAAAAAAAAAAAAAAAAAATTTAACCAAGCATTTTATTATTTAGAAATGACACAAAACGTAACCTGAAAAAACATCACATCTAGCGAAGTCTGGCAGCTTGTTGACACACGAAGTGACAGGTCAGTTGTAAAACAAAACGTGCTGAAATGCCCGTTAAAATAACGTTATTTACAGCAGTTTAAGTTGACATTTGTAAATATATTGTTTGTGACTTTTAAAATATCTTTTTGACTTGGCAACATGATTGGGACATTTCGCTGACGAACAAGCTTTATTCTGTCAAGGCAGTCCTCCTATAGGCGGTGCAGGAAGGATGAAGTAGTCTTGTGCCGTGCCCGCATCGGCCATACATATTTGACGCATTCATTTATTTTAAAGAAAGACCCTCCTCAGTGTGAACACTCGTCAGTGTGCACTGACTGTGCGCCCCTCCTCAGTGTGAACACTCGTCAGTGTGCACTGACTGTGCGCCCCTCCTCAGTGTGAACACTCGTCAGTGTGCACTGACTGTGCGCCCCTCCTCAGTGTGAACACTCGTCAGTGTGCACTGACTGTGCGCCGACGAGAGATGATATATTTGGCAACAAATGTTTTGGAATCGTTTAAATAGGGACCGTAGACACTTTCAAAATTTTGTAACAATCACATATATTTATAGCTGTAGTGATGGAACACATCCCAGATAATGTAACTCTTCTTTTTTCAAAAATATTACTTTGACCCCCCAAAATTAAACTTTTTGTAATCAAGGGCAGTAACTCCGTTTGGTAAAAAATTACACAAGACCTAAAAAAAATTGGCACAGTGCAAATTATTTAACTTGGTGCCTTATTTTGGGTTAGAATACATCAGTAACCATTAAAAGCATCATTAAATCGTATCTGTTTATGGCTTGCAGTTCATCAATAACAAGTTTCTCAGAATCATTGAGTATTTGTGGAAAAATGTGATCAAAAAAGTCAAACACCTCTGTTGCATTGATTTGGCCATTACCATAATTTTCATACACTTCTAAATATTCAAACAACGCTTGAAGGTTCCCCATCAACATATGCATAAAATTATTAATTTTCTACAGTGTTAACAGTACGTGCAGAATAAATAGCAGGGAAAGTGTTTCAAACGAAAATGTCCGCCATCTTGGATTCCAAGAAAATCTGAGTACATCTAGCAATGTTTTTATGGGGTCTAAGTTATATAAAAGTTTACAACAGTAAACTAGTGTCATATATGGCTTCAGTGATGTATTAAGTTGTTGTTCTTAAATCATGGAAACTTAAAAAATAAAATATTTTCCTGCAGAAAATGGCGTGATATTCTTCAACTTTCGGTTTTGGCCTGGGATACGATGTGAAAACAAATCTGAAACCGGTTTTTGGAATCGAGCACAAACAATTTAATCATTTCCCTACCTTCTATAATTGAAGAGTTTTTCGTTTAATTCCGGAACACATCGTAAAAGGACCTAAAAGACAAGCCTATTTTTAGACCAAAAAACTAATCGACCGACTAGCGGCGAGTTGGGGCGCCACTAGTCTTCCGGTATGGTCCCTAGTTTAAATTACATCCAGAATTAATTGTAAATTTTTAAAACACTGACTTCTATACAAAGTTTTAAAATAATGTTGTAAATTTATCTGATTATTAATATCGTGCTGGGGTGTCGTTATTCATTCATTCTGATTATTACAATTAGTACTTACAGTTAATCTTCAGCTGATTACGGTTGCAAGACAGCGGGCCTTCGGGTTCCAGAACCGTCTGCTGGTTTTCGGCGCTCACGTGACGTTCCTCGTCCAACCGATGGGCTCCTCCTTGCCGCCAAAGCTCTATATAGTCATATACCAGTAGACTTTCGTCTCCAATGGTGTTAGGCGGCGGACCAATTTCAGTCTCCATCCGGTCGTCGACTGGTCGCGAGTCGCCACATATAATTACCTTGATTTTATGTATTATATTATACTTTTTCTCCCACAGCTCCATACACTAGGTTTTACATGAATATATATAAATAATATTTCCATATACTTACCATTTGTGACGCCCATTCACCCGGGCCAGGAAACGTCTATGGTTCAATATCTTTTCAAATTAAAACTCTTTTCACCCCCTTCGAAAAAAAGAAGAAAAATAATCCGTTGCGTCACATTCGTAAAAAAAAAAAAAAATTAGTACTGGCCGCGGCATCCAGAAAAGCAGTGAACGGTTATCTCAAGGAATATTATGTATTATGCACTAAAGGCACAGTTATCCAGAAATATTAAATAGTACGCACTAAGGCACAGTTATCCAGGAATATTATAAGTTATACACCAAGAACTATTCCTTGAATAACACTTGAAAAGTTAAACAGATAAATAACTTCAAACTCTGCCTTTTATAAAAAAAAAACGTCAACCAACGCCACTATATTACATACCTATCAAAAAACTGGTCCATCATATTGTAACGGGGCGGCTCAAGTCCCCAATTACTCGCGCTTTCCGAGCCCCGCCAGTGATAATTTGAAATAATGTAACTGCGCTATAAGCGTTCTCTTCAGAGTTTTAGAAGAGTTGAGGTCCAATTAACATCCAGATATAACAAGATACTAAATACCACTAGAAATTTAAATTAAAACGCAACACAGAAGTTGGACAATAAACATTTATGTTACAAAACAAATAAAGCAAATTTTTCACATTGAATTGATTGTAAAGTGGCTTTATCCGAGTGGTATAGTATACTTTATTAGCTTTAAGCCTTACGGCTCATAGGCATATACATATACATTCAATAAACAGATAATATATACAATGGGTGATTGTGTAATTGGAGGATGGACAGTTATATATGCTTAGAACGTAAAAAGGTTGCATGTTTGAGAAATTTTCCGAGATTACATTGTTCTTTTCTGTTTTGAACTGATAATAATTGTACAATTTTAAACATAGATGGTTTGAACCAATAATATTTTTTTATGTAAGTAATTCGTAAACCTGTATACAATGGACATGTCAGAATAAAATGATATTCGTCTTCTATATCGTCCTTATAGATAGTGCTAACTCATTTTTAAAATGTTTAGAAATACGTCTAACGGACCAGTTTATACAAGAGAAAGATGCTACAATAGACAAATCTCCAAAATGTACATTATATAAACTGCTGATAGACACTTTTTGTTTACAATATTATCTTAGAATATTAATTCCTGAATGTTATGCCACGCTTATTACAAAATTTCGTGTATCTTCCCATCAATTGCTCATTGAACAAGGAAGATATTATGGTATAGAAAGATCTGAAAGAAAATGTAAATTGTGCAACACCAAACATCTCCGAAACCTATTCATAGTAGTAAATATCTTACCTGGTATAGCCAATTAGAGGGATTCATGTGTTCTAACATATCTTCATAGAACGATTTTAAGATACAATTTCTGGTTTGTAGTAATTTCAACCAATATTTAACTATTCTAATTTTTCGCATAATACTTAAAGGAACTCTTCCAAGTTCTGTCAAAACAACTACATTTGTGGTGCATTTCTTAACATTCAAAATTCGTTCACAAAAATCCATATGTACATGTTCAATATCATGAGCAGGATGAAAACCCCATATTTCGCATCCATAATTTAAAACACTAGAAACATAGGTATCGAAAACGTGCAACTTCGTGTCCTTATTAAGGCATAGATTATTACATATTCTTGAAATGTGATTCATACATTTTCTGCCCTGTGAAGCAATTACCCTTTGTGATATAGTAAACTTTCCATTAAAATTCAATGTCAATCCAAGGTAATTAAAACAATCAACAATTTCAATTAGGTCATCGTTATATATATCCATGATTCTTTAACAGTTATTTTACCTCTATTTCTGAATACAACAATTTTTGTTTTATCTATATTAACACTGATATTCCATTTTGTACTATATGCATAGAGCACATCAAGCATCTTCTGAAGACCTTCTACTGTCTCTGATAAAAGAAAGTGTCATCAGCATACATTACAAGAAACAACGAAATATCATGTAAATACATTGGCTCACATAAGCCACTAATTAGCTCATTTTCAAAATCATTAATATACATAGAAAACAAAAATGGTGATAACGCTTCACCTTGCATTAGTCCAGTATTACAATTAAAATAGTCTGAAAACTGAGACTGATACTTAACACATGTCTTCAAACCGTCATACATCGATTTTATAATATTATAGAGTTTGCCGGTAATACCGGAACGTGCTAACTTAAATAATAATTTACATCGATTTACACTATCAAACGCTTTTCTATAGTCTACAAAACAGCAATACAATTTCTTTTTACTCGCCAACATTTTCATAATAACAGCATGGAGTGCAAAAATCGCATCAGTTGTGCCGTAGCCTGGTTTAAAACCAAACTGGGCATCTGTAATAACATCGTTTTCGTCTGACCACTTTAACAATCTATTATTTAAAATTGCAGTGAAAACTTTTTCCAGAGAGCTGACAAGTGTAATACCTCTGTAATTATTTGTATCATTTACGTTACCTTTCTTATATAGAGGAATTGCAATACCTTCCTACCAACTTGAAGGAAATATCCCACTATCAAATATAACATTAAAAATTCGAGTCAAAAAAGGAACAAATACATCTTGGAACGTAATAAAATATTCATTAAGTAAATGGTCTTTTCCTGGTGATTTTCGTGATTTTAAATGTCGTATTACTGTGTGAACCTCTTCTTCAGTGATTGGGCAGTCGAGCTCTGCGTAAGTGCCCTCGTCGTGTTCTTCTGCAGCATCTGGAGGGTCGTCTGTGTTACTGGCTAAATCTTTGAAATGTTTTAAAAAATCAACCAGAGATAAATCAGTTTTCGGTTCACGTTTGCGCTTTTTAAATAAACTAAAGAACTGCTGAGGATTACATTTTCTTAGGAAACCAATCCTATTGCCTTCAAATCTCAAGTAATTTCTTTTAACTCTACGCTCATAAGTCTTGTATATACGTTTAGCTAAAACTAAAGCTTGCCTATTGTTTACATTACGTTCAGTATTAAAAACATACAAAGAATTTCGATAACCATTGTGTAATGTTCTGCATCTGGTAAGATTACAATTAGTGGGTACTCACGATTAGATTCGTAGTCTTAGGTGGTAGCTTCTGGTTCCAGTTACGGGATATACTTATTCCAAGGAATATCCACCCCCGAAGCCAACCATCCCATAAACCAACGGCAGTCACCGCGTGAAGCAACGCCCTCCAGTGAATGAGCGCTGCTACACTCAACACTGGGTGTAGCGTAAACTGCTCAGATGGCTCGTTTAGAAAACGGGCAGTCTGTTGTAGTGCGGGCACGTCCACCTCTGACGGGCCCACCATACTCGGGATCAATGTTCCCAGTCTACTGGCCAACTGACGAGGAGTAGCCGACGGTCGACACACCCTCCTTGCCAGTTCTCTCACTGCCGCCCACCGAATAGCGGCCAGATTTGGGTCTGTGGGTTTGCTGCCCCCAAGATTCCCGGGATGTGGACTGACAGGGCATGCGGCCCCTTTTCCCCAGGAAAATAAACCTGGAGGGAAAAAGCCCTCCTCTGGGTCTCTCGGCACAGGTGGGGATCCTCCAACTGGGTCGACAATGCCGCCGCCGCAGTAGCAGACACACCTACCTCTAGGCCCTCTTCTTCATGAGGTGGTGAGCCCTCAACTGGCTGCTGCTCCTCCACTGGCTCCTGGAGTGGCGGGCCCTCCTCCACTGGTGCTTGTCTGGCAGGGGAGGAGCGTCACTCCCCCACCTGCCCACAACTGTTTGATCCTCGTGATTAATTTTCTATGAGAAAGGAAAGAACAGTTCACAAGGACCTATGTAATACTGACCCGAACAAGCCAACCTAAAATAAAAAATTATCCTCTGTCGGGAACCGCTCTGTGCAGCTCATCTCCCAAAACCAGCAAGGACAACACTATTAAACCAATAAACAAATTAGCAAATACATAATTTAATTAGCAAATCATGCAAGACTATCTGAAAAACCTATTTACATACTGGCAAACCAGTCCTTAATGTATGTAATGGCACTACTTAATTTCAAGAAATCGACCATAATTAATAAAAAGTAAGAAATAACAATAGAGATAATTAAGCACCATATCAACGAGCACAGTAAAGCGCGGTTAATCAATGCAAAGAAACGACAACCAAGGAGAACTGAACTACAGAAAAAGGGAGACTATGAAATGAAAGCGCAACTAGTCCTAAGAAGCACAACATGGAACAGGCACGGTACTCGCTGTGGTGAGTCTGCTCCACACACGGGACAAATGTACAAGTCCCATCAGTCTACCTTCCTCCGGGTTTACCTCCACCACCATGATACCACTCTTTACACCGGCCGCACTGTATCATGAATTCACCTGACCCCAGACAAAAACAATAAGTTTGTTGGCTCTTTGTTTTCCCCCCCCCCCCGTCTTGGCCCTATTTTGTCTACCCTGTTCTGTTGTTTCCTTCTTCTGCCCGATCTAACCATGGTGGTACCCTCCGATCATTACACAATTTTAATCGGTCATGGTTGATCACTGACACTCCTTTATGGAGTTGTACTTTGTACAAATAAGGGGAAATGCATTCCCTTGTCAGCCCAGGACCTTTCAGCAAAGTTAGATATGAAACTGCGATGGTAGTTAGCAAAGCCCCAAAAACGTTCTACCTCCCTTGTGCACCGGAGAATAGGCCACTCCCGAGCACTGTCGGCATATCCATATCCAGTGCCCATCTCTACCCCGTTGGGACCTAACACTCTACCAAGAAATTCCACCTTTGTTTGAAACAGTTCACATTTCTTGGGTTTGAACTTCAGACCATATTCGCGAAATCTGTTTAAAGACTGACCCCAAATTAGTCAAATGATCACCCAACGTTGCAGTCCAAAACCCATGCGTACAAACTAAAAAAGGCCCTACTTTGTCACAAAAGCTGTCTTTTTTTCGGTCCTCTGCTTTAACACCAATCTGGTAATATGCTGAATTAGCATCCAGTTTAGAAAACCAGATATTTCCAGATGGGGTGTCTAAACAACGGGTACACGTCTTTGACAGTGACCTCGTTCAACTTTCGATAGTCGATACACCACCGCACCCCTCCATCGCGTTTACGAATCAGTACGGGAGCAGAAGCCCAAATTATTCCTGCATCTAGCATTTTCTGTAAATGAGCTTCTTCCTCATTGACAAAACATTGGGGTGTTCGCCTCATTCTCGTGGTAAATGAGCCAGTCAAAATCACTCTGGGCAAACACATCCTGGTATTATATTTATAAATGATTTATTAAATGAACAAGGTGATTTTTATACATACGAACAGTTTGCAACAAAATATATAAATACAAACTTCTTAGAATATGCTTCACTTACAAGTGCTATTAAATCATTTATAAACAAGCTTGGAACAATAAGGGATGACACGTTCACAATTCTAAAAAAATCCGGTTTTTCCGTTTAAACTAAAATGTTTATTAAAAGACAAAAAAGGTTGTAAAGATATTTATGATATGATAACTTCACAAACTATATAACCCCCAAAGCACAATTAAAATATGCGAACGAAGGATTTATGTACGATACCAGGCAATGGGAAAAGTATTATGTTATTCCTTTTCGATGTGTAAAAGATTCAAGCTTATCATGGTTTCAATACAGAATAGTGCATAGAATCTTAACTACAAATACATTTTTACACATGATACATTATGTTGATTCAAATGCTTGTGACTTCTGTCAAAATTCTCCAGAAACAATACCACATCTATTTTTTGACTGCAATAAGGTTAACCACATTTGGGGAGCTACAAAACATTGGATACAGACTGAAACTGGAATTGATATTGATATTTGTTTTAACCGAGATATTGTTGTTTGGTATGGTTAATAATGAACACAGCAACTTTGTAAATTGGTTAATTATCAATATTAAATATTATATTTATAGTATGAAAGTACAGAAAAAAGTATTAAATATAAATGGAATTAAAAATATTGCGAAACAAATTTGAAATCGAAAGGTTTATTTCATACAAAAATTGTGAACATGAAATTTTCAATAATCAATGGACACAGTGGCTTAATCTTTTTAACTGAAACTTCTTATAAATAGCTCGTTTCGATTTACAGATTTTTTCGTTGGAAATATAAGTCTCTTTTCGTAGTAAAGATTTTAAGTCTCCACCCTCCCCCCATTATTTATTTATTTATCCATCTATTCATTCATTTCTTTCTATTCTATTGTATTTTCTTTCTTTCCTTCTACTTTTCTCGACTCTTTCCAAGATATGAATCATAGCATCTTGGCTTTCTTTGCCAATCCCCAACCATATGGGAACACTAGAAATATATTTATATGTTAAATTACTATAATATTATGCATTTTCACTCATATAGCAACTCTATTGTAAGGCCATAAAATCAAGGCTCCCCAACCTTGACTGGGGATTAAATTATGATTAAAAACAAACAAAAAAACACACATCCTGGTACTCAACCAGCAAAGCGGCCAGGTTTTCCGCTTGCTCAGAGTTGAACTCTTTACAGGAGTTGTCGTACATGTCTTTCAAAAATTCAGGTACCACCTGTTTTTCACACTGAGATTCTTTCAACCTTTTGTACCGTAGCAGATGGCGGCAATTTGTGATTTACCACCGGTGCTGCTTCCATAGCATGCCCCACAACCTGCCGTGCCTGGAGTGTTACTGGTCTATCACCAGACACACACTAGCCTTGTCGCCTGCTGCCTGGAACGTATATGGCATCATTGCTAATGTCGATACACACACCGTGCTCGGCTCAACCACAAATGTGGGCATACTTCGGCTCACGCTACAGTGAAAATGTGTTGCCGAATTTGGCGGTACCACCACCTTTTCTAGCACTTTAACCTTCGCCACCACTGGCGACTGACCAATCAATCCAAAAACTATAGAAATGGGTTTACCCCCAACCGTCAGTGTGCTTGCCTGTAAATCCAACTTTGCATTACAAGCCCTCAAAAAGTCTAAACCCAACAACATATCATCCTCGATTGGAGCTACATACATTTTGGACTGAAAATGGGTATCTCTCACTGTCAAGGTCACAGGACTGACAACGATCCCTTCCATTTTCATTTCTCGGCCTGCGGTATTCAGAGATACAGCCCGAATAACCTTAGGCTTAGTCACCATGCTATCATAGATTCGGTCAGCAATAATATTCACCTCAGCTCCAGAACACCCATTTACAATGACAGGTACAGACAACATAGGCCGAGCGCTTACAGGTTTAAGTCTGATGAATGGCGTTGCCTTCCCTTTCTCTGTCCCTACCGCCTCCCCCTGTTATCTGCCCTTCCATTGGATAGCTCTCTGGAGGTACGGTTACCTTCCTTTCTTCTACTACCAATTTTGTCGTATCCGGAACATCGTCCACCCCATGATACTTCGGTAGGACCAGATGAAATACATTATAAACACTTACCTGAATCACCTTAATGGTTCTATTAATATCTTTAACAAAATCTGGATTTCGGGTGACTTTCCTTCTGATTGGAGAAAAGCCATTGTCATTCCTATTCCTAAGCCTGGTAAGGATCCAACAACTCGTACCAGTTATCGCCCTATTGCTTTGACAAGTTGCATTTGTAAAACCATGGAAAGAATGATCAACTGTAAACTTGTCTGGTATCTCGAGTCCCACAAATTGCTTACTAACATGCCATGTGGGTTCAGGACTAGACGTAGCACGGTTGATCATCTTGTTAAGATTTGAAACGTTTTGTAGAGATGCTTTTATCCATAACCAGCATTTGGTATCGGTCTTTTTTGACCTCGAGAAAGCTTATGATACCACGTGGAAGTATGGGATTTTGAAAGACCTCCATGGCAGTAATATTAAGTCATTTTTGAGAATTAAGTCTTCTAATTGTTTACCTCTAGTGTTTATGTCATCGCATCCCCACAAAGTGTGGTGTGCATTTAAAATCTCCCATGATAATAAAGGGGGTAGGGAGTCCCTAGTGCTAAAATTGTAATTGTTTCGAGGGGGTAAATAAACTGAACAGAGAGTAATAGTTCTATGAGCCGTGACCTTTACGGCCACAGCTTGTAAAGTCGACTTTAATATGACTTCACTCTGGGGAATGTTTTCATTTACAATAATGGAAACGCCCCCAGACGCTCTGTTTTCACTCTGTTGACATTTATGGTAGAGATTAAATCCTCTGATGTTAATACTGTCAGTATCCTTCAGGAAAGTTTCCTGAAGACACACTGCAGGCCAAAGTGATGTATTGCCAGAAGTCATACCCACAGGTATGCCCCAACTCAAGCACCAGGATCCCATCGTCCATTTTCACGTCTAGCACCCAAACTAGGTTCGTGTGCATCGACGTACAAACTGTCCACAGGAGATGTTCTGAAAGCACCAAGACAAAGCCTAAGTCCCTGGTTGTGTATCACCAAGACAAAGCCTAAGTCCCTGGTTGTGTATGGGATCAAGCATCTGCAAGTAAGTCTTGCGTGCCGACCCATACACAATAGAGCCGTAATCTAGTTTAGATCTAATCAAAGATGAATACAGTCGGAGCATAACCTTACGGTCTGCTCCCCACTCTGTGCTGGCAATAAATTTGAGAATATTTAGGGCCTTTAGCCCTTTCTTTTTAACATATTTTAAATGAGGTATGAAAGATAGCTTCCTGTCAAATATAATTCCCAGAAATTTGGTCTCCTCGACCACGGGAATCAGGCTTTTGTCCAGAAACTGCTGAGGGTCTAGGTGGTGACCTCTTTTCTTGCATACAGACCGTTTTTGACTTTGAGAATCGAAAGCCATTGTCAGTTGTCCATTGTTGAAGCTTATGATACTCATATTGGACGACCTGTAACAAATCTGAAAATCGTCAACGTATATAGTGAGCAATCGACACCAGGTTTTAAACACTGGGCGATGCTGTTAATTTTAATTAAGAATAGGGTAACCGACAGGATGCTACCTTGGGGCACCCCCATATCTTGTGAGTGGGAATCTGAAAACGTGGATCCCACTCGCACTTTAAAAATTCTATCTTTTAAAAAGTTAAAAATAAAATTTGGAAGAAGACCTCTTAGGCCCATGCCATGGAGGTCTTTTAAAATCCCATACTTCCATGTGGTATCGTATTATAGCAATTTGTGGGACTCGAGAAACCAGACAAGTCTACGATTGATCATTCGTTCCATAGTTTTGCAGATCAGATGAGAGCGAAAAACTAATAGGTTGCTTTTCAGCTTTAGTTCAAACGGACTAAAAAAGAAGATGTAAAAGCATCTGATGCTGAAATGGGCAGAAGAGGAGCCTGTTGTATACTTATGAGAAAGTTGTCGGACAGATGTAAAAGCATCTGAGCTGAAAGCAGAAGAGGAGTTATGAGAAAAGTTGTCTGCCAGTGCATTGGAGATGTCACGTTGAGATGTGACGTTTGTGTCATTGACAGACAAATGATGGACAGTACTACTGGATTCTTTTCCCTTGATTTCACAGAGGTTTGGGAATTCAACTTGGAGACATATTTTCTCCAAGATGTTTTCTTACTTTTCTCTGCCTTAGCAATACGATAGGCAGAGAGGTTGTCCCAGGTGGGTTCCCGTTTAAACCTCTCAATGTGCCTGTTTCGTTCCTTAATAGCATCTTTGCATGATTCATTGAAACGTTTCGGCACTGCCGAAGTCTTGGGAATAGTTTCTTCTGCAATTTCTTTCAAAATGGAAGTAAAAGAGGACATGAGATCGTCAGCATCGTCAATGGCAGATTGTTGCAGATGAGTGCTGCATAGATGCTGAAACTGATCCCAGTCAGCCCTCCATAACTTCCATCTTTGAACTCTTTCAAATGATGGTGGTCCATCATTCTCCAAAAAAATCGGAAAGTGGTCACTGCCACAGGGGTCTGGACCGACTTTCCAGGAGAAATCCAGAAACAGTGATGGACTACATAAAGTTAGATCAATTGAAGTGAAAGAGCCACTTGCAGCGTGAAAATAAGTTCGACTTTTATCGTTGAATATAATTAAGTCATTTTTGAGAATTAAGTCTTCTAATTGTTTGCCTCGAGTATTTACATCCTCGCATCCCCACAAAGTGTGGTGACCATTGAAATCTCCCATAACCACAAAAGGGCTAGGGAGTTGGTCGCAGAGATCTTGAAGATCTTTGGGATTGAAGTTGAAATTATTACGAGGCGGCAAATAGAGAGAGCATAAAGTTATAGTTTTATGGGCTGTGACCGTTACAGCCACAGCTTGCAAATTAGTATTTAAAGGAAACATGACACGTGACCATATTATAGCTCATTTTAAAAGAAAAATGATATAAAAATAATATACAAATAACTTTATAACAATAAAATACGTGTAGTTAACTTAAAATGAAGAAATTACGCTAATCAGTATCAAAGTACGATTTATGCATATTTCATTCGTGAGCGTTCGGAAAAAAGGGAAGTGACGTCAGAGCCGCTTTACTCTTCCATTGTTGTTAACTGTTTAATATTAATATTTTCAGTCCACAGTGCCGTACTGCGCGGCCTTTGGGTGTTAAACAGTTTAAACGATCATTACGAAGAAAGACGGCGTGTATTTTATCGCAAAGAAAAGATTGGACACCAACACCGCAAGTACTTTGGTGTCAGCCTATTTACAGCCCGGAGCCCGAACGTTACCCGGAGACAAAAAAACAGTACTCTTGCGAATGCCGAGTACATTGAATTTGGCACAAAGAGTAACCTCAGTGATGATGTTAAAAACAAAAATGTAGAATTTTTTTATTTATTTTTTTTTTTGGGATAAAAAAAAAAGATTTTTCATGTTAGGGCTGTAGGCCTACATAAGCCAAAATTGTATTCGCCATCCGAAGTGAAACGTCAATAAGGTAATTAAATATGGCATATACAAACATGGATTTGGCATGAGGATACATCTCAGTACGATGTATTTAAATATGTTTTTAAAAAATGTGTAGAAAACAATAATAATTTTAAATAAGTGTTTTTAATCTTCGGGCGGAATACGTCACAAAAAACGTTCCTCGATCGCCCGAAGCCCCAAAGCAACACGAAGTTCAATGATAAACCATACTGTCGGTGTCGAAATAAACTATTATGTTTATCCACGGGCGCTGACTTGAGAAAGTTAATTGGTCCTTTCTTTCCGTGGCCTGCACATGTGATTCCTGATTGGCCAGGTTAAATTGCAGGGTATCGACCAGGTAAGTGATTACCACGGTCTAGAACATACGCACAAAATACGTGCCAGTTTTTTTAAAGATCACAGGGTACCTTTTGTGGCGTAACCTGTCGCGACTGGTTAGTACAATGTTAATGGACAATCAGGCCGCCCTGCTTTCATTACTTAAATAATTGCTTGTAAACCCTTGATTAAGTAGACTTTCCCATCTAAAATTACAAAACTGACCAATTACGTAGTACCAAAGAAAAGAAAATTATCACTTGGGTATCGTGAGTGGTCGTTTTTACTCTAACGCACCCTACCAATAGGGCTACTTTTTGGTTTATGAGAAAAAATACTATAACCCCCCATTTCGTTCTAGTGATGCAAATAGAAATATATTTAGTTATCAAGTCATTTATGGTTTTGCCAGGTTAATGAAAGTGAAAGCGCCTTTGTCGTAAATTAGGCGTTTTGTTTACACTGTGCATCAGTTTCATTATGTACAGCCCGAACATATATTTCTAAAAAAAAAAACCCAATTTTTTTTACATATTTAATACATCATATCGAGGTGTATCTTTATGCTGAAATATGAACAGTATACACCTCGGCATTTAGCATCCGAGTTTTGGTTTTGTCTCCGGGTTACTTTCGGGCTCCGGGCTGTAAATTGATCCGGTCTGGTCGGCACCATCACTCCACCCTCCGACTCGCTATCCATTTTTTCTTCAGTATCACTGTGTAATAAAGTGTCTTTCTTCGTTTACTAACAGCTCATATTGATACGGCAAAACGTTTTGCGAAACGAACACTCATTGTTATGGTAAGCTGTGCCAAGTCTTAGATTCTTTATGATTGGTACGGACTAAGCAGTGTATTTTGGGGCGTCAGATCAAGCCACGCGTCTCTCCGTCACGGACCATTGATTGCCCTTCATTAAAGATCGGCAATTTCCGCTAAGAGCTCGTTTTATCTTGGGTTCTTTTATGGAGAATATTTTAAGTAATTAATTTTTTTTATTTTTTTTTTTTAGGTGGTTCAATTTATAATTAATTGTACATGGTTGGTGCCAAATATGGTTTACGTGACATGTTTCCTTTAATGTAATTACACTCTGAGGGATATTTTCATTTACTAAAATGGAAACACCCCCAGCTCTGTTATCAGTTTCCTGAAACTTGTGATAGAGGTTAAACCCTCTAATATTAATATTGTCAGTGTCACTCAGGAAAGTCTCCTGAAGACATACCGCAATAGGATTATATTTTTGAATTAGTAGACTTAATTCATCAAAATTGGGCCTAAGCCCACGACAGTTCCACTGGATGACTTTATTCGCCATCGGGAGGAAGTATGGGAGTTATCTTTGGCTTTGGTGGTGGTCGTTTTGTTCCTGGATAATCAAGTGATGAGACTTCCATCTCATCACCTCCATCATCCAGAGCCTGAAACATATTACTTGTTGTTAAGTTCTGTTCCGTTTTTTTAAGCTGCCCAGAGGTGTGATCCTTCTTCGCTGGTTTGCTTTTTAACTTGGGTAGGCTGGGAACTGGCATCCCAGTACTCAACCCAACTGATGATTTGTTTGTATCCAAGGACACCTGTGTGGAGGTGGTAGCATTGGCAGGAGCTTGCTTCTTTTTCTGAGCTGCCTCCTCCTGCTGCTGAGCAGCTTTTGCAGTTTTCTTCTCCACGTTTACAACATCGGATAGTTTTTTGTACTTTGCATCATCGCATTGCCACGTCAAGTCTGTATTTACTGAAATACTTCTGGTGGAGACCTTCACTGCAGCAGCAACAGCATATGATGCTGCTACTCTAGCAGGTTGAAATCTCTCCACCAGTTTTCTGGCATCAGCAAAGGTTAGACGTTTCTCAACCCTAACCTCCTGAACCTTCTTTTCCTTTTTCCACATCGGGCACTCTCTCGTGACAATTTTTTCAAGGCCCCATCATCAGTGGAACTGATGACGAGGAACCTTGGCCAATTTGAAGAGATCACACGTGATTTCTTCGTAATTGATTTTGAGGCAGTCATGGACTCTTCATCAAAAGATGAGGAGTCCGAAACATCGGTGTGGACCCTTTTCAGGGCCCCATCTGTTGTTTTTAATTTAGTAGTATCCATGTTAAATGAATCATTATTCGTCAACCATGCCCCCCCACCCACCACAAGAGTCCAACAAGGGGACACGATGCTGCAGATAACCAGCAGACATACATGGTTAATATACGCAGGCAAAGTAAAGAAAAAACGTTAGTTTACCCGATTGACCCTAGCCACCGCCCCAAGAGCAAATAATACAAGTGGTATTCTAAGCAATGTTCGTTCGTGACAAATTAAACAAAACAGGGGTTGGTTTGCTCTTGAGCTTGACGTGACCAGCCGATTGATCAGGTCGGGCCTTCCTGATCACCCGTCTAGGGGAACTCCAGGCCAAAGTGATGTATTGCCAGAAGTCATACCCGCAGGTATGCCCCAACTCAAGCACCAGGATCCCATCGTCCATTTTCACGGGTCGCACCTCATACGAGGAGTTGTGCATTTATTGGCCATTCTATAAAAGAATGTTCACCCCTGCACCACGGTCAGGTTAATGCACACGCAGGGGTTGCCGTGAGGTGCGACCTGTGAAGTGGATGATGGGATCCTGGTGGTCGAGTCGTGGTTAATGTCTGCAACTGAGTATATTGCCATTGACAATACACCACTTTGGCCTGGAGTTCATGTAGACAGGTCAGGAATGGCCCGACCTGATCAATCGGCTGGTCAGGCAAAGCTCAAGAGCAAACAATCTTTGTTTTGTTTATATTGCCAAGAACATTGTTCAGTTTAACTTTTGTATGTGTTGCTCTTGGGGCGGTGGCTAGGGTCAATCAGGTATTTGATTATTTCATTGCCTGAGTATATCAACCATTTATCCCTGGCATGGCTGGTTATCTGCAGCACCATGTCCCCGTGTTGAACTCGGTGGTGGGTGGGGAGTATGGTTGATGAATCATTTTCCCTACATTATGGCTTCAAACCATTCTCAAACTCTTGATGGGACCCTGAGGCATCTTCATCATCCAATGAAGAATCTATGACTAATTCTTCAATTGTGAAGAAATCGAAGGTGATAACGTCAGATTCCTGGCCAAGGTTTCTGGTTATCAGTTCATCTGATGACGGAGCCTTGAAGAGGTTATCACCTTTTGCTGTACAGAAAGGGCTTGTTGGCTTAGCTGGCGAGCCTAAAACTGTAAAAACAACAACTAAAAAATGGATCACTGTTAGTTGAATGCAGCACGGAGAATCATTCAACGTGCTTGTTGAAATCTACCAGTTCATGCAATATCTGCATCACTGTAACGCCACATTCCTCTCTAAACTCATCAAAGAGGTTGATCCGGTCTCGTGACTTGGAAGGTGTATGTGATGACGAAATTTGTAAAAATTTGTCATCACAGGGTGTTTCTGCGGTCAAGAGGATCAAGGTTCGTAGGAATAATGAATTAGTTCCTACGAATACCTTTATCCTAACTTTTGGAAAGCCAATCCTTCCACAGTCGATTAAGGCTGGGTATTTAAATATACCTGTTGAGCCTTACATACCAAATCTCTTGCGTTGTTTTAAGTGTCAGCAGTATGGTCATGGACAAAACACTTGTCGAAATATATCGACTTGTGCTCGCTGTGGTCAGGCTGATACTGAGGGCAAGTCTTGCAATAATGACATTAGATGCATCAATTGCAAGGGAAGTCACTTTGCATACTCGCGAGAGTGTGCAAAGTGGAAGTTGGAAAAAAAGGTTTAACAGGTAAAAGTTAAAAAACGCTTGTCTTTTTCTGAAGCTGGGAAACTGGTGGAGACTGCAGCACCTGTCATTACAGGTCAGTCATATGCTGCTGCTGTTAAGGTTTCTACCAGAAGCGTGGCAGTCAACACTGATTTAACATGGCGTTACGATGAAAGTAAATACAAAAAACTTTCAGATATTGAAAAGGCTGAAAAACAGACAGCGAAACAGGTTCAACGACAACATGAAGCTTTTTAAAAAATGAAAAAATGCTGTTGAACAGAAAGAACGCAAGTCAGTTCAAGTGTCTTTGGATTCTGAGAATCCATCAAGTAGGTTAACACTGGGATGCCAGGTCCTAGTGTCCCTCAGATAGGAAAAGACACCAAAAGTAGTTGTTCGGGATGGATGAACAAGATTGAGCAGAGAGATCCGTCCCAATACATAACCCTTTTGATTCTTTGTCGATGGATGTTTGTGACGATATGGATGATTCATCTCTGGATCATTCTGTCACAAAAGCCATGACGACCTAGGGCAAAGAAAAAAGGTCAAAATAAACCCCATACTTCCACCCAATGGCAAATAAACTCCTACAGTGGAACTGCCGTGGGCTTAAGCCCAATTTTGATGAATTCAAAAACATAATCCTATCTCAGTATGTCTTCAAGAAACTTTCTTGAATGACACTGATCATATTACCATGAGAGGATTTGACATCTATCATAAGTTTCAAGAAACTGAAAATAGGGCATGTGACGGTACATGCTCTTAATTTCTTTTCGCCTGTGGCGATATTAATTGTTTTAGAGGGCCGTGTGCAGTTCCAAATGCACTTAGCCCAGGTGGGCACCGTGTTACGTAATACCTTCGCGCGACCGTGCATTGCAATATGCACTTAGTCTAGGTGTGGAGGCCATGTGGCCAGTAGTTACGTAATACCTCCGCGAGTGCGGTTTTTACAACCGTGATTTTGGCGACTAGGCATCATTAAAGTCTGACCATCTGAGAAAAAAAATACCGCTTGGTTACTGTGGACATATACACATCATAAGATTCGGTTCCGCGTCCTGTCTAAGGACCAGTCTGGGATTTTTTAATAAATAGCTAGGGTTTTAGAGATATCGGGGAGAAACATATTGGAAGGCGTCCAGGGGGAACGTTAGTCCGTCCAGACTGGTAAATACTATATTTTCTGCTCTGTGTATAACCTTGATGTGACTTTAAATATTTTAATATTGTATTATACCAATAGTATTTAGACGGTGCTGCCGGTCATCTGACGCAGTAATACTGTAGGCTCACTGTCTATATATATATAAAGCTTAGCCAGTCATCCTAGAGTACCTAGGTAAACTGTAGGTTATTGTCTTTATTGTGATAGGTACCAGTATTAAGTCTGTATTACAAGGTTATTGAATGAGTAGTTAGGGTTAATTAAAAATTAACCAGTTAGGAATAGAGTTGTAATTCCTTTATTAATTAAGTTCCCCTGGCAGCGTTTCTCAATTATCACACGTTACTGAACGAGTAGTAAGGTTGTAATTCCTTTATTAATTAAGTTCTCCTGGAAGCGTTTCTCAATTATCACACGTGTGGGTGTTGTGTCATGGTGAAGTGTGTAAACTAGACACCTAGAGATTAACTAATTAAGTGATCAGTTCTGGGTTGTTATTATTTGTTGTTAATTAACTACTGCGGCAGTACATTTGTCAGCGTAGGTTAATACAGATTCCAAAGTGTATTGTGTTTTTGTTGTGTTTTCTAGTGAACTAAACGTGCTATAATGATATAAACCTTATACAAGATCTTATCTCTGATCATACCTAGACGAGCCAGCGGGTATAACTGCCTGTTACAGAGAGATCTAATAGATATACAGTTAGGAGAGATATTTGGATAATCGTGTTTCATTCAGTTACGGGTATTATAGGATCCCCTTGACAGGGCATTTGAGGGTGTTTCCATTCTTGTTAATGAAAACATTCCTCAGAGTATAGTAACATTAAATACCAATTTACAAGCTGTGGTTGTCAAAGTCACGGCTCATAAAACTGTTACCCTATGTTCAGTTTACTTGCCACCTCGTAATCATTTTAATTTTGATCCTAGGGATCTTCAAGATCTTATTGATGAGCTCCCTACTCCCTTTATTATTATGGGAGATTTTAATGGTCACTACACTTTGTGGGGATGCGAGGATATCAATATTAGAGGTAAACAATTGGAAGACTTAATTCTCAAAAACTACTTATTTTTATTTAATAATAAAAGTCGTACATATTTTCATTCTGCAAGTGGATCTTTCACTTCCATAGATTTATCTCTTTTGTAGTCCATCACTTTTTGTTGATTTCTCCTGTAAAGTTGGTTCAGACCTTTGAAAGGGTTCAAAGATGGAAGTTGGCTAAGGCCAATTGGGGTCAGTTTCAGCGTCTGTGCAGCACTCGTCTTCAACAATTTGCCATTACTGATGATCCCGTGTCTTTGTTCAATTGCAGATGAAACTATTCCTAAGACTTCGGCAGTGCCAAAGCGTTTCAACAAACCATGGTTTAATGATACGTATAAAGATGCATTCAAAGAGTGAAACAGGTTACTTGAGAGGTTCAAACGTGAACCTACTGGGAATGACCTGGATGCATTTCGTATTGCTAGGTCTAAGACTCGAAGAGATATTATTAGACAGAGTAAGAAATCATCTTGGAGAACTTTTGTCTCCAAGTTGAATTCACAAACATCAGTAAGATCTGTCTGGAATAGGATCCGTAAAATCAAAAGTAAAGAATCCAGTAATACAGTTCATCATTTGTCTGTCAATGATACGGATGTCACGTCTCATCGCGACATTGCTTCTCATAACTCATCTTCTGCTTTCAGTACAGATGCATTTACATCTGTCAGAAATAAAGCTGAAAAGCAGTCTATCAACTTTTCATCCGAAAATGCTGAAGTGTACAAAGGCATTTCTCTATGGAGGATGCTCTTCGTCGAGCCCATTATACATCAGTAGGACCGGATGAAATTCATTATCAGTTATTAAAACATTTACCTAAATCATCGTTGATGGTTCTTTTGAATATTTTTAATAACATCTGGATTTCTGGAGACTTTCCTTCTGATTGGAGGATTCCTATTCCCAAGCCTGGTAAGGATCCAAGCAATCCTATTAGTTATCGCCCTATCGCTTTGACAAGTTGCATTTGTAAAACCATGGAACGCATGATCAATCGTAGACTTGTCTGGTATCTTTAATCTCACAAATTGCTCACTAACGTACAATGTGGGTTCAGATCTAGACGTAGCACGGTTGATCATCGTTAGATTTGAAACGTTTTGTAGGGAAGCTTTTATCCATAATCAGCACTTGGTTTCAGTGGGGTTTTTTTATTTGGACAAAGCTTACGATACCACGTGGAAGTATGGGATTTTAAACGACCGCCTAAGAGGTCGATCTTTTAAAGTCTGGGTGGGGTCGACTTTGTCCGACATTCATCAACAGGAGATGGGTGTACCTCACGGTAGTATCATGTCTGTAACTTTATTTTCTGTGAAAATTAACAGCATCACCCAGTGTTTAACACCTGGTGTGGATTGCTCGTTATATGTCGATGATTTTCAGATTTGCTATAGATCGTCCAATATGAGTATCATTGAACGTAAGTTGCAGCTTTATTTGAATAAGCTTCATCAATGGGCAACTGACAGTGGCTTTCGATTCTCAAAGGCAAAAACGGTTTGTATGCATATCTGCCAGAAAAGAGATACAATTACAGTTGTGGAGGAGACTAAATTTCTGTGGGTTATATTTGACAGGAAGCCATCTTTTGTGCCCCATCTCAAATATGTTAACAAGAAGGGCTTGAAAGCTCTTAATATTTTAAAGTTGTTGGTAATACAGAATGGGGAGCAGACCGAAAGGTTATGCTCCGTCTGTATAGATCTCTTGTGAGGTTTAAACTAGATTATGGATGCATTGTGTACGAGTCGGCACGCAAGTCTTACTTGCAGATGCTAGATCCTATACACAACCAGGGACTTAGGCTGTGTCTTGGTGCATTTAGAGCATCTCCTGTAGATAGTTTGTACGTTGATGCACACGAACCTCGTTTGGATGCTAGACGTGCAAAGCTTTCTCTGCAGTATGCTACCAAGATTAACTCTTTACCACAACATCCTACGGTGTTTGACAACAAATGTATGAAGTTGTTTGATGCAAGGCCAAATGCTATTAGTACATTTGGTCTTCGCTTTCCAACATTGATTTATCAGACACTTTGGAAACTCCTTCATATTTTGTTTTACCACCATGGTGTATTACACCATTTAAAATTGTGTTTGATCTTTCGCATCTGAAAAAAGATCGTACAGATGTTTATAAACAGTTTTTCATGGAAATTCAAGACAGGTACCGTGATTACATTCCCGTGTATACAGATGGATCACGGGATGGAAATTCTGTGGCTTGTGCTAGTTTTTCCATCAGACACAATACTTTCCATCAGACTGCCCGACTCAGCATCGATCTTTAGTGCTGAAGTTTGGGAAGTCATTAAAGTCTTGGAAGAAATCAAGGGTTCTAGTGTATCCAAATTTATTGTTTTTACCGACTCATTTTCGTGTCACCAAGCTTTACGTAATATGAAGCTGGACCATCCCTTAATTGGGATGGTGATACGAAAGTGTGTCTTTTTATCCATTGCCAATAAAAGTATTGTATTTTGTTGGGTGGCCAGCCATGTTGGCATCAGGGGTAATGAAATGACAGATTAGGCTGCCAAGTCTGCTTTGGATTTGCCTCATGCCAGGGTTGGTGTGCTTTATACTGATTTAAAAAATAATATCAACAAATTTATCTTTTCGACTTGGCTATAAGCTTCATTCTATCAAGCCAGTCTTGGGAGACTGGCAGTCCTCCTATAAATAGTGCAGGAAGGATGAAATTGTCTTGTGTCGTGCCCGCATCGGTCATACTTACTTGACCAATTCATTTATTTTGAAGAAGGATCCTCCACCTCAGTGTACCCATCTGAAAGAAACTCGAAAAAGATATATTTGAAGAAACAAATGTGATGGAATCATTTCGATTCCATCCAGAATTATTTTTACAATATTTACGTGATACTAACTTTTACTCTAAATTTTAATTTGATATATCTGTGATATTTGTATTTTTTGCAGTTCTTTACACTTTTTATTTTTATATTGTCATCACTTTAGTTTTCAATTTACCATAGTTTGACACCCAATAATAGCCTATGTATTTTTCGTGCTGGGGTGTCGTTAAACATTCATTTATTCATTCATTCTGACGGTACGCCACATTTTGGTAGAGTGTCCTCGTCTCAAAGAAACTAGAAAAGATATTTTTGGTCAGCGACATGTGATGGAATCATTTCGATTCCATCGAGAACTTATTTTACAGTTCCTACGTGATACTGCGTTTTATTGTAAATTTTAAATATTATCTAAATGTGATATTTGTATTTTTGCAGTTCTTTACACTGTGTTTTAATTTAACTGTTAAATTTTTATCATCATATTGTGTTACCCAATAGCCGATGTATATTTCGTGCTGGGGTGTCGTAATTTCATGTTTTACATTATGGTCTCACTACACAGATGTCTTCTGCCATTGTAATCCATGTTAAATTGCCCAACTTCAAACGAAATTTGAGACAAGCTTATGGGGGGCCCTATTTGGGTAAATATTACAAACATGTCAAAATTATTTATTTTTATTTTTTAGGGGTGTGTGTGTCAAAATCTATATTCTAGTGTTCTTAAATGTAATATATAAATTGATCTGAGTGTCCAATACAGTTTCTCATTGTAAAAGTTCAAAATTCAAGGTCACACGGTCAATATCCAAATTTCTGTGATTTTGTGCGAATATACAGTCATAGTGACAGTATTGTGAATATATAACAGTATTCTACGTTAAAAGTAGAATTTGTATCTGCCATTAACAATGTGTGACTCTTCATGCTGAAAAAAAACACAGGATTTCAACACGTCACACAGAAGAAATATTTCTTTGCTATATGGTCGTTGATATTTCGATATAGGCTAATGGAATTCTCTTGTTGGAGAAAGTCGAGACACCCCCCCCCCCCCGGGAGGTGGGTGAAGAATCCCGACTGTGGATGGAGGGTCTTTTTCAGAAAGTTGGTTGGTTTACCCGCATCTGACGGACTTGGCATCGAACTCAAACACTATTTGCCTGATCCCGTTCCGAAATGGATGCATGATGCGAACGGCTCCGTCGGAGTTGTTCTGTGTGGTTAGTAGCAAATTAGGCCAGGATGACTTACTCGTGCTGGAGGACGGGCCGCAACTCTACAGATGACGATGTACCCGCCGCCGTTTTCACTGGAACAAACCAATGTGCCTTGATGAAGTGGATGTTAAACTTCAAGAGCCAGTTCATCCAATCCGCCAGTGGGGGTAAAATAAAATAAATGTGTTTTTTTAATTATTTGTAATCCTCTTTTTTCTTTCTAACAGAAAAATTAACTGAAATCGTTAGACAATGAGTGTAAATTAATTTTCTAGATTTATTGTGTTTATATGCAAACCAGTAATGTAGCACAGGGAGGGGGCCATGGGGACATACACAGGGGGTGGCGCCATACCCAAATATTTTGGCAGATTTTTTTTTATCATTACTGTATGATTTTAACCCTTTCTTTCTGGGAAAGCCGGTCTTGGGAGAGTGACAGTCCTCCTATAGACACTGCACTGCAGGAAGGATGAAATAGTCTTGTGTCGTGCTCGCATCGGTCATACATATATTTGACCCATTCCTTTATTTTGAAGAAGGATCCTCCACCTCAGTGTGAGCACTGGCAGTGTACCCATATGAAAGAAACTCGAAAAGATATATTTGGACAAATAAATGTGATGGAATCATTTCGATTCCATCCAGAATTAGTTTTACAATTTTTACGTGATACTAACTTTTACTCTAAATTTTAATTTGATATATCTGTGATATTTGTATTTTTTGCAGTTCTTTACACTGTTTTCATTTGAATCTTGAATTTTTATATTGATGTTGCTCATCACTTTAGTTTTCAATTTATCATAGTTTGACACCCAATCGCCGATGTATTTTTCGTGCTGGGGTGTCGTTAAACATTCATTTATTCTGACGGTACGCCACATTTTGGTAGTGTGTCCTCGTCTCAAAGAAACTAGAAAAGATATTTTTGGTCAGCGACATGTGATGGAATCATTTCGATTCCATCCAGAATTTATTTTACAGTTCCTATGTGATACTGCGTTTTATTGTAAATTTTAAATATTATCTAAATGTGATATTTGTATTTTTGCAGTTCTTTACACTGTGTTTTAATTTTTATATTGATGTTGATCATCATATTGTGTTTACATTTACCATAGGTTGATAGCCGATGTATATTTCGTGCTGGGGTGTCGTTTGAAGTTGGGCAATTTAACATGGATTACAATGGCAGAAGACATCCGTGTAGTGAGACCATAATGTAAAACATGAAATTTCTGTTTATCCCCCCCCCCCCCCAAAAAAAAAGTTTAGCAAGCCAAAATTAAAATGTACTAGTTAGTGTAGCATCCTTATAAAAGGTAATTTGATCGATGTGGATTTGAGCCAAGCTTATGGGGGCCCTATTTGGGTAAATATTACAAACATGTCAAAATTATTAATTTTTTAGGTGTGTGTGTGTGTGTCAAAATCTATATTCTTACATGTAATATATAAATTGATCTGAGTGTCCAATACAGTTTCTCATTGTAAAAGTTCGAAATTCAAGGTCACACGGTCAATATCCAAATTTCTGTGCTTTTTGCGAATATAGTCATAGTGACAGTATTGTGAGTATTCTACTATAAAAGTAGAATTTGTATCTGCCATTAACAATGTGTGACTCTTCATGCTGAAATATACAGAAAAAAACCCAGGACGTCACACAGAAGAAATTTTTCTTTGCTATATATATGGTCGTTGATATTTCGATATAGGCTAATGGAATTCTCTTCTTGGATAAAGTCGAGGACACCCCCCCCCCCCCCCCCCGGAGGTGGGTGAAGAATCCCGACTGTGGATGGAGGGTGTTTTTTTAGAAAGTTGTTTTTCACGCATCTGACGACTTGGCATTGAACTCAAGCACTATTTGCCTGATCCCGTGCCGTTCCGAAATGGATGCATGATGCGAAGGGCTCCGTCGGAGTTGTTCTGTGTGGTTAGTAGCAAATTAGGCCAGGATGACTTGCTCGTGCTGGAGAACGGGCCGCAAGTCTACAGATGACGATGTACCTGCCGCCGTTTTCACTGGAACAAACGTGTGGTTAGTAGCAAATTAGGCCAGGATGACTTACTCGTGCTGGAGAACGGGCCGCAAGTCTACAGATGATGATGTGCCCGCCGCCGTTTTCACTGGAACAAACCTATGTGCCTTGATGAAGTGGATGTTAAACTTCAAGAGCCAGTTCATCCAATCCGCCAGAAGTCCGCCATTGGGGGTAAAATAAAATAAATGGGTTTTTTTAATTATTTGTAATCCTTTTTTTTCTTTCTAATAGAAAAATTAACTGAAATCGTTAGACAATGAGTGTAAATTAATGTTCTAGATTTGTGTTTATATGCAAACCAGTGATGTAGCCACAGGGAGGGGGGACATACACACGAGGGTATAACGGGGGTGGCGCCATACCCAAATATTTTGGCAGATTTTTTTTTATTATTATTATCATTACTGTATGATTTTAACCCTAAACTTAACCCATTTTCTTTCTTGGAAAGCCAGTCTCGGGAGAGTGGCCGTCCTCCTATAGACACTGCAGGAAGGATGAAATAGTCTTGTGTCGTGCTCGCATCGGTCATTTGACCCATTCCTTTATTTTGAAGAAGGATCCTCCACCTCAGTGTGAGCACTCTGACGGTACGCCACATTTTGGTGGAGTGTCCTCATCTCAAAGAGACTCGAAAAGATATATTTGGAGAAAATTTGATGGAATCATTTCGATTCCATCCAGAATTTGTATTACAATTTTTACGCGATACTGATTTTTACTCTATCTATCTGTGATATTTGTATTTTTGCAGTTTTACACTGTGTTTTAATTTAACATTGATCATCACATTGTTGTTGCATTTACCATAGTTTGACACCCAATAGCCGATGTATTTTTCGTGCTGGGGTGCTCTTGAACATTATTAATTAATTCATTTCGAACAGGCTTCATACTATCAAGGCAGTCTTGGGAGAGTAGCAGTCCTCCTATAGACAGTGCAGGAAGGATGAAATAGTCTTGTGTCATGTTCCCATCGGTCATACTTACTTGACCCATTCATTTATTTTGAAGAAGGATTCTCTACCTCAGTGTGCGCACAGTCGGTGTCTTCTGACGGTGCGACACATTTTGGTGGAGTGTAAGGATTTGTCAACTCGAAAAAGATTTATTTGGACAAAGAAATGTGATGGAAACATTTCGAATGAATGAATATATTTAACGACACTCCAGCACAAAAATACACATCGGCTATTGGTGTCACAAATGGTGAGTATATGAAAATATTTTTTTTTTATATATTTATATAAAACCACAGTGTAAGGAGCTGTGGGGAAAAAGTATAATACAATACATAAAATCAAATGTAATGTAATCACAATATCTCTCTTGGATTTCATAAATAACTGCATCTGTGCGATCGAATACAATTTTTGGTGGTTTGATACACCAAGTATAGGTCAAGGTCCCTTAAAATAAATGATTGCGTCAGATATGTATGGCCGATGCGGCCACGACACAAGACTACTTCATCCTTCCTGCATCGCCTGTAGGATGTCTGCCACTCTCCCAGCCTTGACAGAATGAAGCTAAGGGATGCTTCAATTTCATGTACTGTAAAGCTTGGAGATACGAAAGTGAGTCTGTAAACATAATATATTTGGATGCACATGAATCCTTAATCTGTTCCAGGGCTTTAATGATTGCCCAAATTTCAGCAGTAAAGATTGATGCTGAATCGGGCAATCTCATGGAAATTATTGCGTCTGATGGAAAAACTGTAGCACAAGCCACATAATTCCCATCCCGTGATCCGCCTGTGTAAATAGGAATGTAATCACAATACCTCTTGGATTTCCATGAAATGTTTATAAATAACTGCATCTGTGCGATCGAATACAATTTTTGGTGGTTTGATACACCAAGGTGGCAAAATAAAATATGACGGTGTTTCCAAAATGTGTTAAATCAATGTTGGAAACTAATTAAAACTGCTTAATGCGAAGACCAAATTCCATCCAGAACTTTTATTGCAGTTTTTACGTGATACTGACCTTTATTCTAAATTTTAATATTATATATCTGTGATATTTGTATTTTTACACATTTCTTTACACTGTGTTTTTTATATAATTGTTGAACTTTTATATTGGTATTGGTCATCACTTTAAATTTGCGTTTACCATAGTTTGACACCCAATAGCCGATGTATGTTTCGTGCTGGAGTGTCGTTAAACATTCATTCATTCTAAAAAAAAAAAAAGATCGCACAGATGCAGTTATTTATAAACAACATTTCATGTTATCGTCTGTAACATATAATATGATAATGCAAATGCATTTGTAACGACGTACACTATTTTAATCTCTAATTCACATTTAACGCCGGACCCAAAAACACAGAACGAGGCTCTACATACGTCATGTAACAGGTCACACAGCATAGCATTAAAGGAGCATTATCACACTAATACATATTACAATTCCTCTTCTTCTTGTTTTTTAAGTTAATACATGTTCTGTTTATCATTGGAAATAAATGTCAGTTCACATAGTAAACTTGTTGTATGCTTCACTTGGTATATATACAATTCATAGTTAATTTTGTATAGTTCTCAAACACATGTAATTAATGGAGTGTCACCTTTCAACTTCAATTAATTAACAATATTAAAAATAACACTAAGCAAAATGTCAATTATTGAAGAAAAAAAACTATATTAAAATTATGTTGAAGAAAACTGCAATAAAGTATGTTGAATAGAACTACATTGAAGATTATTGTTGCAGTTTCAGTAACAGCATTTATAGATCCAGTTTTACTGGTTGCCTAATAATTCTACCAGATCTAGTTACTGTTGGATTGGGCACCTGGGAACTTTGTCATTGTGCTGGGTTAGGAATAGATGTACATAAAAGGTCCACTACCTCGTAATCGTTAAAAAGTCTCTGTTAGTTGATAGCATCTTAAAATGTGCAGCAAACTCAGGAATGTCCCTTTAAGTAATTGTTGAACGTTCAAAGTTAAAAGAAAAAGAAACAACTTATTTTTAATTTGTATTTTGTTTTGTTGTGTTTCGATTTTTACAGAATGGCTAGATCGCGATCAGTTTGTGTTGAGCTGTTTAAAAGGGAGCTGGGATCAATGAATACCCTATTTTATTCTATTGCAATCCAGAAACTAAATTGTATGGTATCATTTGAGTGCATGCACGATGAGGAATGCATATTTACAATTCTTAATATCCTGAAATACGTTTCAACAAATGATTCAACAGCAAGGTTGTTGATAGAAATTATCGAAGAAGAAAAACATAATGACTGTTCGGGCATCGTGATTATTGCCAACATTCTTATACGCAGATGCACATGGATGTGCGAAGACCTCAGAGAATGCCTGGAAAGTGCCATTGACGATACTTACTTTTTGATTCAGACAATTGAACACACACGTTTACACGTTTAAGTTATTTGATGCGAATGCATTTCGAACATTTGGTCTTCGCATTAAAGGGACATTCCTGAGTTTGCTGCACTTTTTAAGATGTTATCGACTAACAAAGACTTTTTAACGATTGTAATTACATTATCAAATATATTTTTCTGCACAAAATATTAGTGGCTGTATATTAAACGCGTACGTTTCTGATTGTTCTAATATTTGTACTAGGTTAAATTTCATTTTATTTCCAAAATATTATTTTTAGACAAAATCCAGCTTGGGCTTCTTATAAATATTAAGACGACCAGAAACACATTGAATATACAGACACCGATATTCTAAACCAGAAAATATATTTAATATGTAAGTTTAATCGTAGAAATACTTTATTAGTCAGAAACATCTTACAATGCAGCAAACTCGGGAATGTCCCTTTAAGCAATTTTTATCAGTTTCCAACATTGATTTAACAGACATTTTGAAAACGCCTTCATATTTTATTTTGCCACCTTAGTGTATCAAACCACCAAAAATTGTATTCGATCTTGTGCATCTGAAAAAGGATCGCACAGATGCAGTTATTTATAAACAACATTTCATGGAAATCCAAGAGAGGTACAGTGATTACATTCCTGTTTACACAGACGGATCACGGGATGGGAATTCTGTGGCTTGCGCTACAGTTTTTCCATCAGACGCAATAATTTCCATGAGATTGCCCAATTCAGCATCAATTTTTACTGCTGAAATTTGGGCAATCATTAAAGCCCTGAAACAGATTAAGGATTCATGTGCATCCAAGTATATTATTTTTACAGACTCGCTTTCGTGTCTCCAAGCTCTACAGTACATGAAATTGGAGCATCCCTTAGTTGGGATGGTGATACGAAGTCTGTCTTTTTATAAATTTTATCAATTGCCAATAAAGATGTTATATTTTGTTGGGTACCCAGCCATGTTGGCATTAAGGGTAACGAAAAGGTAGATGTTGCTGCCAAGTCTGCTTTGAACTTGCCCCGTGTTCATGTTGGTATCCCCTACACTTATTTTAAATTTCATATTAACCAATATATCTTTTCGACATGGCAAGATGATTGGGACGGTGCGGTTGCTAATAAGCTTCATTCTGTCAAGGCAGTCCTGGGAGAGTGGCAGTCATCCTACAGGCGATGCAGGAAGTATGAAGTAGTCTTATGCCGTGCCCGCATCGGCCATACATATTTGACGGCATTCGTTTATTTTAAAGAAGGACCCTCCTCCTCACTGTGCGGCACATTTTGGTGGAGTGTGATCATCTGAAGCCGACGAGAAATGATATATTTGGTAACAGAAATGTTTTGGAATCGTTTAAATTCCATCCAGAATTAATTGTAAAGTTTTAAAAACACTTTGACTTCTATACAAAGTTTTAAAATATACTTACCTTGATTTTATGTATTATATTATACTTCTTTCCCCCACAGCTCCTTACAATGTGGTTTTACATGAATATATATAAATATTTCAATATACTTACCATTTGTGACACCCAATAGCCGATGTGTATTTTTGTGCTGGGGTGTCGTTAAACAATCATTCATTCATTTATTGGCCATTCTATAAAAGAATGTTCACCCCTGCACCACGGTGAGGTTAATGCACACACACGGGTTGGGGGAGGCAACTGAATAGTTAATGGGTTAATTGTTTTAAGATGGACATATTTCTGACCAAAAGGTGAATAATAAAAAATTATCAGTTTTCTATTGTTCTTTCTTTATTAGTTATTAATGGTTTTGATGTTTGCTATCAAGCAGTGTTTTTTGATAAGGGACAACCTAGTAAATTTCCAGTAGTAAGAGGCTCATGGTAGTACAAACTCAACTCCGTTACATGTTAAAAATTCAAGAAAATTAGTCTTCTAATTTGTAAAGAAGTTCTAAGTAATTGATTACCTAGAAGCAAATTTAGTTGAAATATCAAGTTGCTACCATGAACTGATCTTAACGGATGTACTAGTGATGTAATGAATGAATGAATGATTGTTTAACGACAGACCCCCAGCACAAAAATACATATCGGCTATTGGGTGTCACAAATGGTAAGTATACGGAAATATTATTTGTATATATTCATGTAAAACCACAGTGTAAGGAGCTGTGGGAGAAAAGTATAATATAATACATAAAATCAAGGTAAGTACATTTTAAAACTTTGTATAGAAGTCAAAGTATTTTAATAACTTTATAATTAATTTTGGATGGAATTCAAGATTCCAAAACATTTCTGTTGCCAAATATGGGCGATTCTCCCGTACCGCTGCACATTTGAAAACTTATTTTGTTAAAAATTAATTCATGATATTGGGAATAAATTGTATACGTTTTAAAACCTGATTTATTGCTCATTTAAAATATATTGTTAGCAATGATGATACTTCAACATTTCCTGGGGGGTTTTTCACATTGTTTACCAAGTCATCACAAACAAATGTCCTCACCGTCACATTTCATGTGTTAATTTCACACGAGTATAAATTGGACAAGATATTGGAAAATTCATGTGCAGTGCTATCCCTAGATATGTTAATGTTGCTCTTCATAAATCAGATTCATCAATTTTATTTCTGCAGCTGTTTGATAGCGATGGGTTTTTTTTTTTATTGCCAGGCTATTCACATATATGATATGTTTTTCTTTGCAAAAGTCTGTGTTACATTTATTAATCAAATTCTGGTACAATAAAATTGAAGAATTTCTTTTTAACATGAACTCTGATATTCGTGATGGAGAGGGACATGATGTGATGGTAAAGACATTTGTTAACCTTCATTAAAAAAAAAAAAAAAAAAAAGTTTTATATAACGACGCACTCAACACATTTTATTTATGGTTATTGGTGTCGGACATATGGTTAAGGACAAATATAATGAGAGAGGAAACCCGCTGTCGCCACTTCGTGGGCTTCTCTTTTCGATTAGCAGCAAGGGATGTTTTATATGCAACATCCCACAGACAGGTTAGTACATACCACGGCCTTTGATATACCAGTCGTGGTGCACTGGCTGGAACGAGAAATAGCCCAATGGGCCCACTGACTAACCTTCATTAAGATACTTAGCAAACAACATGTTACGTGACCATAGCTGCACTTTAATCAATAAACTTAAATATGCATCAAGTAACTAACAGAACAGTAAGTACTTAAATTCACAAAATAACTAGTTTGCTATTTTCATCTAGATACAGTTTCTGGCTCAAAACCTCCATTTTGTGTCAACATGTCAATTTGAACAACCTTACAACTTTTTAAAATTTAACTATGCATTATCCTTATAATCTCCCAAACGAATTTATTAACAACTTGTTGTTACAAGACATTGAAACATCCAATTGCGAAATACAAATTAACTGTTAAAAACACTTTCAAAAAACGTTTGTCACTGAACTGTCACCTATGAATACTTAGAACATACTTTATTCCAGATATTGGAGTCAATTTGTAAATGTCGTTTAGTAACTGGCGTTGGTTCAGGGATAATTCCCACAACATTCTTCCATTCATACCATATACAGTCTTCCATGAAAGGCCAGAAGAAGCGGTTGACTCCAATTCTGTGCATAACTTTTACCTCCACAGAATCAGAATCCAAATCTTGGATAATACCTGGATACACTTGAGAGTCATTCTACCAAACACCACTCCTCGATGTTGTCAGGGTCTGCTAGAATGTAACCTGCATTGGGATATTCATTTTCTCTGGATGCAGTTATTCCTTTCACTGCCACTTCAATGTCTATAACATCACTCGCATTTGCCAAACTCTCATGTGTTTCAGCTTCTTGGGGCTGCGATATCACTTGCGGAAATATGTGTGTTTCACTTTTGGAAGGACAGAAACAGTCGCACCTACCAGGCCATTTCAGAAACAACTCAGAAGTCGTAATTCCATCACATTAGGGCTTGATGCATGGCTGACAATTTGGTGCAATTTCACTGTGCCTTCAATGGTTTTAAGACAAAGTAACATATTTTTGACAGTGTCAATTTCCTTGCTGTCAACAAAGAACAGCTGGATGTCCATTTGCATTTTACCAAGCTTCAAAAACATATCCTTAGCGTTAACAATGTCCTTTCCCTTTGAAACCAAAGCATCTGCTGACCGCTTTAACAATGCTCCTACCCCATCCGCAGCTCCTTTGCCATGTCCAGCTTCAGTCAAATTCCATGAAGCATGCTTAACCCCGTACTTGGAATGAATTATCTGGGAAACCAAATAAAAGTTGCCCTTTGAACGATACTGAGTAGTGGGCCCATCACTAATGAAATGCACTTCTTCGATTTGTGGATTTTTAGTCTTTGCCTCTTTGAGAACAGGATCTAAATGTGCCCAAATTCCTGCAAGATTATGGCACATGTCATCTGATATGGTGCAAAATGCCTGTGTGTAATGTTACTTGATTGCGAGATCCACCAAAATGCAGGCTTTGGACTTCACTTGAAAATTTACACGAGTAATTTTCAGAAAAGTCTACATTAATAATAACCGTTTTATCAATTGATGTTTTCTTTGAGAGATCCGAGGATTCTGAATTGGTGCCTGATATTGTACAGATGGCGGCAAAACTTTTTTCAGCAAATTTTCCGTGTCATCCACCAGCTGTGTGAGGGTTGACTGTAATTTATCCTTAACTGTTTTCTGTACTTTCATGGGATTACCATTCTTGAGATATTCTTCTAACCTGTTTGTCCAGTTCCAGTATGAAACCTGCTTTCCCTTTTCAAATTCAGAGGTTTCCACTTTCCTGCCAAAACAAAGATTACATTCTCGATACATGCATTGTTTTCTGTTT
Organism: Gigantopelta aegis; assembly: GCF_016097555.1. Classification (NCBI taxonomy): domain Eukaryota; kingdom Metazoa; phylum Mollusca; class Gastropoda; order Neomphalida; family Peltospiridae; genus Gigantopelta; species Gigantopelta aegis. Next base: position 35,426,770 of record NC_054710.1, on the reverse strand, counting down.
ATATCACAAGTGATAATTCTACAAAGATCTTCTATGTCATTTGTTTTGAAAACACCTTCTTGGTGTAATTTTTTAACTTTGAATGTCATATTTTCATGTATCCCTTTCGTGAAGCTTTCTTTCTACAACCCAAAAAGGTCTCACTTTACAGAATGTTGAATAATGGACTTTGAACCTGGATATTCTTTCACAAATTTAGTATGAAGATTTTTCAGAGAATCTGTAAGGTATCTATCTCTTCTGTTTCGTTAACTTGCCTTTGGTTATTGTCTCTTTCTTGCCTGGAGCTTGTGTACTGTGAATGTCCTGTTCTAAGAAATCCTGTATTTTATGTTTAATATACTTTCTCCAGTTCTTTACGTTTTTTCTTTTGAAATGTAAATCTATCTGTTCTAGTTTCATTTGCTTTCAACATGGCTCTCCCAATGGCCATGGTTTGTCTAACCTGTTTCAGAAGTCTGTATTTTTTTCAGAATACCCTTTGACGGTATTTTAGAAAGCAGCTGTCTGCTGCATTCATCTCTGCGTTTCAAATATTTCTCTTTTATTTCATTGACCATTACGTGATGCAGCAACAAAGACCGTCGCACACTGGGACTTACTTCGGAATGAGATATTTGTTTCAAAACCTTACTTCTCGGTGACAGTCCTTCTAACATAGTTCTTTTCGTCTTATTTCTTAACCTTTGATAGCGCTTTTTGTATTTCTCAGCAAGTTTTTCTTTATTTTTGAGCATTTTTCTTAATGCAAATATCGTTCTGTATGCTGCTGAGCGGTCCTTTGTAACCCTTTTTCTTCCACGTTGACGGGTGGTTTCCACTTGTTCCCGTTGTGGGAAAGGACATGGTTTGATATTTAAAACATTTTGTAATGTTTTCTTTGTGTCCCGTTGTATCTTCTTTTGGTTTTTTCCAGTATCTTCTTTTTTGTCTCTGTTGTCTTGGTGGTTTTTGTTTTATATCAAACTCCCTTTGTCTTTCGTCGCTTATATCTCTCTTTTTCTTTTAGCAAATACTGTTCATGCCTTACTTGGTCAGTTTTTATGTTTTTGTCTGTACTTCCTCGCCCTCTCGGCAGCTGAAAGAGCCACTGATGTGTGTCTGCAAATGAAAGTAAAGTTAATTAATCATTTACTGTTGATTTGAAACATTTGTTAATTCTGACGTGTAATTATTAGAGGACACCTACTTTCAGTTTCCATTAGCATTAGATATTATACTTGCACTTTTCCAGACAGGACAACACATACCACGGCCTCTGATACACCAGTTGTGGTGTACTGTCTGGAATGAAAAAACAATTCGATCCTGTAACGCATGTATGAAGCTAAGCTAGATCCTGCCACCAGCAAATGAATGTATACCATAATTAGTAAATGAACAATTTTAATCATAAAATAAAACAAAACAAAAGAACAACATATAAATAATAAATAAAACATTCTATAATTTGCATGTAACATGGTACAACATATTGATTTAAAAGTGTTCTTAAGTCATTGTAATTCAGTGACGGAATTGAAATCACTACAAAAAAGGTGTGTTGAGGAGGATTGTCATAAAATATTAACATTTCAAAAATCAGTGTCCTGTTAAAAAAAATTTTAATGTGGATTGGGATGGGTGATTCAGATCATTCTAGACTCTCTGGCCTGTCATGATAAAATCACAACATAAACAAGTCTCTACTGTAACAAAAATAAATGTACCGTCACATCAATTTTTGTGATGGTGAGGACCGTTACGGTGAAGAAAAAATATGTATTAACAGCATATTTACACGCCAAACAGCTTCATGGCGTCTTTCATATGGGGAAAAACGTTTCTGGTGGGGAGAATTTATACATGACCATTTGAAAAAAAACACCTGGCTTCAACAAACATGATATTAAAAGGTGTACGGTAAGGACACCTAATAAACATACGGGCACAATTTTAGCAACATAACAGTGAATTTGTTTGAACATTTCTGAACCTTCTATGTGCGGCAATGGCGGCAAGCAAACTAATGACAAAGATGACGTCACGATCAAAGTTCGCCACGTGACTCCAAAGTTGTTTCTGTTTAATCATCCGTGACGGTAAAAAAAAAGGCATTATGAAGGACACCACTTTTCCACAACATTTACATATTTATTGGGATATTTTTTATTAAAAAAATGGTGTTTTATAGGTACATCTGTTTATGTGTATAACATACAAGTTCATGTAGTTTTAACATTTTACATAAATTTATTGGGTGATTCTACGTAAACTAGCAATTTTATGTCCCTAACTTTCAAATACTTCTATTTTTATATTACACAATCGCAATTAAAATGTTACTGAAATATAGGGAACATGAGAAATACTATTCTAAAAATTCCATGACTAATGTTACATATCATGTTATTTATATTATGTTTGTGCTGAATAAACAGATCACACACTGTATTTTTTCTTCGTCCATGTGCTCCTTTTGCTTTCGATTTTCCCTTATAACTAAATAATCAGAAACAATTGTAGCAACTAATTTTATTTTCGAATAGGTTCTACTTCTATATTTAATGTTTCCTCATATTTATACTATTTGCGAAAAGAAAAAATATATTTTGTACAGCATTAAAACTTGTCCCTGAATTTGACATCATTACCACGAGCAGATGATAAGCCTGACAGTTGTTGTGTAATATCTCCCTTCAACACCTTTCCTGACCTGAAAGTTTGCTGGCGGTTTTTTTCAACATGTGGCTAATAGAAGTTACACTGGTGTAAATCTGATTGATGAGAAAATCACCACTTCCTTCATAATTTCAGGTGAGTAGCTTAATTATGTGTCATTACCGTATGCATTTCAATATTTTTGTTTAATTTAAATTTCTTTCAAACAAGTCATGAACACATGTCATATGGAATGTCTGAAATAGCTTTGAAAAGTATGGTAGCCTGTTAAGGCCAAAATATGTACAAAATGTCATTACCAGAACAGTCATTATAACAACAACAAAAATGTTGCGGTAATGACATTGAAACCTTAAGTATTTAAAGAACTACATTATTGGTAAAAACTGAATGGCAACTCCATAGGAAATGGATTGTAATTGTACTAAACATTTAACTGGAATACATATACATCAATAAATTCACAAACAGTTACAGATTATTGTTATAATTACAAACACCACCACTTATTTAGTTCAAAATACATTTTAAAAATCAGTATTTAGTGTCATTTTAGTCTTTACTTTTTCAGTGATATCAGACAGTCAGAATCAAGTAACTTATATAACAGCAGAATTATTTTTTTAAATTATGTATATATTGTTTTGGACAGGTGATACTTACATGTCAATGATTAAAGGGCCTAATCACGTACTTTTCATTCGTTTGTAAATTGTAATAGTTCCTTTCGAGCATTATAATTATAGAAAGTATATATAAAGTTATGAACTTTCTACAACACAATTTCAAAGTAAAGATAAATCAAAGTTTGTCTTCGTAAACAATAAAATAAATGAATAAACTAAATGAATTACCGTCTGCAGACAATGTTTATTTTTTATTTGTTTTACTAAGACAAACTTTGATTGTTTAATTATCAGAAAGTTCATAACTTTAAATATACTTTCCATAATTATGATCCCCAAAAGGAATTATTACAACCTAACAACGACCTAAAACTATGTTATTAAGCAAAATATATTATAATAAAATGTGGAAATGCTGATACTGGTTTTTTGTTGTTGTTTCAGTTATCAACTCTTGTCTCGGTGATGGCTGCATTGTCAAACAAGGAAAGGAGTAGGGATACATGCGAAAATTACAAAATGATCCCGAGAAACACGAAGAATACCTCAGAAAAGAAAAAGAACGATATAGAAAAAGATCAGAAACCAAAAACCAGGGATAATTCAAGATGTTGATTCCGATGAAGTTGAAGTGAAAGTCATGCACAGTGTTGGTGTTAATCGCTTTTCTAGCCTTCGAAAATTGATGATATAGTTTGGTACAAAATGAATCAAATCATTTCTTTGATTGATGAGCCAAAGCCTGTTACACAACGACACCAAGAGATCAACAAGGCAACATGGAATGCAGTCTGCAAATGGCTTGAATGTCACTGATTAAGACAGACTATTAGCTTAAAAGCAGAAATAATCAAATATTGTATGCTGTTGACGTGTTATGAGTTCAGAATTTAACCTTTTCCAGTTAACATTTTATATTTGTTCTGAACCAGTGATAACTAAACATTGGTGCATAAAACTGGCTTCTCTGGTTCTGAGAAAGAACCATTTTGCATTAAAGGGACATTCCTGAGTTTGCTGCAATGTTTAAGATGTTACTGACTAACAGAGACTTTTTGACTAATTACATATCAAATATATTTTTCTGCATAAAATATTAGTGGCTGTATATTAAACGTGTTTCTGATCGTTCTAATATTTGTACTAGGTTAAATTTCATTTTATTTCCTAAAAAACGTTTTTTCGTATGTACGAAATTATTTAAAGACAAACTACAGTTTGGGCTTCTTACAAATATTAAGAAGACCAGAAACACATTGAATATACAGCCACTGATATTCTAAACAAGAAAATATATTTAATATGTAAGTTTAATCGTAGAAATATTTTATTAGTCGGAAACATCTTACAATGCAGCAAACTCGGGAATGTCCCTTTAAGCTCTACAAACATAATTAATGGTGTATACTTTCATACAGATTTACACACAATATGATATAGAAGTTTTTGGTTTTAGTATTATCAATTGATGTTGCAAGTTAACATTTTTTAAACCTACTTTAAACATATTCCAGTCTCAAACAGCAACACATGTCAGTGTATATAAGATGTGTATCTGGTGTGTTTCTTCATTCAGGGTTGCTTTGCTCGGCTAACGAAGATGATGTTAGACGTTTCACTATGACATCGTGTATTTATTTTTGTTATTTCTTCTATGTCATTACCACAACAGTGTGCCATCACCACAACTATTATGTCATTACCACAACTCAGTCATTTTATCTTCTTTTAAATATATATTTATATTATTTATCAACTTTGTTGACCCTAACATTGTCATGTAAGAATCGTTCATTAGCATTTGTTTTGTTTTTAAACAAATGGACATGTTTTGATAAAGATATGCACACGTAAAGGTTGTGAAAATCAATTTCAAAATCAAATTACTATTGCATCAGTCATTATATGTGAGTATGAATAACACGTATCTTAATAAATCAATACATGCATACACCAGCTCTGTCTGTATATACATATGTTGGAAATAATTAAACAAAATGAAAATTATTTTTGTTACAAACATTTTTCAATCTGTTGTAGTAATGACATTTTATAGACGGGATTCTTAATTGTGACTTCCTCATATAGAAATAAATAGCAAAACGTCTTTGCTGGTATTGTTTTTACAATCGGTAATCAAGTCTGAATAAATATATGCAGAATTTTAAAACAATATGCTTGTTTTATATCCATAGATTCCACATCACAATGCTATTATATATATGTTGCGGTAAATGTACATTTATGTTTCCAAATAAATAAAATATATTCATCCTTCTTATCTTTAAACATGCTGAATACATTCAACTATTAAGTACTCCGAATTATTTTACAAAAACAAATCATTCACGAGCAGGTAAAAAGCCCACTTTATGTTCGGGGACAAAATAATGACAATTGTGCATCGGTAAGGAAGAATCACCCATATATCATTTCTCGTCGGCTTGACATGATCACACTCCACCAAATGTGGCGCACAGTCAGTGTACACTGACAGTGTTCACACTGAGGAGGAGGGTCCTTTAAAATAAATGAATGCGTCAAATATGTGTGGCCGATGCGGGCACGGCACAAGACTACTTCATCCTTCCTGCACCGCCTGTAGGATGACTGCCACTCTCCCAGGACTGCCTTGACAGAATGAACCTTGTTCGCAACCGCACCGTCCCAATCGTCTTGCCAAGTCGAAAAGATATATTGGTTAATGTGAAATTTAAAATCACTGTAGGGGACACCAATATGGACACGGGGAAAGTTCAAAGCAGACTTGGCAGCAACATCTGCCTTTTCGTTACCCCTAATGGCAACATGGCTAGGTACCCAACAGAATATAACATCTTTATTCGCAATTGATAAAAAGACACTTTCGTATCGCCATCCCAACTAAGGGATGCTCCAATTTCATGTACTGTAGAGCTTGGAGACACGAAAGTGAGTCTGTAAATATAATATCCTTGAATGCACATGAATTGATTGCCCAAATTTCAGCAGTAAAGATTGATGCTGAATCGGGCAATCTCATGGAAATTATTGTGTCTGATGGAAAAAACTGTAGCACAAGCCACAGAATTCCCATCCCGTGATCCATCTGTGTAAACAGGAATGTAATCACAGTACCGCTCTTGGATTTCCATGAAATGTTGTTTATAAATAACAGCATCTGTGCGATCTTTCTTTAGATGCACAAAATCGAATAAAAATGTTGGTGGTTTGATACACCAAGGTGGCAAAATAAAATATGAAGGCGTTTCCAGAATCTGTTAAATCAATGTTGGAAACTGATAAAAATTGCTTAATGCGAAGACAAAATTTTCGAATTGCATTCGGTTTCGCATCAAATAACTTCATATATTTGTTATCAAACACGGCATTATGTGCAGGATGTTTTGGCATTGGTTTAATCTTTGTAGCATACTGCAGACAAAGCTTTGCCCGTCTAGCACCCAAACTAGGTTCGTGTGCATCGACGTACAAGCTGTCCACAGGAGATGTTTTGAAAGCACCAAGACAAAGCCTAAGTCCCTGGTTGTGTATAGGATCTAGCATTTGCAAGTAAGACTTACGTGCTGACCCATACACAATGCACCCATAATCAAGTTTAGACCCAACTAAAGATCTATAAAGTCGGAGCATAACCTTTCGATCAGCTCCCCATTCAGTGTTACCAATAACTTTTAAGATATTGAGGGCCTTTAAGCACTTCTTTTTCACATACTGTAAATGAGGAACAAAAGATAGACTCCTGTCAAAAATAACCCCCAGAAATTTGGTCTCCTCCACAACTGGAACCGAAGTTTTGTCCAGAAACAGCTGAGGATCAAAGTGGTGACCTCTTTTCTGGACCTCCCCACTCTAAGACAAAATAGGAAGTGGGGTCGGCCCCTACTACTCTTTTCTAGACTTTACTTTGTTTTATTGTGATACCATCTCTTATCATCCGGAGTCAGGCCCGTCCGCACCACTATACCCTAGTCCGATTCTCTCTCTTTGGTTCAGACGGATCTGGCTTCTCAAGATCTGTATTTCAGCACAGCACTACACCTTCAACGACTATTGACTGTCAATTTAGGTGTTTTCTTGACGGGATGCAACCCATCTCGTCCCTACAAGCTGTGCACCCTAACAGCCTTAACGAGGCCACTCATGTGGACATATAGATCAGACTTTAAACTTTTAGACCTTCGTTCAAAAGTTTATGTCGAAATTACTTTCTTTTTTTAATATTATTAAATAGTCCGATCCTCTCTTTTTTTTCTTATTTATTTTTGGACTGTCCTTCTAAAATGCTCCAAATTATATAAATATTCGACCGAGCAGTGAATTCTTTTTATTTTTGGCTTGTAACTTTTTTTTAAATTCCTCTAGCCTTCCCCTACATATCAATATACATATCAATATCAATATGGGGAGGGCGGAGTCTGAGAAAAAACAACAACTATAGTCCCCTCCAGCTGGACTGCAGAGGACCAAAAACAAAACAACAAAAACATTTCGTTTTCTTTTTTTTAGTAACAATTTGTCTTTTGGCATGCGACATGATTAATAATAAAATATATAACATTTTTTTGCCAATATTTCAACAGACTCCAAAACAGTAGATGCATCCAATTCATTAAAAAACGAGAAAATATTGTGTAATTTTATTTGTTAACTGTGACACAGTCTTCAGAGTAAACCTGTTACATTTTTCCAAAAGCAGCAAGGGATCTTTTATTTGCACGTTTCACATACAGAACAGCCACATACCAGTTTTTGATATACAGTGGAGATCAGGGAGGGGGAGAAACAAGAGGCCCATGGGCCTAATAAGTCACATACGACAGGACAGCACATATCAAATCCTCTGATATACCAGTCGTGGGGTATTGCTTGGGATGGGTTAGAAAGTATAATTCAAGGGACAACTATTTGCCTCCATGTAGGTTTATTTCTACCCCCACCCCCACCCAGTTCAGAATACAGGTTTCTCAACAACTAACCTTAACAAAAATTGAGGAATTTTTTTTCTTGAAATTAGTAATATGAATGTTTTCATGGTAACATTCACAAAAGTAGGTTGTCCCACACACTAAGCTGTTTAGACACCCCAAAATACTACAACATTTTGGCAAACTATAATTCCCCCACTAAGAAATATCAAAGCTCAGTGTTTATGTTACATTGTGCTATAAAGAGGCCACACACACACTTTTCCCCTGTCGTTTTGGCCTTAGACTGCAGCAAATTCTGTATTTGAAAATCTAAGATTCTAAATGTTCTCAGTCAAGGATGAAAACCCACCCACTCATCGCAAACCCATCTAACAGGTATGGGCCCTTATATTTCCCTTCCCTAGGTCAAGAGACTGACAGTGGCCCCTACTTTCAAATCACACCAACATTCCCCCACCACTTTCAAATACTCTGTAGACTCTGTTACAGAAATTGTGTAAGATAAATCAATCTCCACTGAGGAGATTCGAACCACAGCGCTCTTCTGACTAAGCTAATAGGAAAATTCCCTTTAACTTCTGCCACTTAAACAAACACTACTACATACTCCCCACCTCAAGTGAAGCTATGTCCCTCAGCTGTGGGGGCACAGGCAACTGAACTGTTAGGGGTCCAGACTGGGTTATAATTGTATTCTGGTGTTAAGAAAACGCCCAGTCCCTACAATGGCTCCAAATGTAACAGAAAAATCAACTTCCACTGAGGGGATTCGAACCACAGACTCGGTACGAGACATTCCCTCTATCTACTGCCAGTAGGAACACTTTATACCAACACTACTACAATTGCATATCAACAAAATAAGCAAGTCCTGAGAAAAACAAATCCTAGGCTCACAATGACACCAGCAAGTGGAGATGCGACAGCAATTATATACTAATTTTCACCTTTCTACTATATCAGATATAATACATATATATATATACTGGCATCGGACTACAGGCTGGTAGGTACAGTATTCACAGCCCAGTACCAGCTCCAACCCAGAGCCAGTTCTTGAGGGTTCAATGTAAGGCCACTACACCCTATTCTTTCTCATTAACCACTAAACAACTAACCCACTGTCCTGGACAGACAGCCCAGATTGCTGACGTGTGTGCCAAGGACAGCATGCTTGAACCTTAATTGGATATAAGCATGAAAATAAGTTGAAAGAATAGATATAGGCTGAGCTCGTGATTCCATTGTGTTTTAATTATATAATGCTCTGAAATACATCTTCTTCACACACTGTTCCAAACCCTTCACTTCCCCCATGCTGTCTCATTTCTGGCAGGCTATATGTTTTCTTAGCTGGCCATATTGTTTTTGGCCTGATATTTTTAAACAAGAGTACCGGTGAGGTACATGATAAGCCCATCAGGAGTTTGATGGAAAACCATATCTATATTAATGAATATGTTACGGGTATGATTCAATTCTAATTATGTGAAGGCGCACTTATGATCCATTTTATTTTTATTGTGTAGCCTTAAAGGGACGTTCCTGAGTTTGCTACATTGTTAAGATGTTTCCAACTAATAACATATTTCTATGATTAAACTTACATATTAAATATATTTTCTTGTTTAGAATATCGGTGTATATTCAATGTGTTTCTGGTCACCTCAGTATTTGTAAGAAGCCCAAACTGGATTTTGTCTTCAAATAATTTCGTAGGTAAGAAAAAATTATTTTTTAGGAAATAAAATGAAACCTAGTACAAATATTAGAACAATCAGAAACACGTTTAATATACAGCCACTAACATTCTAAATAAGAAAATATATTTAATATGTAAGTTTAATCGTAGAAACATTTTATTAGTCGATAACATCTTTAAAAATTGCAGCAAACTCAGGAATGTCCCTTTAAATTATTTTCAACAGAAAGCCTGCTGCCCTAGGATTTATAGCTTTTGAGAAACTGATCTAAACACGAAACTTCAGACCTCATCACCGCCTCTTTTTACTTTATAAAGGCGAGACAAAAAAAAAACCATGTTTCAAAGGGACATATTCTAGTTTTTAAACACTACTGAAATCATACTTTACTTAGATTTTATTGTTTAGATTATCCATTTCCATACATTTGAAGTGTTTTTGGTCAACCTGTTGTTTTTAATATCACATAATGCATTTCTCGTATTTTTAAAAACGCACATGCATCTGAGAAGTAACAGCTATGGAGCCCAGTTTTAGTCTATTTTTAGAGGGTATTTCACCATTTCAGTCACAGTCATGTTTCACTCATTTATAACTTTATCCAACTGTGTTACAGGTTTGTAGACTAACTGAACTTAGTGTTAATTTTCACGGGTTGAAACTAGGGCATGTCTCTTTAAAGGCACAGTCCCGAGTTTACAACCATTGTAAAATGTTTCCAACCAATAGAGCTTTTGATGATGTAACAGACAAATTAAATACATTTTCTTATTTACAATATCAGTGTCTGTATTTACAAAGTGTTTGTTGTTGTCCTAATGCTTGTAGTAGTTTAATCCAAACCAGATTTTACCTCCCAATAAATATGTACCTATGAAAATATATATATCACAAATTAAAGTAAAAACTGAGTGCTACAAACATTGGTATACGACCACAAACACATTTGATATGCTGACACTGGTATTCTAAAAAAAAAAAAAAAAAAAATGTATTTAGTATGAAATAGTAGTCACAAACAAGGCTCTGTTATCGCAAACAGCTTACAATGACTGCAGACTCAGGACAGTCCCTTTAATAGAGGGTGGGGAGGATATCATGGGTTCCCCCAAACTCACACAAACACACACACTTATCCTCTTCATACAGCCTTGACATCCCACATATTTCTCTGGTAACATATGGTAATGGAGCTTCCTTCCAGTACACCAAATGTTTAGGGCATACTGAAGCAGGACGGCACTATAGAGTGCTATATACTATCACCCATGTCCGCTGGTCGATGGCAGGGCATCGGATTGTGAAGAAAAAACACATATGCAGTCATCACTACAGTTCATCCTTCATCGGAGGCACTGGATATCACTTCTTCCATTTCTGTCTTGTGAGAGACTGGCGGCATCGTCGTGGCAACCTGGGCGAGTATTGGCATGGAGCCCGACTGCAGATTGCCTAGCGTTGTGTTCACTTGTATGATCTGTCCATCAGCCGTCATCACTGTGGGGAAAAAACAGAGAAAATGAAGTAAACTTTATTTTGATTGATCTTCTGCAGGTGAGATACACTGTACACTGTATACAGTGCAGTCTCCAATTTATATTTCCCTCCGTTTTGCACACAGCACTTATCAGAAATGGTATTAAAACAGGGAATACATTAAAGGGATATTTCTGAGTTTGCTGCATTGGAAGGAAGGAAGGAAATATTTTATTTAACGACGCGCTCAACAAATTTTATTTACGGTTATATGGCGACATATATGGTTAAGGATCACATATATATTGAGAGGAAACCACTTCATGGGCTACTCTTTTCGATTAGCAGCTAGGGAATGTTTTATGTGCACCATTCCACAGACAGGGTAGTACATACCACAGCCTTTGATATACCAGTCGTGGTGCACTGGCTGGAATGAAAAAATAGACCAATGGGCCCATTGACGGGGATCGATCCCAAATCGATCAGGCATCAAGCGAGCACTTTACCACTGGGCTACGTCCCAACCCTTACAGCTGCATTGTACGGTGTTTTCGACTAATAAAATATTTTCTACGATTAAACTTACATATTGAATATGTAAGAAGCCCAAACTGGATTTTGTCTTTAAATAATTTTGTACATAAGAAAAAGAAAAAAAATTTAAGAAATAAAATAAAATTTAACCTAGTACAACTATTAGAACGATCAGAAACATGTTTAATAATATACAGCCACTAATATTTTATGCAGAAAAATATTTTTTATTACAATCGTTAGAAAGTCTCTGTTAGTCGATAACCTCTTAAAAATTGCAGCAAACTCAGGAATGTTCCTTTAATCGAGTTTTTTCGCTTGACAACAATAGTGGAATGTTGTGGTCATTTGCGGCATCGAAGAAAGATCCTCCACCTCAGTGTGACCGCTGTCAGTGTACACTGACGGTGTGCCACATTTTGGTGGAGTGTAAGCATCTGAAAGAAACTAGAAAAGATATTTTTGGTCAGAGAAATGTGATGGAATTCATTTTACAGTTTTTACGTGATACTGACTTTTATTGTAAATTTTAATTTTATCTGTCTGTGATATTTGTATTTTTGCATCTTTACACTGTTTTTTAATTTAACTGTTGAATTTTTATATTGATGTTGATCATCAATTTTTTTTTCCATTGACCATAGTTTGGCACCCGGAGCCCGGAATTGACTGTGACAGCTTAATTTGGTAATAAATTTGGTTGTTTTACCAACAATGAAATTCACAAAATATTGGAATATGAATCGAGGATCTTTTCCAAAACAAATTGTGGTCAGCAAACACAGTGATTGAGAATAATGACCATAAATACCAGACAGCTAACACCAATTGTGTAAGCAAATAAGAATTCCGTGGAATTAAAATATATATATATATTTTTTTTTTAACAACATCACTAGAGCACATTGATTTATTTTATTAAGCATCAGCAATTGGAGGTCAAACATTTGGTAATTCTGACATCTAGTATTAGTGAGGAAACACACTACATTTTTCCATTAGTATCAAGGGATCTTTTATATGCACTAACCCACAGACAGGACAGTACAAACCACGGCCTTTGATATACCGTATATCTTCGCCTATAAGTCGAATTTTTTTCACCCAAAAATTATTTTATAACTTGGGGGGTCGACTTATAAGAGGGTAAGAAAATTTCACCAAAAAATATTACTGTTTTGGGGATTATTTTACAAGTTTTATTGTTGAAGTATGCCATGTATTTATACTCAAATATGTTAATTTGACACATTTATTTTTTATAACCTATTTTTTTTTGGCATTAGAACGGTTTTGGTTATGCGAAAAGGCATGTGATCTCACTCACATGCCAAGACAACAGTCCACTTAGTTAAATTAAAAGTCATCACTAATAGCAAAAATGTAAACAATACTAACTACCTGTTGCCTGAGTTTATTTTGAAATCTGGTCACTGGCATTAATGGTTGTTCAAACAATGTTTTGTCGGTGATTAACTTCATGAATATTACTGAGCCTTAAAATAGACTGATCTCTGCAGTTCACTAGAGCAATAGGGACACACATCATTTGGTACAAAAACCAGTGTACTTTCCAGAGTTATCCTCCTTACATGTATTAATATGGCGGCAAAACGTGATACTTTTAGTTTTATCGTAGTGATCTGTTGTCAGTGTTTATAAATAAAGTTGTTGTCTGTGCACAAAACCATCTGTACAGTGCCATACAGTAACAGTCAAACAGCTTTCACTCTCTACTAAGGGAATATTTCGTTTTGATGCTATGTAATAATGATAGTTTGATTGGAATAGTCTTGATTATATTCATAATATTGCGATGTACAAAACGTGAAAACAGAAGTTTGTAAAATAATTTTCTTTTGTTCCAATATTGTACATTATTGTTCTCATGTGCTGAAAATAAGAAATATTTCAATATTTATTAGTTGTTTTTCATGGGTCGACTTATAAACGGGTCAATAAAAAAAATATGTTTTCAGGGCTTGAAATTAGGGACTCGACTTATAGCCGAGGTCGACTTACAGGCGAAGATATACGGTACCTGTTCTGGTGCACTGGCTAGAATGAGAAATAGCCCAATGGACCCACCAACAGGGATCGATCCAAAATGTACCATGCATCAAGAGAGCATTTACCACTGTGCTACATCCCACCCCCATGATCTTGTGATGCACTCAACACATTTTATTTATGGTTATATGGTGTCAGACATATGGTTAAGGACCACACAGATATTGAGAGAGGAAATCCACTGTCGCCACTTCATGGACTAGTCTTTTCAATTAGCAGCAAGGAATCTTTTATATTCACTATCCCACAGACAGGATAGCACATACCACGGCCTTTGATATACCAGTCTGATGCACTGGCTGGAACAAGAAACAGCCCAATGGGCCCACCGATGGGGATCGATCATGATCTTATGATTGCTGATGATTACAATCAGTTTGGAAAAAATTATAATTTACATCAGCACTGAAATTATGTAAGTCTGCACATGAACTCTACTAACAATACCAGAACAACAGGGCTTCTAGAATTTTTATAAAATCCACCAGCCATGTGATTTAAAAAATTGACTAGCCATTATTAAAAATTAACTAGCCCTATTTTACTTTACTTTAAGTTAATACAATTTTAAAAAACAATAGTAATAATCGGATACATGTATGTCACCTACAAAAGGAGACGGAGCTTTAAAAAACTGCAGCATTTGACATTTTTTTCACTAGTCATCAGGCATGACAATAGTAGTTATTTACTAGCCCACATTGAATATCACTAGCCATGGGAGTGGGGCTACCATAATCTAGAAGCCCTGTCAGGCATGGCAATACTAGTTATTTACTAGCCCAACATTGAATATCACTAGCCATGGGAGTGGGGCTACCATAATCTAGAAGCCCTGTCAGGCATGGCAATACTAGTTATTTACTATCCCAACATTGAATATCACTAGCCATGGGAGTGGAGATACCATAATCTAGAAGCCCTGTCAGGCATGGCAATACTAGTTATTTACTATCCCAACATTGAATATCACTAGCCATGGGAGTGGGGCTACCATAATCTAGAAGCCCTGTCTGGCATGGCAATAGTAGTTATTTACTAGCCCAACATTAAATATCACTAGCCATGGGAGTGGGGCTACCATAATCTAGAAGCCCTGTCAGGCATGGCAATACTAGTTATTTACTATCCCAACATTGAATATCACTAGCCATGGGAGTGGAGATACCATAATCTAGAAGCCCTGTCAGGCATGGCAATACTAGTTATTTACTATCCCAACATTGAATATCACTAGCCATGGGAGTGGGGCTACCATAATCTAGAAGCCCTGTCTGGCATGGCAATAGTAGTTATTTACTAGCCAACATTGAATATCACTAGCCATGGGAGAGGGGCTGCCATAATCTAGAAGCCCTGTCTGGCATGGCAATACTAGTTATTTACTATCCCAACATTGAATATCACTAGCCATGGGAGTGGGGCTACCATAATCTAGAAGCCCTGTCTGGCATGGCAATACTAGTTATTTACTAGCCCACATTGAATATCACTAGCCATGGGAGTGGGGCTACCATAATCTAGAAGCCCTGTCTGGCATGGCAATACTAGTTATTTACTAGCCCACATTGAATATCACTAGCCATGGGAGTGGGGTTACCATAATCTAGAAGCCCTGTCTGGCATGGCAATACTAGTTATTTACTAGCCAACATTGAATATCACTAGCCATGGGAGAGGGGCTGCCATAATCTAGAAGCCCTGTCTGGCATGGCAATACTAGTTATTTACTATCCCAACATTGAATATCACTAGCCATGGGAGTGGGGCTACCATAATCTAGAAGCCCTGTCTGGCATGGCAATACTAGTTATTTACTAGCCCACATTGAATATCACTAGCCATGGGAGTGGGGCTACCATAATCTAGAAGCCCTGTCTGGCATGGCAATACTAGTTATTTACTAGCCCAACAATGAATATCACTAGCCATGGGAGTGGGGCTACCATAATCTAGAAGCCGTGTCAGGCATGGCAATAGTAGTTATTTACTAGCCCACATTGAATATCACTAGCCATGGGAGTGGGGATACCATAATCTAGAAGCCCTGTCTGGCATGGCAATAGTAGTTATTTACTAGCCCACATTGAATATCACTAGCCATGGGAGTGGGGCTACTATAATCTAGAAGCCCTGTCTGGCATGGCAATAGTAGTTATTTACTAGCCCAACATTAAATATCACTAGCCATGGGAGTGGTGCTACCATAATCTAGAAGCCCTGTCTGGCATGGCAATAGTAGTTATTTACTAGCCCAACATTAAATATCACTAGCCATGGGAGTGGTGCTACCATAATCTAGAAGCCCTGTCTGGCATGGCAATAGTAGTTATTTACTAGCCCAACATTAAATATCACTAGCCATGGGAGTGGGGCTACCATAATCTAGAAGCCCTGTCTGACATGGCAATACTAGTTATTTACTATCCCAACATTGAATATCACTAGCCATGGGAGTGGGGCTACCATAATCTAGAAGCCCTGTCTGGCATGGCAATATTAGTTATTTACTAGCCCACATTGAATATCACTAGCCATGGAAGTGGGGCTACCATAATCTAGAAACCCTGTCAGGCATGGCAATACTAGTTATTTACTATCCCAACATTGAATATCACTAGCCATGGGAGTGGGGCTACCATAATCTAGAAACCCTGTCAGGCATGGCAATACTAGTTATTTACTATCCCAACATTGAATATCACTAGCCATGGGAGTGGGGCTACCATAATCTAGAAGCCCTGTCTGACATGGCAATGATAGTTATTTACTATCCCAACATTGAATATCACTAGCCATGGGAGTGGGGCTACCATAATCTAAAAGCCTTGTCTGGCATGGCAATAGTAGTTACTTACTATCCCAACATTGAGTATCACTAGCCATGGGAACGGGGCTACCATAATCTAGAAGCCCTGCAGAACACTAAAGACCACGTTACTGAGATTAGGACTTACTAGGCAACAGAATCTGTTGATTCTGAGAAATGGAAGACGCATCTATCACCTCCTTCTGAGAAGAGTTCGACAACTCCGACTCGTCCAATGAACCGTCTTGTCTCTCCACAGGGGGAGGTAACTGCGGTTGTAGGTTTGCTATACTCTCGGGCCAAAACCGTTGCTGTGGTCTCGTTTGAGGTTTCGTTTTCTTCACTTTGGTAACGTCTGGATTGCTGGCATCCAACATGGGCTGTAATATTCTTCTTCTTGCGTTAATAAACCTAAAGAATAAAGAATTTACCAAGCTTTAGATTGCACCAATAAACCTAAAGAATAAACAATTTACCAAGCTTTAGATTGCACCAATAAACCTAAAGAATAAACAATTTACCAAGCTTTAGAATGCACCAATAAACCTAAAGAATAAACAATTTACCAAGCTTTAGAATGCACCAATAAACCTAAAGAATAAACAATTTACCAAGCTTTAGATTGCACCAATAAACCTAAAGAATAAACAATTTACCAAGCTTTAGAATGCACCAATAAACCTAAAGAATAAACAATTTACCAAGCTTTAGAATGCACCAATAAACCTAAAGAATAAACAATTTACCAAGCTTTAGAATGCACCAATAAACCTAAAGAATAAACAATTTACCAAGCTTTAGAATGCACCAATAAACCTAAAGAATAAACAATTTACCAAGCTTTAGAATGCACCAATAAACCTAAAGAATAAACAATTTACCAAGCTTTAGAATGCACCAATAAACCTAAAGAATAAACAATTTATAAGCTTTAGAATGCACCAATAAACCTAAAGAATAAACAATTTACCAAGCTTTAGAATGCACCAATAAACCTAAAGAATAAACAATTTACCAAGCTTTAGAATGCACCAATAAACCTAAAGAATAAACAATTTACCAAGCTTTAGAATGCACCAATAAACCTAAAGAATAAACAATTTACCAAGCTTTAGAATGCACCAAATTTCAAGCAATAAGGAAGGAAAGAAGGAAATCTTTTTATTTGACAACGCATTCAACACATTTTATTGACAGTTATATGGTTAAGGACAACACAGAAATCTGCTGTCGAGACTTCATGGGCTACTCTTTTTCCATTAGCAGCAAGGGATGTTTTATATACACCATCCCACGGACAGGATAGTACATACCACAGCCTTTGTTACACCAGTTGTGGAGCACTGGCTGGAACGAAAAGTAGCTCAATGAGTCCACCAGTGGGGATTGAGGCAATAAATGCTATGGCCATTTTAGTACAAACAAAACCACTGAAATATTAAGCTTGAATTATATTAAAATAACGTGTAATGCATTTCTGAACATCGACAAATCAAAAGCAGCTATTAATAAGATTACTGTACACACTAAAAAACCTTGTTGTGCTTGGAACAGACAAAAATGCTTGTTGTGCCCAAATTAGTGAGATCAAACATTTTAATTTCGAAGTTAGTTTGTTGTTTTTATCAAAGAGATTGAAGGAAGAACTGTTTTATTTAACGATGCACACAACACATTTTAATTATGGTCATATGATATCAGACATATGGTTAAGGACCACAAAGATAATCGGAGAGGAAATCTACAGCTGCCATGCAATGGGCCACAGGGAACATTGTGTTCAGTATCGTGTCGCAATTCGCTACACAAGTTTCAGACATCACAATACAATTTAAAAACATTAAAACAGTAGTTGTTATAATTTACTAGAAATATTGTTTGTCCGTCTCTCTCTCCTCTCTCTCTGTCTATCTTTCCTGTCCTGTCTCACCCTCTCTCTCTCTCTCTCTCTGTCTGTCTTTCCTGTCCTGTCTCACCCTGTCCTCTGTCTCTCTATATCTTGCCCTCATTCTCACTCACTCACTCACACACACACACACACACACACACACACACACACACACACACACACACACACACACACACACACACACACACACACACACACACTCACACACACACACACTCACTCACTCACTCACTCACTCACTCACTCACTCACTCACTCACTCACTCACTCACTCACTCACTCACTCACTCACTCACTCACTCACTCACTCTCAATTGTGTTAGCTTTTTTCAACTTACCAGTTATTGACTTGAAGAAGAGTTAAATTAGTTTTTCCCGCAATTTGTCTCTTCTCGTCCTCCGTTGGGTAGGGATGCTGAAAATAAAACAAATCTAATGAAATTTGTTCTTCGTAATGACTTATTTAGAACACAACAGAAGTACAGTATAGTGTTAGTTATATGTCTGTTTAGTGCCTATAGAAAATGATATGATGCGAATTGTATATTGTATTGTTGTTGTGACGCAAAACCATTTGAAATTATAAAAACATATATTTTTAAAATGTATTTCTTCACACAATCCATCCCTTTCCATTCTCTGATCAATTCAATCAAAGTTAAAGTCTGTTTTGTTTACCAACTCCACTAGAGTACAGTGATTTAGTAATCTTCAATAAATATGAAAATTAACGCTTGTTTTGTTTAACAAACCATAATATGTCTGGAAGAGTTAGGACTTACCACGATATGTTGAAAGAGCTAGGACTTTCCATGATATGTTAAAGAGATAGGACTTACCATTATATGTTGAAAGAGCCAGGACTTTCCATATGTTAAAAGAGCCAGGACTTTCCATGACATGTTGAAAGAGCCAGGACGTACCATTATATGTTGAAAGAGCCAGGACTTACAACGATACGTTAAAAGAGCCAGGACTAACCACAATATGTTGAAAGAGCCAGGACACACCACGATATGTTGGAAGAGCCAAGACTCACCACAATATATTGAAAGCCAGGACGTACTACGATATGTTGGAAGAGCCAAGACTTACCACGATATGTTGAAAGAGCCAGGACACACCACGATATGTTGGAAGAGCCAAGACTCACCACGATATATTGAAAGCCAGGACTTACCACAATATGTTGGAAGAGCCAAGACTTACCACAATATGTACCGCCCTCGGTGGCATCGTGGTTAGGCCATCGGTCTACAGGTTGGTAGGTACTGGGTTCGGATCGCAGTCGAGGCATGGGATTTTTAATCCAGATACCGACTCCAAACCCTGAGTGAGTGCTTCGCAAGGCTCAATGGGTAAGGTGTAAACCACTTGCACCGACCAGTGATCCATAACTGGTGCAACAAAGGCCATGATAAAGATAAAAAAATCAATGTGCTCTAGTGGTGTCGTTAAATAAAACAAAAAAACTTTACTTTTACCACAATATGTTGAAAGAGCCAGGACTTACCACGATATGTTGAAAGAGCCAGGACTCACCACGATATGTTGAAAGAGCCAGGACTCACCACGATATGTTGAAAGAGCCAGGACTCACCACGATGTTGAAAGAGCCAGGACTCACCACGATATGTTAAAAGAGCCAGGAC
Organism: Gigantopelta aegis; assembly: GCF_016097555.1. Classification (NCBI taxonomy): domain Eukaryota; kingdom Metazoa; phylum Mollusca; class Gastropoda; order Neomphalida; family Peltospiridae; genus Gigantopelta; species Gigantopelta aegis. The sequence continues at coordinate 35,406,396 of NC_054710.1, read as the reverse complement.
TTAACACGATATGTTAAAAGAGCTAGGACATACCACGATATGTTGAAAGAGCCAGGACGTACCACGATACGTTAAAAGAGCCAAGACTTACCACGGTATGTTGAAAGAGCCAGGACTTACCATGATATGTTGAAAGAGCCGAGACTTACCACGATATGTTGGAAGAGCCAGGACATACCACGATATGTTAAAAGAGCCAGGACTTACCACGATATGTTGAAAGAGCCAGGACTTACCACGATATGTTGAAAGAGCCAGGACTCACCACGATATGTTGGAAGAGCCAGGACTTACCACGATATGCTGGAAGAACCACGACTCACCACGATATGTTGAAAGAGCCAGGACTTGCCATGATATGTTGGATGAGCTAGGACTTACCACGATGTGTTGAAAGAGCCAGGACTCACCACTATATGTTGAAAGAGCCAAGACTTACCACAATATGTTGGAAAAGCCAGGACTTCATCACTTGAGTAGCCTGTTTAGGTAGAACGCCCCTCTTGTTCTTCTTCTTCCCTGACGAGTCGTCTTCTTCAAAAAATGCCATTGCATTCTGGGAAAGATTAGCAGTGGAGGTTGGAGGCTGAGATGTCACTAAATAAATAGAAAGTTGTCAGGGAATGAATCCGTGTTCTCATTATTTTGATTTAGCTACTTGCACCACCCTACCATCAAACATGTATTTTGTCTCCTTGTTTTTACCCATTGGGCTATTTCTCATTCCAGCCAGTGCTCCACAACTGGTGTAACAAAGGTCGTGGCATGCACTATACTGTATGTGGGATGGTGCATATAAAATATCCCTTGCTGCTAATCAAAAAGAGTTGCCTATGCAGTGGCGACAGTGGGTTTCCTCTCTCAATATCCAGGAATAACTCTGGGTGAGCAAAACATTTCGCCAAATTGTCTTTAAAAAATGCAAAACCCAGTTATTTTCCAACAAAACATCAATTATTACTTGAAATGTTTTACCAAAATTAAAATAAAATTTGCCAATTATTCCTAAAAGGCTAGCTCGAGTGACCTCTAGCTCTCCCCTAGGCTACAACATATAAACAAATGGGAGGGCTAGAGGTCACTCAAGCTGCATCAAGTCGAGCAGAAGATAACTCTCCTTAAACAAGCAATCTGAGAATACTTGTGCCGAACTAATTTTCGCAGCTCCTAAATTCAAGGGGCATAACTCTGTGAAAAATGGGTAAATTGCCATGAAAGTTAAATGTGATCTGTACCAGTACATGACAAAGCAATACACAAAATTTTATCTCGACATATTCAAGCATAGTAAATCACGTCCCCTGGTGAAGACTGGCATATGACTGCATCATACATAGAGTGGAATTAAATATTTTTTTTACACATGCAGGGCTTGAAATTGAAAAGAAAAAAATGTCCATCACACTTTATCCGGCCTCTCTCACACTAAATACCAACAGACATTTACAAGTCCCAAAACATGTAACCAGCATACTGATTTGGTAATACTGTTTCAGAAATAAAGTTCACCTGTTTGTGTAATCTGATTTGGAATAGGGGTACCGACCATCCCTATCTGGGAAAGTGGGGTGCTCCCATGTATAACTGTACTTTGTGCAACCTGCGCTTGGACCAAAGGTGCAGTCTGAATCTGAAATGAAAATGTTAGTAACGGCATAAAAAACACATGTACACAGAGATAAAAAGCATATTTTCACAGATGTCAGGGTTTTTCTTCCCAAATTTGACTTGACACCCATGGCTTTGACTTTGGGAATTTTAGTGTCGCTTTACACAAAAATTGGGAATTTTTATTTCCATGTACTTGACATGTACAATTATATTCATTTTAATAGATCTATTTTGCATTATAAGGGAAGGGGTGTTTGTCAAGAGTTACGTATCGTTTTCAAAATATATCTTTATATAATAATTTAAAAAACGGGAATTTTTTACTCCACAATCGACATTGGGTAATGTTGGGGAATGGTGCCGATTATTGGAGTCTAAAAACATAGCTGATAAAACCCTGGAGGTACCTGTAATGTTAGAAAAATCATTAACATTAATCGAAGAAAACAATATTTGTTTAAAAATTTGGCACATTTTACACCATTTGGCTATCTGGTCATACATAGGTCCTTAGGAACTAGAGGTGGTGGGTGGGTGGGGGGGGGGGGGCGGGGGTTGTGGGAGAGGCATGTGTCCACCACTCATGGATTAAAAAAAAAAAAAAAAAATTGTCCTACTCTATACAAATCTGGCTTGTGCCTATCCTCATGTAGAGGCTGCATCCTGCACTAGAGATTGTGCCCCCTCCCCCACCCCCAGATATAGTTCCTACGGATCTGATATATGCAATCTCTTTAAATTACCTGTATGTGATGTGATTTTATATATTTTCCAAATCATAATGCCCTCACATTCTATACAGACATAGTTATTGGTTAGTAAAATGCTAAATCATCCAATAATATTGTATGTTATACTATTGTATGAAATTGGCTTAGTGTACAAATATTTTTTTAAAACTTACACATTTTCCCTTTTGTATGTGACCACTAGTGTAATGAATAATAAACATATTGCCATTTTGGAAATTGCATACAAAAGATGACGTATTGCTGCTAATTAAGACTACGAGTCAAGATTACCAAATGTTCGACATCCAGTAGCCAATCATCAATAAATCAATGTGCTCTAGTGGTTTTGTTAACAAGGTGGACACATGTGCCCATAACTTGTTCTGAATGTGCACATTAAAACCTATGATCTGACCTGGAGTCGGGCTCATTACACATACCATGTGGCATTATTATTATTGTTATTATCATAATTTTTGTTTTTCCTTTCAATAGCACAACAAACCTGGATAGGCTGAGCCACAATGCCCTGCGGCGTATGAACCATCTGGTAGACCGTGTTGCCCGACACGATCTGTCCCTGGTTAATCGTTGCCATGGAAACTGTGGGCTGCGGCAGCGTCTGCTGTAGGACTACGTTTCCGTTGACCCCTGACCCCATGACCTGTGACATCTGCATGGGGGAGGGGCCGGGAGTTGTGGGTGTGTCGGAGTCCGAATCATACTGGTTGTCGATGCGCAACAGGTTCTCGCTGTGGAGTTTCCCCTTCAGACAGGCAATGTAGCGCGTACAAAAGTCTTTACACAACTCTGTCACTTTCTCGAGTTCCAGCAAGTGTATTCGTAACACCTGTATTGCATTAACCATCTGAGAGAGAGAGAGAGAGAGAGAGAGAAAGAATAAAAGAATTATTAAAATATCTACGAGACTTACAGGATATTGTCTGCCAGAGATTTCTGTAATAAAAATCTATTTAAAACATTAATTGTTCTTTCTTTTATGCAAAAATTGATCTTAAACTGTTGCTTGATGACCTCAGATCACAAACTCGCATTAATATGACATCACATTTTTAATAATGTAATACTACCCATGTTAAACGCAATGAAGTCACAGCCTATACAAGATACATTTTCACTGCACGGGTGTAGAAAGGCACCAAAAGGTTGGGGGCACACACACACACACATATATAAGAAATAAAAACCATAGCTGCTGCTAAAATGTAGGGTGGCACAAGCCCCCCTGTACCTTCCCACCCCCCATTTCCTACACCAGTGCTCTGTATTGGTTGACATCATGGAATGGGTCTATCTTGCATAGCTGGGAGAATAAGAGAATCCATTGTTGCCAGTCATGTAGGACAGAAAAATGTACACCCAAGGTGGTGGTAATTTTGTCCCAGGGTCCAAATTTCCACCACCGACGGTGTACTCGTTTCTATCCCACACGACTGCCAAGAGTTTCTGCCAGGAAGAAATATTTGGGTATGGCACTAATGAATTGAATATTTGCAATGTGTGTGCTGAATGCAATTGCAGTTGCCAGGGGGTTTGGGGTCCTCCATCAGAAAGAAAACGGGTTAGGTTTTAAAAAAAATCATAATTGTGTCAAAAAGGTTATCTTAAAAATATAAAATTTGGGTACGGCGCCATACCAGTTTTATCCTCGGACAGAAACCCTGCCTGCATATGATGATGACTGCTTTTTCTATCATCCATTCAGTAAATAAACTATTATTTTACACAACAAACATAAACTGTTGAACAAAGGCCCATTTTTATTTAACTGTTTAATTAAAACTACATTATCGTATTTACTGTTTGTTAAAAGTAAAATTTAATGCTACAATTTTACAGAAATAACTTTTATAAGACAGGTTTTAATCACAAAATACCAATCTGAAACTGATACCATATAACCACAGACATAACAGAGTTCGTTCCCTTGTTAAACATAATCATGGTTCTGTTCATGAAAGATATTTTCTATAGCTGTTTCATTGTATTTATATTGTAAGTTATAACTCTTACCTATATACTTAAAGAGACGTGCCCTAGTTTTTAAACACTACAGCATATTTTTCACTATTAGAGTCTTTCTGTTTTTTAACCACTGTAATCAGATTTTACTTGTATTTTAGTGTTCATATCATCCATTTCGGAACTGTTTCAGATCATCATGGTGTTTGCAATTCCGCAAATGGTATTTTCTGAGAAGTAATGGTTATGACGGTGAGCTTTTGTCTACACCGTAATGGCTTCTCCCCATTTCAACATCACAGACTCATGTTCCGCTCTATCGTCAGGGGTGGTGCAGGTGGTACGGCTGTTAAGGCCATGGCCATACCACTTTAAAAAAAAATTTGTGTTATCTTTTTTGTATCTGTGAAAATGTCCTTCACAGGTGAATTTGCAAGGAGTGTTTGAGGGCAGTTTCACGGGAAAGGTTGCACTGCTCGTTGATTGGAATAAAATTTTCATAACTTTAAAATTTAAAGCTCTATTCTACTGAAATTTTATAGGTACCTGTGTGAATGGTATAGCAACCTACAAACCAAATTTTATTGCAATAACTTGATTTTTCATCAAGTAGTGAATATTTATATATCAAAATAACACATTTACGAGTCTCATTTGCATTTTTGCATTATTCCATCACTATTTTAATAATAATGTAATGTGAAATAGATACTTTTATTTTTATTTATTTGAATACTAGACCACTGGTAAAAAAAAATTATCAACCATATCAAAACTGGATGTTGTGTTATAAATTTATAGTATTTTAAAGAACTAACCCGGTTTTCCATTAAAAAAAATTGAAGACGTCCTGTTATGAACATTGACCTATAAATAATTCAAATAACATTTTACAACAATTATTTTTGTATTAATTACTATAATCACAATAGATAGACACCTACAGTTGTGACAAGAAAAAAAATCGATGTAACTTTGTTATTTACTTTGAGATATTTATTGTAACATAGAGCCTAAAAATTTCCGTTAAAAAATGTCCCCTCCTAAACATGGGTCAAATAAATATATACAGGCAGGTTACAAAACTTTAATCATGTAGTACATGCATAATAGCCTGCAAAAACTAATTTGTATAATTATTGTGTTTGTGTGAATTGTAGTTCTGTAAATACACAAGATTTTGCATGTTAAACAAAATGTCCCCTCCTAAACACAATTTTAACATGTATATTTAAACATCTTTTTGCAAAGTGCTTTCATTACATTATCAATATATTTACTTGAATGGATACAAAATACAATTCTATACCAATTTCATAATATATATGAAGTTTGTTTGATCGATTTTTTGTAAAAGGGTTGTGAGATATGATGCATTATTGAGATAATTAATAAAAAAATAAAAAAAATAAAAAAAACATGCTTATATGTATGATTTAAATTTATTTAAAATTAACTATTAATTCACTGATGCAGTAATAATTTTATGTCACAATGTTCAAGTTCCAGAAAGGACATTTTACAACATGTTAAAGCTGAGCAGATTTGATATTGATATGTCTGGCTATGTACATGTGATTTGTATGGAAGTCTCAGACATTTGTTGACAATCTGCAGGTGTTAGTGGGGTTTGACTGAGAGATGTCAGCTTTGTTTATTATTCTGTCACACTTGGAAAGTTGTGCAGTGATCAATTTTGGTTCTTTATTCTGCCATGCGTATAAATACAGTCAAACTGTGTTAAACATTCACCATAAGGAGGACATGTATCAACTTGGCCTTTTAACACAGGTGGCTGTTTAATACAGGTGGCTGCTTAATGCAGGTCAGTTCATATTATTACAGAATCTGATGTGTTTTTTAAGAATACTGTTTACTACGACAAGGGTTATTACATTGGACGAATAACCAATACACAATCAGGGCTTCTAGAATTTTTTATAAAATGCACTAGCCATGGGATCAGTGATTTTTAAAAATGTACTAGCCACAATTAAAAATTCACTAGCCCTACTTTACTTTAAGTTAATATAATTTTACTAAATAATAGTAATAATCAGATATAACACCTAAAGAGGGCGATAGAGCTCAAAAACACTAACATTGGGAGATGGAATGGGGGCAGGATATTCATATTTACAAAATAGACTTAAACTGCAACATTTGACCAGAAATAATTCACTAGTCATCGGGCATGGCAATAGTAGTTATTTACTAGCCCAACCTTGAATATCACTAGCCATGGGAGTGGGACTACCATAATCTAGAACTCCTGGCAATGCACGTGTCAAGTGCTTGAAGGTGATCATATTTGTATGAAATTCCTTCATGAGTGTAAAGTGACATCAACATTTAAATGGCCACGGACAAGGTCCTCCCAGACTGTCGGAGTGAAGTGCTTAGAAAGTCGTTTCATCTTTCTTGGGCTTTTAACAGTTGAAGAACATGAGCCTTTTATTCTGCCACAGTTGTAGGACGTAAAATCCAAATATTACAAAATAAAGCTGGCAAATAAGGACATTACAAGCTAAGTAGATTGTGTCTTGTATGCAGCAGTGTGCATATGAATGACAGGTAATCTTTCAATGTTAATTATCTAATTACACCATTACATGCAGATTCATATCAAATATTATTTCCTAATACAATTATGAATAAAAAAAAATTAAAAAGATTAAGAGCCGTCTGTTTATTTAACTGAAATCTAAATGTTAAAAAAAAAAAGTCCCCTCCTAAACGAAATTGCCATTTTCACACTGCATTGTTTAAAAGCTTATATTACTGCTAATACTAATGCAATCAAAATTATTTTTTAACTAGTATTCTAAAAAACATATTGAAATTTCTTTTCTAATTCAGTTATAGACATTCTGTTTGAATATTAGTATTTAATGGTTTCTGTTTAACTAAAATCATTTTTAAATAGAAGAATATTGCTAAAATATTACCAAAAATCATCAGAAAACTTAAAATCCTTGGCCTTATTAATGAAAACATAGTTACTCTTAACAGTTTCCTATTTAAAAAACCCACCTCAGTTTATCTTTAGAAATGTATCACATAAAAGCTTATGATTATGCAGTACCTATGTGTCCTCATATTTTTATGCTGTGCATGTAATCATATCACTGATTATTTTATAAACCGTAACAGCTGTAGGTCCAATTTTTTATAAAACATTTCACTAGTCATATTGCTTTTTAAAAATATTTTTTTTATAGAAGGTTGCATAGTTAATTTTTGGGTCCCAGTGAGACTCTTTATGCAACCTTTCCCCATGAAACTGCCCTTGACAACCTCGAGCCCTACCACTATTTTTTACACTGTGCCGCGCCTGATTGTAACTTATTTATCTCAAAATGTTAAAGTCGTAGCTGCAGCATATTACAATACTCATACCAAACCATTCAGGTCTGCATCATCACTGAAGAACGGTTTCCGCTCGGATTCCTGGTGGCGAACAAACGCCTGAATGTCAACATCAAAACTGTCGGAAGACGGGCAGTCGGAAGACAGCGATGCTTGTTCACACTTCTCAAACAACAGCGCCATCAGCGGGAACAATGGGTGTCTACAAAACACAAACATTTCTTTTTGTTTAACAACACCACTAGAGCAAATTTATTTATTAATCATCGGCTATTGGATGTCAAACATTTGGTAATTTTGACATATAGTCTCTTTTTCCATTAGTAGCAAGGGGTCTTTTATATGCATCAGGGGCGAGACATAGCCTAGTGGTAAAGCATTCGCCCATGAAGTGGCGACAGCGGTTTTCCTCTCTCAATATCTGTATGGTCCTTAACCATATGTCTGACGTCATATAATCGTAAATAAAATGTATTGAGTGTGTCGTTAAATAAAACAGTTCCTTCCTTCCTTTATATGCACCATTCCACAGACAGGATAGCACACACCACTGCCTTTGATATATACAAGTCGTGGTGCACTGGCTGGAACGAGAAATAGCCCAATGGGTCCACTGATGGGGATCGATCCTAAATCGATGGTGCATTAAGCGAATGCTCTACCACTTGGCTACATCCCGTCTCAGAGTACTGCTCTCTGTATAATGTATTTTCAAGGATCAATCAATCAATCAATCAATCAATGTTTAATTACACCTCAGCACAGAAATAAACATCTGCTATCAATTGGGTGTCCACAAAAGGTAGGTATATGAATAAAGACTAACGGTACACTAATTAAAATAATACTTTTAGGGGTTTTTTTACCAAAAATAGTGGTCTATACGCAGCTGGGACCCAATTAACTAAAACTCTCACAACTTTGTGGTCTTGCAATGCAAGCCAAAACGACTTGCAAAGATGATGTGAGGTACCAAGGTGGGTTGTGACACTAAACAAGTTGGGGTCTTAACGTCTGTTGCATGATTTCGTTTTTGAAATCAGATTGGGTCCAAAATATTATGGCGACTTCCAACTTCTCAATACTGCTAATAACTCAGCAACTCGAGCCACATTTCGTAAAAAAACCCAAATCATTTTAAAGGCAATATTAGGGCCTGGTAAATATTAATTATGTTCAACCTGTAAATGGATTGTTTGAAGTTTTCTGTCTGTTCAGTCTCGGCGTCAGCTGAACCCACCGTTCCGGTAGCTACAGTTATCACTGTCGAACCAACACTACAACAAAAATCAATCAATCAATCAATGTTTAATGACACCACAGCACAAAACATTCAAATCAGCTATTAGATGTCAAATCAGCTATTAGATGTCAAATCAGCTATTAGATGTCAAACAAAAGGTTAGGAGCTGAATATGATTATTTACATCAGGGTTCATACACTTAAAACATTTTCATTTTCCAGGACTTTTTAAGCACCATTTTGGTTCATTTTCCAGGACTTTTTTACATTTTTACAAGAGTCTGAATATATTACCTGGAAAGGATTTTTTTAACGACACACCAGTAAACTGTATATTCAGTGGTTGTTATGTCTCAAACATAAGCTACACCTAATCTACATTTTTGTAGATATATCACATGGATGCTAAAGTTGTAAAAATACATAAATAAAAAAATATTGTAGTGTACAGATTTGTTTTGACTGTGTGTGCGGGTGTGCATGCATCTGTCTATATATATATAAGCATGTAAAACCACAGGGTAAAGAACTGAAAAAAAAATTCAATACAATACACAAATGAAGACAAATAGGATTTAAAATGATGTATTGAAATGAAATGTTTTTAAAAAATACTAAATCCACCATTTGACTTTTGGTTTAATACCATTCTTATGAATTGTGTGTAGGTTTTTAAAAGTGGAATTTGAAAAGAATGTTATTGTAATCAATCATACTTTAAAAATTAATTCCAAAAATATCAAATATGAAAATTTACAACTGAGTTATCTCCCTTCCCCTAGCTTTATGATGGGAGTAATTTCTGGAATGAATGAACATAAGTTTTAATTATTGTCTTTAAAAAAAACATTAAAATGATCAAAAAATTCTGTCATCCCAGGCCTGGCATTTAATGACAATACAAATTTCATAATTTACCAAGAATTCCATGATCTGTTTGTTTTCTTTAGCACCACTGTAGAACACATTGATTTATTAATCATTGGCTATTGGATAACGAACTGACTTCCGGTTAACTAAGATTTTGAAATATTGTCCCATGGGGTGGTCCCTCCTTCCACCCACCCCAAACCCTTTTCCTGTCCTGAATGGAGGACTTTGCTAAATGTTTATGTGAGTTTTACTTAGGTAACCATTTGTTCTCAAAACCGATCAGTTAGGCCTACACTTGATCGAGACTATGATTCTGTGCAACATTGGTGCTTCAAAAAACAACCTGATTTTCACTTTCATTACTGATATATGGTACTTTTAATGTTAGAATGCAATTGTTCACCACGTAACCGATTGGCGATTCTCGTTAATTTAAAGTTGCATAACTGACAAGCGAACAGAACAATGGTTCTCGTGAAATATTGTGCCCTGCGCCCACGCTAGCAAGTACAAGAGAACAGTAGCAGCAGCCCTTCTGGGGTCAGTAGCATTTGTGGTGATAATGAATTCTGAATGTCCCACAGGGTGAAGTCAAAAAATTTAAAGATTGTGCAATTTTCGACAGGTAAATTTGGCGCATAATTTGAAACCATTCATCAAAAGAAAAAATTGGAGCTAGCGAGTAATTTTCATTTAGTTTGCCAAATTCATTGCATTTTATTTTAACCACTGTACCACCAAGGCTGGACATTTGCCAAATAGCAGTGTTCGAGATTAACGATATCCCAGGGATACCAAAATTTAATTTTGGATACCAGACTTCAAGAACCCTGTATCCCACCGGAATACCATATAATGTTGTTGGTTTTTTTAATCCTGTTTTTATTTTTCGTTGAAACAATGAAAGTCATCATTTACTGGTGAAGTTAAGTAACAGTATTTTCGAGCTCGTACCCAGTCTAATGCTATGCCACAACAAGATACCCCCCAAATTATAACCAGTATAATGCTACACTGGAGCAATAGCAGCGTTGCAATAGACAGGGAATGAGAACAGTGCCGTCCAAGTTTGTCACGATGTTATTTATGAATATCATTTAAGTGGGATACTGGGATACCAGATTTTTAAATGTTAGTATCCAACTGGGATACTGCCCAAAATGTTTAATCTCGAACACTGAATAGTAGTACATTACTGTTGTTATACAATCACACTTTGTATAACAAGCTCAGCTATGTACACACGTCCTGGACAAGCGTGCTTGAACAGTTCTCTGATGGAAGCATGCCAAAAATACCCACACATACACGTACCTGGCAACATCTACATTAGAGGAGGAACACGAAGTAATCGGCTGGCCGTGTGTTAGCATGTGCGCCTCTTGGTATGTGGGTGGCTGTGACACGACCGACATTTTCCGCCACCACCAATTGCACTACAACAAAAACAAATATTAATGAACACAGTTACTAATATAAATGCAGGCCTAGTTCTGGCACTGACCAAATGTTTCCACTACGAATTTTAAAAACATTTTATTTTCATTTAGCGAAATAATTTCCAGTATTAATTTATATTTTGTTACAAAATAACTGGGGGTTTTAGTTTAATAGATAATATGGCAAAATTTGCTCCACAGCTAGCCCTGTAAATGTGTTTGTGTACAGTATATGTATTGGATGGGGAAAAAATGATAACCCTACTGAATATAGAGTTGTTTTTTAAATTTGGAGACTGTAATTTAGATATTTCATACTTCATTACTATGCATTTATGCCACCTTCAGTGAAAATGTGAGGCCCATAGGTAATTTTAATATTGTAATAATAGCAACTGATTCAACAATGCAAGTAAAATTGCTTGTGATGTCGCTCACTTGGGTCAAGAACAGTGGCGTAACGTGGGTTGCCAGCATCCGGGGCAAGGCAAGTATTGTGCCTCCAAACCAGTAGACCTTTAGGACTCCCTGAGTCCCTTCCACCATGGGCGTAGCCCCCCCCCCCCCCACCCCCGCTGAAGCAAATGGTCTGCTTTCAGAAGTAAAACATATAGGTGTATACATATGGAGTTTCTGGTGGTGCAAATACAAAATAGAAAAAGGTCCACTTGGTACATATTCGAAACCCCCCAGGTCCAGATCACGCTAAGCCCCTGCTTCCACCAGTTCAGAATTTTAGGCCAGGGCAACCGCCCAAGTGGCCCCGCCCACGCTACGCCACTGATCAAGAATTAAATAGTAGTTTAATGCTAGAGATCAAGTGTTAAGTTTAAAGCAAAGTGCTGTTAATTAGAGGTGCATGTGCAGAAGGGGGGGGGGGGGGGGGGACGAGGGCACATTCAGCGGTTGAAAAAAAAAACCAAGCCTAATTTTGTGTAACATCAGGGGTAGCTTTGGCAGTCACCAAATTCCCCAATTGCAAATTTTCAGAACAATTGGCTAAAAAAATAATAATTTGTCAAAAGAATTTCAAGTATTACTTGATATTTTGTTACAAAATAAATGAGTATCTATAAAATTTGACCAGCCTCGGTGGCATCATGGTTAGACCATCGGTCTACAGACTGGTAGGTACTGGGTTCGGATCCCAGTCGAGGCAAGGGATTTTTAATCCAGATACCAACTCCAAACCCCGAGTGAGTGCTCCGCAAGGCTCAATGGGTAGGTGTAAACCACTTGCACCAACCAGTGATCCATAACTGGTTCAACAAAGGCCATGGTTTGTGCTATCCTGCCTGTGGGAAGCGCAAATAAAATATCCCTTGCTGCTAATCGGAAAGAGTAGCTCATGTAGTGGCGACAGCGGGTTTCCTCTCAAAATCTGTGTGGTCCTTAACCATATGTCTGACGCCATATAACCGTAAATAAAATGTGTTGAGTGCATCATTAAATAAAACATTTCTTTCTTTCTATAAAATTTGGTAGTTTTATATATAACTTGGCAACATTTTCTGCTGATCCAGAGCTAGTCCCGAACATTATTGTTGAACATCAATTATTATCGATTATTGGAACATCAATTATTATCGATCATTGGAACATCATATCACTAACCATATGTACGGTTTACGGTTGTGTCACTTGTCAAATCCCACCCATCTTTACCACCACCCATCTTTACCACTGATGTAATTTGACTAATATTTGGTTTTGATTGTACTTTTGTTTATTACCTGTACATTCAATTAAAAACAAAATCATCTGTAAGTGTAATGCAAAAACTGACCCCGACTTTCTGTGCTTAATTTATAGATACATACACTTTTTATTATTATTATTTAAAATGGCACATTGTTTTGAAAACATTATACCCCTCCCACCCCACATAACATTTTGTAAGGCAAATCAAAGCCCCCTCCCCCTTTGGGGCGTTATGTCATTGTTTATCGCAAGGAGCATATTGAATGATTTAGTTAATACTTCTTTTTTTCTACGTCCGTTTGAAGTTGCGTTTCGGATTAGTCATTGTTCAACCGCAAGCTATAGTTACAGTACCTTATAATCTTAACCCGCATCCATGCCAGACTTATTTTGCTGCCGATCATAAAAAAACCCCAACCCAGGCCAGTATTTAAACAAAGCCTTTGTTAGAAATTAAAACAAAAAATTCAATGGATTAAAGCGAATTAAATAAACGAAAATGTCTACGAAATACGGGAAGACAGTCTAGGGAACACCTAAACAACAATGTCAAGAAATGTACATTCAACATTGTTTAGTTAGCATGCGTAAATTTACGAAATTATACAAAGGGCCGTACCAACAGGCAACTTAATTGCTTCCTTGATCATATCTATAAATAGGTCATAATATTATGAAGGGAAACAAAAACCTACATTTTGTAAGTTTAATGAAAAACCTACAAGAGTCCATTATGACGCATAAAACTGGACTAAAAAAAAAAAAACCGCGCACACGTAGACGCGAGAAACAAGCAACATTCATATCGGTATACACATGGATGTGTTTGTTTACGATGGGCCTGTGTTAATGAACGTCACTAAATCAGCTGGCAAGATAAATGGAAATTGACGAACAAATCGTGAGCCTCGCTCAGTTATTGGCAGCTTACCTTCTATCAAGACACTGTCACTCTTCGTCAAAATGGCGCGCGTCAATTATCGATACTGCCCACCCAGTCACGTGACATGACGTCACGGGCACCTGCAGACAAAGCCCTAGCTGAAACTATGCGGCATTTATGACCTAGATTAGCCGTTTGTGAGCTCTTAGACTGCAGAAAATGCTATCTTCTGCAAATATTTGCTTGCCAAAAAATCTAAACTTGCATAATTATGGTTAGTTTGTCTGTTCGCGTACAACCGTCCGCATGGGGAGGCCGAGTTAATCAGTTTCAATGATTTACGACAGCAGACGTCATCCGGCCTGATTGACGACTGACACATCACCTGGGAATAGCGAGCTGCCCACTGGAATGTGACCGACAGCGGCCCGGCGTACTAAAAAGGGGTGGTTAGGCGCAGTGAGTGGCAGAGATCAAAGTGTCACGTTCCATCATGGGTTCAGCCCGCTCCGCGTTTTTCACCGCAGACGATATGCTCCGGTTGATGCGAGCACGCACTTGTCAGATTTTGGAGGATGGTAAACGCCCATCGTCTTTGCCCACGACTGTCAACAGCAGACGAAGGAAAATGCTGGGATGAATTAGCAAAAAAAAAAAAAAACGCAGATGCGTAGGGCCATATCTCAAGTGTGGTGATGGGGGTGGCAGGCCCGTAGCCAATGGGGGGGGGGGGGGGGAGAGAGGCGGTGTGTCGGTCAATCCCCTTATCGGTGGCTTTTTTTTTCAACATGACCCCTCTCAAAATCCGGGCTACGGGCCTGGGTGGTGGGGGCACAGTCTTTAGTTGAGGGGTCACAGTCTGACTCAATAATGGGAGATACACAAACCATCATTTTTCTTTATAATTAATGTTTGAAATAGGACACCCCCCTCAAGAAAATAATAAAATAAATATTTAAAAACGTGTACTTTTTTGGGGGATAGCTCCTCCATCTAATGGGGTTAGGTGGGGACTGAACAAATAGTTAAACTATGTGATTACTAGTATAAATTAAACGTTAAAACAAACAATAGAGTTACGATATATGCGATTTCCAGTGGCGTAGCGAGGGGAGTACGGGGTCCATGCCCCCCAATTAAACCTTTATTATTATTAATTATTGTATAAAATTTTATAAAATCATACAGACACACATACAGTGTAGGTTCCCCCCCCCCCCCCCCCTCCCCGTCCAATAAAATCCTGGCTACGCTAGTGGTGATTTCAATAACATGATGCTATGAGCGGGGCGAGACGTAGCCCAGTGGTAAAACGCTCGCTTGATGCGCGGTCGGGTGGGATCGATCCCCGTCGGTGGGCCCATTGGGCTATTTCTCTCTCCAGCCAGTGCACCACGACTGGTACATCAAAGGCCGTGGTATGTGCTATCATGTCTGGTATAGTGCATATAAAAGATCCCTTGATGCTAATCGAAAAGAGTAGCGCATGAAGTTGCGACAGCGGGTTTCCTCCCTCAATATCTGTGGTCCTTAACCATATGTCCGACGCCATATAACCGTAAATAAAATGTGTTGAGTGCGTCGTTAAATAAAACATTTCCTTCCTTCCTTAATACTATGAGCATACACGTGCGGATCCTCGATTTTTTGTTGGGTAGGCGCAAAACTACCCACTATTGGGGTGGGGGGGTGGGGGGGGGTGAACAACCCACACTATATACATGTATGATTTTATAAAACTTAATACAGTAAAACAAAGATTAAAGGTTTGATTGGGGGGAATTGCCCCCGTGCCCACCCATGCTATGCCACTGCCTGATTGTGAATCCCCCTCGGTTCGCGCCTGATTTTGAATATTTTTTTTAAATTATTATTATGTTGTTGGGTTTTTTGGTGGGGTGTGTGGATGGGTAGCGATAATGGCATACACCCTGAGACTTCCATTTTGTTCAGCACATTTTTAAAATTAATATTTACCAGTGATTACACTGACGTAGGAAGCGGGGGGGGGGGGGGGGGGGGGGCGGGGAGGGGACATCTGCAGGCCCGAGAAAATTTTCTTTAAGTTTCTATAATGCTTTCCGGATTTTTTTGCCCCCCCCCCTCCCGCTAGCTGCGGCCCTGATATACTCTTCAAAAAAGGTAGGGGAACTCTAATAAGAATTTACAATTGCTAAAATTGCAAGGTATATTCATAGGCGTATATAGGATTTTGAAAAGGGGGGGGGTTCCAATACATAGGATTTTGAAAAGGGGGGTTCCAAAATAGATTGCAGAGATATTGGGCATATATTTCTATGTTGAGTAAATATAATAATGTCAGATATATTAAATTATTTTTAAAAAGCGATTTCGGGGGGGGGGGGGTGTGGGGGGGGGTACGCCCATGTATATTAGCTGTGTGGAATGGTTACTAAAGTAGTGTCGGAAATAGAATAAAAATTATTTTCGTCAATTATTTCTTTCATATTAAACTGACAAGTAAATATTTTGTAAATACCTATTTAATGATACTCTACCTAATTTAGCATTTACTTGTTTTGGCTCTCATTTATGTGCATGGTGGTGTTTACACATTTTGATGATATGTGTCAATTTCATTTCCACTTAAACAAATTTTTAATTTAAAATTGCAAGTTAACTGATTATTTTGAATTTCAGCATAAATTATTAATTATGATCAGCATATTTAGTGAATATAAATTCAATATCAGGGCAGTAGCTAGGATTTTTTGTTTGGGGGGGAGGGGGGGGGGGCGCAACTGAGTAGTTAATAGTTTAAAACTCCTTTTCTTTAAGTTTCTATAATGCTTTCCGATTTTTTTCGGGGAGGGACTGCCCTCCTTGCCCCCCCCCCCCTCCCGCTAGCTACGGCCCTGAATATAAGTACAACAGAAATTTACACAATCTTGCAACCACTTAAAGGTGCTATATCATAGTTACATGTTTGTGATAAAGATTCGCCAATAAACAAAAAATTTCTACTAGTAGATTAAATTATTTCCTATAATCATTTATGGGCATATAATTAAAGGTGTAGTTTTTAAATGTTAAAGCAAAATTTAATAAAAACGTGATTTGCAATAGCTGTCATTATGCAACTTTGAGCTAGCACCTTTAATTCCGGTATAATAGATCACAAACTCAAAATGATTCTTGGCAGTTTTGCTCAAAATTTACTTGAAAATGTCTACAAATATTTTGTTTTGGAGAGGAATAGGGGTAAACCGTCATCAGAAACAGTCCCTCACATATTGTAACAGCAATGAAATTGACACATGTTGACCATAATTTGTTATAGTCTGTTCCAATAAAGTGCACAAATCGCCTGTTTACTGACATATTTCTTTTAATTTCAAGAGTAAACACCACCTTGTATATCAATGAGAGCTAAAACAAGTAAATGCTAAATTAGGTAGACTATCGTTAAATAGATATTTACAAAATATTTACTTGTCTGCTTAATATTTAAGAAATAATCGACGAAAATAATTTGTCTTCTATTTCCGACAGTACTATAGTATATGATAAAGTGAATTAATTGGGCAAACATTACAACCGGTAGTTCAGTATTACAGGTTTTATGACCACCAAAGATATTGAAGGACGATTGGGGTGAGATGTCAAATTTGAACGTTGACGTTTTTTTATCAGTAAATCGCAAATTCAAACAATAAAAATGACTAAAAACAAAACAATAACCACTGTATGATCAACAGAAAGAAAACGTTTGACAGAAATAATGTTCCACAGTGATTAAAGTTACAGTCTTTGGTTACAGTATTATAACATCATGTACAAATATGAAACACAAGCTCAAATGCACTTTTAAAAAACTTGTGTGTATTCGCTATGAACTGAGATCGTTAAAAGTATACGCTCGATTCGTCGCCTGTGCCGCCATTGCTCGACAAAGCACAAACGACAGCCTGCGTTCAGTTTCAGTTAACACGTTAAAACCGGGTTGATGTTGACAACGTATTATCGACAGTCGTACTTCCTATTTCAGAATTAATATTTTATAAAGTGTTAGTAGAACTTTTAAAGTTTAGTTTGTATACTAGTAACACATTGATCACGTATATATATGTTAAATAAAATATACTAAAGTAGACAGTGAACGTTTTCACTTCTTAATTTTATGTGTGTTAAAATCGATAAATTCAAATAAATATTATTTTGTTTGGAAAGGGTAAAGTTAGTTTTGTTGTTGTTGCTGTTTAACGACATCAATGTTAGAGCATATTTTTTTAATAATCATCTGCTATTGGATGTCAAACGTGGTAATTTTGACATATAATCTTAGAGAGGGATCGGGTGCATGTGCAGGGGGAGGGTATTGGAGGTCGAAACCCTTACCTGCCCAAGCTTAAAAAAAATGAAATATATTTTCTGGGGGAGCATGGCCCCATATAAACTTCGCTCAACACAGTCTATAACCCCAACCCCGCTGAGATCCATGCACACGAGCCTTGGAAACCCGCTCTATTGTTTTTAGCAAGGGATCGTTTATATGTACAATCCCACAGACTGGATATCACATACCATGGCCTTTTATATACCCGCCGATGGGAATCGTTCCTAGACTGACTGCGCATTTCCACCACCCCCACCCCCCCCCCCCACCCCCACACACACACACTTTTTAGGTCTAAGTAATGAATAAAACTAAACATATAGTCTTGAAAAATGTTACGTAAATCGAACACAATACCCTCTTCCTCTACCCCTAGATCGTTACGTAAATATTAACACCCCCTTACATGCGTATGTCAACCGCTGGCCGCTGTCGAAATTTCAAGGCAAATCCCCCACCGACCCCTGGAAAGGTGTTGTACCATACCTCTATGGATATAAATATGTTTTGGAGATATGAGACAACCCCTCAGTCCAGACAGTTAAGTTTGTTCAACATCACGTGAGAAGCTCAGCAACTGCGCAAATCACGTGAAGTCCCAGTTCTACTGGCGTCCCGCTAAATGAAGAAAATGAAAGCTGGCTATTGCGTTTGGGTTGGATTATACCAATTCAAATCCCATAGGCGACCATGTTAACGTTTGTGTTTAAAAACACTATATGCAATATATCAACCAAACTATGACCCATAAATATCAGTACTACAACCCCTACTCAAAGTATTAACTGCAGAAAATGGTACCTTTCATGGCTCATTTTCGGTATAACCAGATGTTTTTACAACACCCCTAGTTTCGCACAAAATTTTAGTACTTTTTTTTACATGTACCCCATACATGTTCCAAGCACAAGGTTACTTGACACAGTGGTACTAGATGAATTAAAATTGTATACATTTTTAGCCCAGATGAAACTAATTTTTTTTACAACCAACACACTCACATTTATAACCAATCACAGGACTTGTGGTGTTAATTTCTCTATCAAAAGTTCGGTGCACCTCAAACTTCGATCCAATCGGAAATTAATTGGTATAGTGCTACCTTTGTAGTTGACCTAGATAATGTAGATAAGCGAGCATTGCGAAACTATAGCGATGTGGTGGACCTTTCATGTACCAAACAGAACTGAATCATCTATTCTATATGCTTAAATAATAAAAATAGTCCAGGGACTGCAGCTTTAATCGACCTTCCTGGAAATTGTCAAAATCGAGAATGACACCCAACGCACGTGTACGGGGAAACTGCGTGATGCATGTTCAAACTATGGAATGTGTTTCGGTGTGTTGATAAACAGACCTGAACGTTCTTTACTAGGATGTCTGTATTCAAAATGTATGTTCGGTCTAATAGAAAGAAAGAAAGAAATGTTTTATTTAACGACGCATTCAACACATTTTATTTACGGTAATATGGCGTCAGACATATGGTTAAGGAGAGGAAACCCGCTGTCGCCACTACATGGGCTACTCTTTCCGATTAGCAGCAAGGGATTTTTTATTTGCGCTTCCCACAGGCAGGATAGCACAAACCATGGCCTTTGTTGAACCAGTTATGGATCACTGGGTTTGGAGTCGGTATCTGGATTAAAAATCCCATGCCTCGACTGGGATCCGAACCCAGTACCTACCAGCCTGTAGACCTATGGCCTAACCATGACGCCACCGAGGCCGGTCTCGGTCTAATAGTTGATATTAAAATTAATATTTCAGGTTCTCCTACTTTTTTGAAGAGTATATATATCGGGAACATCCCCCTCCCCGCTTTCTTTCTACGCCAGTGTTAGTTTGTTTTGTCTAACGACACCACTAGAGCACATTGATTTAATAATCATCGGCTATTGGATGTCAAATATTTGGAAATTTTGGCATATAGCCATAAAGAGGAAATCCGAAACAGTTTGTTTTCATTAATAGTAAGACATCGTTTATTCCATAGACAGAATAGCACATACCATGGCCTTTGATATACCAGTCATGGTGCACTGGCTGGAACGGGAAATAGCCAAATGGGCCCACCAATGGGGATCGATCCCAGACAGACCACATATCAAGCGAACGCTTTACCACTGGGCTAGCTACATCCCGGCCCGTTGCTTGTCAAGAATTACGTTTTTTCCAACCAATTACTGGGGCGCACAGAGATCATACCACCCCCCTACACACATACCACCCCCCTACACACATACCACCCCCTACACACATACCAATTACTGGGGCGCACAGAGAGCATACCACCCCCTACACACATACCAATTACTGGGGCGCACAGAGAGCATACCACCCACCTACAGACATACCACCCCCTACACACATACCAATTACTGGGGCGCACAGAGAGCATACCACCCCCTACACACATACCAATTACTGGGGTGCACAGAGCATACCACCCCCCTACACACATACCACCCCCTACACACATACCAATTACTGGGGCGCACAGAGAGCATACCACCCCCCTACACACATACCAATTACTGGAGCGCACAGAGAGCATACCACCCCCCTAGCTCTCACCTGAGGAGTTTGTGTCACAGGATCGAACCACCTTAGTGGCCCTCTTAATGTGGATGCCCTCACTCAATATAAAATCCTGGCTGCACCAATGCAACATACAATCAGACAGACAGACAGACAGACAGACAGACAGCAGAGAGAGAGAGAGAGAGAGAGAGAGAGAGAGAGAGAGAGAGAGAGAGAGAGAGAGAGAGAGAGAGAGAGAGAGAGAGAGAGAGAGAGAGACACACACACACATAGAGAGAGACACACAGAGAGAGAGAGAGAGAGAGAGAGAGAGAGAGAGAGAGAGAGAGGGAGGGAGGGAGAGAGGGAGGGAGGGAGAGATAGAGAGAGAGGAAGGGAGAGAGAGAGAGAGAGAGAGAGAGAGAGAGAGAGAGAGAGAGAGAGGTGGGTGAGACAGAAAGAGTGAGGGACTGTAGGTGGGAGGTAGAGGTTCACATCAAACCCAACTTAGTCAAACAACTGCACCATCGAGATCATAGAATATTGAAAATAAATAAATAAATAAATATACTTTATTTACACAAGAGACAATATTCTGTATTTGCAATCATTACACGTCAAACAAATAACAAGCACCTGTTGCTAAATATACAAGTATGTGTACATGGGTGCATGTGCATACATGTATGTGTGTATATTTACAATTCCATACATATAATTACGTTATAGCATATAGACCCTACATATAACAAATTTATTCTAAAGTGCTGCACCAAGCATTCAAAATCTGTAAACAGACATTTAAAAATACATTTTCACTTTCAACACAAAATATTAACAAACAGCTTGTCAGTGGTAAAATTGTATATATAATTTATCATATAAAACAACAAAGATGTGGGGTTTGCAAAAATTCCACTAATGACCAAATCATTAGTATTACGGTGCATAAATAGTCAGGGGCCAATTTAACTAAACATCATAAGTTTACGTCTGCGACTAGTAGTTATACCGGACATACGTTTACAAGTTTTTGGCATCTATTTTTAACAGAAAATTACATCATTACGTAAGATGGAGCATTTTAAAGACAAAATAAAATGAAATATGTGTACTTCAAACTCTATTTGCTGTACTATGATAGTAATAAGAATTGTGTTTTAGTCGTAGATTTACATTTACGTGCAGAACTAGACTTACGATGTTTTGTGAAATTGGGCCCAGAATTGTTAATTTGTCCATTGGTAATAAATACATATACTTGTCTGTCAATATTGTCCAAATAAATGGAACATTGTTAAGCACGAGGTGGAACAAGAGGAAAAAAATTAACATTTTCAAAGAATAATTTTGATTAATACTGAAGTTCAATGATTTACTACCTAGATAAACAACACTACATAACAACAAGTCATGTGATATGTCTCACCAATGGCAAACATGACAATATTAAGTGCCCCATTTAAAGATAGTGACCTTCGAACTTTGACCTAGTAAGATGCTAAAAAAGCTAAAATGTTTCTAAAATGCATGCATTTTGAAGGTATTAAATTTATTACCTTTGAAATAAAAGAAATAAAACACATTTTAATATAGTGGTCATGATATAAGGATTTGTACTTCCTGTAACATTCTTTCAGAATTAAAATAAATAGACGTACCTGTATTTAGCAAAAACATATTTACACAAGTACATGGTATCTCCAAGTTTGGAAAATATTACAAATACACATGTTTGTATCAATCTTGGAATAGAATGAAATATTATATTGTTTATATTTTGTAGTGATCAGAAGTTTTTCGTTTCCTGTAAATTTCTTTCAGGATAAGTAAACGAAGGAAAGGTGTTTTTTTGCAGGGGGTAAAAAAAATGTTTAAGGGTTGGTTCTGGGGTTGTTTTTTTTGTCCTTTGTGGGGGGTTTTTTTTTGGGGGGGGGGGAGGCAGGGGGTAACTGTAGCAAAAGGTATATGTACAAATTTGAAAAATAATATAAATGTTTACTGCACCCATGAAATAATAATTTAATATAATTTAGTGATCATGATTTAATGATGAATAGTACAAATTGTAGCAAAACTTTCAGTTTTAAAAATGTACTGACAACAAGAAAACAGTATGAAGTACCAGTACCATTTCCAGTGAGAGCAGGTCAGAGTGTCTAACGTGCACATTCAGAACAAGCTGTTGTAGCACACGCCTGTTATGGGCACAGGTGCCGACCTTGGCCGGATCCTCTGTCCAGGACAAGAAAGGGGTGGGGTGAGCTGGAGGGGGGACTGCCTGCACTGGCAGGCGCAAGGGAGAACCAGCAGTCTGACCGGGGCCGGCAACAGGTGGAGGGTGGTATGGTGCTATGGAATTTGGAAAGTCCTCGTATGATTAAGCCAAAAAGAAAGGTTGAGTGTGAACATTTTTATTATGCCCCTATACCACTAGGGTTTCAGGCATCCCATGACAGCATAAGAGCTAAAACGTTTTTGTTTTGTTTAACAACACCACTAGAGCACAGTGATGTATTAATCATCAGCTATTGGGTGTCAAACATTTGTCAATTTTGACATTTAGTCTTACAGAAACCCGCTACATTTTTTCCCCATTAGGAACAACTTTCCAAGACAGGACAGCACATACCACAGCCTTTGATATTCCAGTCGTGGTGCAATGGCTGAAACGAGAAATAGCCTGATGGTCCCACTGACGGGGATTGATCCCAAACCGACCGTGCATCAAGCGAGTGCTTTACCACTGGGCTATGTTCAGCCTTCCAATGTGAAGAAGCCAGTTTTGAAGATATGCATATATAGTGGGTTTTACAGCAACAAAAAATGTTTATATAAATAACAGTTTTAAAAGACAATTTTACAAATTAGTTATTTGGTAAATATTGTGATGAAACATTATATACAAACAACAACTTATCCTTGGTGATTTAACAAACAGCTAAAATCTTGATGTACTAATGCCCACCTTGTAACCTGAACAAAGATGTACTACATGAAGAATATATTATACATGTACGTAAGAAAAATATGAATCTGAAAAGTATCAAATGTCTGCAGTCAAAAAACTGATTCACAAAATACTTTGCCTTAATACTGCCGAGACAAATGCCCATTAACTAGATGAGGTTGATATTTTACATATTAAAAAACACGAGTAGCAAAGTCTATTTATGCTATAACACTTATAAAATAACATTTTAATTCGATATTTAGTAAAACAAAGTTCTGAAGTCGCCTCACTGGTCAGTAATATGACACCAATGCAGTATGGCGTCACTCATTTCAACTAAATCTCATCAAAACGTTATGCTCAGGTATACAAGTCTTGTCAGCTGTAAACATACGACCCACTGGCAGCAAAACTTTATTAACCGAGTTAATAATGCAGTGTTTCTGCCAGAAAGAAACGTTTGTGTATGGCGCTATGGAAATGAATGCAACTATAGCCAACAGGTGGTATGGGGGGGGCCTCCCGCAGAAAAAACATGGGTCAAATTTAGGTTCGGGTTCGGGTAAGTTATTAACATGCTTATATGCCACTAGAGCTTCAAGCATGTCTGTCCCGGGGCCGAGTCCTGGATAGCCAGGGTCTGCTCCGGGCCAGAAATTTAACAGGACAATTTAGAAAATTGCTCTAAAAATAAAAATAAATATGGGGACAAATTTAATCTACAATTAATAAAAAAAAAATTAGGGTTAGGTTAAGAAAATCATACGTAATGATAAGATTGATTAATTTTGATAAAAGGTTTTTTAAAAAATCTGGACAAAAATTTGTGTATGGCGCAATACCTATTTCACCCTCTGGCAGAAATCCTGTAATGGTACATATCAAATGGGTTTATGCCATGGATATTATGGGAAAATTATAGGATAAACATTTTGTTCCACAAATCAAATGGATTACCTGAATTAGATTTGGTGTAACCAATAAAAAGGTTTATCGTATGCAAATGTTCAATTATTTGGAGCTTGCAACAATTAGTCAATATTTTTACATTTATCAGTAATAAAGAAAGAAATGTTTTATTTAACGACACACAACACATTGTATTTACGGTTATATGGCATCAGACATATGGCTAAGGACCACACAGATATTAAGATAGGAAACCCGCTGTCGCCACTTCATGGGCTACTCTTTTCGATTAGCAGCAAGTGATCTTTTATATGCACCATCCCACAGACAGGGTAGTACATACCACAGCCTTTGATATACCAGTCATGGTGCACAGGCTGGAACGAGAAATAGCCCAATGGGCCTACAGACGGGGATCGATCCCAGACCGACTGCACGCTGTACCACTGGGCTACATCCCGCCCCGCTTTATCAGTAACAGACTCTGTGTTGGTATAAATACTTCTATGGGCAGTAGGTACTGGAAATAATATCAACTGACAGAGTACTGGTTTCGAATACCCTGTATGCAAGTTGATTGATCTATTACAGTGAAACCTGTCAAAACCTGACCCTCTGTAAACCGGAATTCCTCCAAAACTGGACTTTTTTTGCAGTCCTTTTAAAAAATAATCAGTACAGAAAATAACCTCTCTAAACTGGATACCTCTTCTAACCGGGCAGTTTACTTGGAATGGAGGGTGTCTGGTTTAGAGAGGTTTCACTGTAGTATTACAAGTGTATAGACAAAAGACTAGAGTTTATAAACGTATTCATACAGACAGTTTGTCGGAAGTTGTTTACAGTAAATATTAAACAAATAAATATGTAATCCTATGAGTAATAGAGCCAACAAATAGTCTACTCAGACTAAGTCATTCTCAAAAAAAGTTAAAAAATTAGATTTGCTGAAATCAAAATTTTATACAGTAAACATAAGAGCTCGTTTTGTTGGCTGGGAGTTGGGTGTAAAACCCCCCCATCACCCCCACCCCCCACATGTATATGTAAGGCGCTCATGATCCCTAATACCCGGTGTCCATGAGCAAATATTTGGATGCACACAACTACCAAAATGGTGTTGACGAACATGCTCCTTCATGAAACTAGCACCCTGGGTGTAAAATTGTGTCAAACATCACCCTGCAGAAGTAAAACAAACCATATTTGTTTTAATGGTTGATTCTAGCTATACATAAAAAAAAAAAAATATATATATAAAACAATAACAAGAAACAATCATTTTCCGGCTTAATAGTGTCTGTGTCCTAGGATTCAGTATTGCTAAATCGTAGATAACTGGAAGTCAGATTGTGTGATTTTTTACCTAATTGATTGTTCGATTATATGAATTATATTTGCTTGAACAGTGAGTAAGCCATTCTTAACATCTTAATTGATCTATATACACCAGGGCCCATATTTTCGAAGCTCTCTTAGTACTACGAAATAGTAAAACCATCGTAGGGTGTGACGTCACTACAGTACACGCCATAGTGACGTCATAGCTTCCGATAATTTTACGATTTATAGGCTAAGATTGCTTCGAAAATATGGGCCCAGGGCCGTACTTTCCGGGGGGGGGGGGGGGGGGGGGGGGGGGAGAGTGTAGGGACAGTTGCTCCCCGGAGAATGCAATTTTTCTTCTTTTTATGTTTACTCCATAAAATAGCATACACATTTCAGGGTTTAATTTGTATAGGGTTTCATTTGTTTATAAAAAGTAGTGCCCCCCCCCGCCCTAGGATTTTGATCAGGGTACGGCCCTGTACGCATTGTAAATATAGAAGTATCTTAAAACATTCCCTCAGTTGTTTTTCATCATTGTGTTCAAAATCTATATACATATAACAGCAATAGTATTAAAGGGACATATGCTAGGTTGTAAACACTAAGGTATATTTTTGACTATTATAGCCATTTTTGATAACTGAAATCATTCTCTACTTAGATTTTATGGTTTAGATTATCAATTTCCATACATTCGAAGTGTCTTTGGTCATCCTGGTGTTTTTAATATCACAAAATGCATTTCTCATATTTTTGCACGTGCATCTAAGAAGTAACAGTTATGGAGTCGAGTTTTAGTTCCATTCACGTATAACTTTATCCAAATGTGTTTCAGGTTTGTAGATTAACTAAACTTAGTGTTAATTTTCACGGGTTGAAACTAGAGTATGTCCCTTTAACAAATGATTAACTATAATTGCTCAGTACACACTGCAAAGATGATAGTATCTTAAACGGTTTCCTCATAATCTAGTTAAGGCAGCAATTACTAAAGTCCTCTCATTTTCTCTTCACAATTATGTTCTAACTATCTGTAAATATACAGGTGAACAATAACTTTATAACAACAACAGTTTTAACAAACGATTAAATATCATTGCTCAGTACACACTGCAAATATAGTAGTATGTTAAATGGTTCCCTTGTAACCATTTTAAGGGAGCAATTAATAAGTTCTCACATTTGTTCTTCACCAAGATGTTCAGTCTCTGTACACAAAGGGCTTCTAGAATTTTTATAAAATCCACTAGCCATGGGATCAGTGATTTTGAATATTTACTAGCCATGATTAAAAATTAACTAGCCTTACTTTACTTTAAGTTAATACAATTTAGTTAACAGTAATAATGTTGCCTAAAGAGGGAGGCAGAGCTTAAAAACACTAAGATAGGGGTGGGGGACAGAATATTCATATTTACAAAATATACTTAAATGCAGCACTGGACAACTTTTTTTTTCACTAGCCATCGGGCATGGCAGTGGTAGTTATTTACTAGCCCAACAGGGAATATCACTAGCCATGGGAGTGGGACTACCATAATCTAGAAGTCCTGGTACATACATGTATATAAGTTTAAAATATCAACAATAGTATTACAAAAGTCTTAAACATCGAAGCTCAGTGCACATTGCAAATATAATAGTATCTTAAATGGCTCTACTGTAATCTACATGGAGTTAAAGGAGCAATAAATAAGTTCTGTCATTAATTTTTAACATGATGTCTGAAGTCTCTGTAACATTAACAACAAACGATCAATTTTTCACCGTAACAGTGACACAAAGAAACTAAATAGGGTTGGGTAATAGTAGACGACAATAAAAACAATAAAACAACACATCAGTTTTCCTTCTGAACAGTTTCTGTGTCTGTAAGTATGTGATGGTGATAATAGTAGCCACAAAAAACAACAATCAGTTTTTTTCTTCTTAACAAGTTTCTGTGTCTGTAAGCATGAAAAGTATGCGATGGTGATAATAGTCGCCACAAAAAACAACAATCAGTTTTTTTTATTCTTAACAAGTTTCTGTGTCTGTAAGCCTAAAAAGTATGTGAATCTGGTTATAATAGTAGCCACAAGAAACAACAATCAGTTTTTTGTTCTTAACAATTTCTGTGTCTGTAAGCATAAAAAGTATGTGACTCTGGTTATAATAGTAGCCACAAAAACCCCCAAATGTTTTCCTTCTCAACAATTTCTGTGTCTGTAAGCGTAAAAAGTATGTGACTTTGGTGATAATAGTAGCCACAAAAAACAACAATCAGTTTTTTTCTTCTTAACAAGTTTCTGTGTCTGTAAGCATGAAAAGTATGTGATGGTGATAATAGTAGCCACAAAAAACAACAATCAGTTTGTTTCTTCTTAACATGTTTCTGTGTCTGTAAGCACAAAAGCAAATGGTGTTGGTGGTAACAGTAGCCACAAAAAAACCAACAAAAAAACAACATCAATCAGTTTTCTTTCTTAACAGTTTCCGTGGTAACTTCTTCTCCCGTCTGCTTCTGCTGCTGCTGCTGCTCCTGCTCCTGCTGCTTCTTCCGATGCTTCACCACCTCTTCAAGCGGACCACATCCATCGAACGCACTCGGGTAGCGGAAACTGCTGCCGAGGTGATCCCACAGTGTAAAGAACTGTCCATAGTTGTAGTTGTAGAAGAGGTGGTGATCCGTGTGGTGCGCGCAGCCGTTGATGAACGGTTTGAGCAGCAGCGGGACGCGGTAGTCCCCGTCGTGGATGGACACGGTCCAGAAGTTGACGAAGACGAAGAGGGCAAGGTAGGTGACCTTGTGTAAAGGGAAGAGGAACGGGTACACGTGGTAGGGCAGGCTCTGCAGGAAGCCATCGATCGGGTGGAAGGCGTGGCTGGCGAACGGGGTGGGCACCTTCCACTTGTGATGCAGCTTGTGCAGGAACTTGTACACGCCCTTCAGGTGCAGGAAGCGGTGGATCCAGTAGATGCACATGTCGGTGAAGAAGATGAAGGAGACCACGCTGCCTACGATGCCAAACCAACCTGGAAGAAAGGAAGGAAGGAAATGTTTTATTTAACGACGCATTCAACACATTTTATTTATGGTTATATGGTGTCAGACATATGGTTAAGGACCACACAGATATTATTGAGGGAGGAAATATGCTGTTGCCACTTCATGGGCTACTCTTTTCGATTAGCAGCAAGGGATCTTTTATATGCACCATCCTGCAGACAGGATCGTACATACCACGGCTTTTGTTACACCAGTTGTGGAGCACTGACTGGAATGAGAAATAGCCCAATGGGCTCACCGACGGAAATCGATCCTAGATCAATCGCACATCAAGCGAACGCTGTACCACTGAGCTACATCACACCCCAGCCTGTGAAACAAACACAGTGACGTAACAAAACATTGTCTTGTGATTAAAGTTTGACCAATCAAGATTATAAGAAGCGATATCTCCGCGCAAATTAGAGTGCCAGCGATATCTCCTACAAAAGCCTTTAATGGATGGAAAAATATTTTTTCCCAGGAATAATGATAGACGTTTTATTTATTTTTTCGATCATACCATGGAACATTTGGTGTTTCTGGCATCGTAGGCAGTGTCGTCTCCTTCATACTCTTCACAACAACAGGCCGCATTTTATTTTATATTCCATGCCTTGGAATTTGGGTCTATAATCACTGATTTGTTTTAATTCTTTCTCCAGGTTGGTTTGTATGTCCGACACCATATAGCCGTAAATACAATGTGTTGAGTGTGTTGTTTCAGCGCTGAACCTACCATTAGTCACGTCACACCACTGACGTTCTGCTAGTTAATGAGTCTACCGCTGACATTCAACCTACATTACTAACATTGTTTACAACTGCTGCAAATGTAAAGAATGATAATGGATGATAAAAAGAATACCCTCCTCATGTCTTGTGATATCATAATTTATCAGCACTCGTTGATAAAAGTATAAAAATCCTCGGCAAGACTCGGGTTTCATACTTTTATCAACTCATGGTGATAAATTATAGTATCCTCTATTTATTGCACAATTCTTATTTTACAAAACTGTACTATTTGAGATACCAAATTTATTGTCGGATGCACTGTTGTAGAGCTTGCTGTAACCTCTGACCTCCGCGAAGAACACCGCTACCGTAGGAACGCTCATCACAGGAATCGCTTCACACGCACATTTTATCTCCAGTTTAATCTGGTCCTGAAACACAAAGTTATACATGATATGCAACTCAAAAAGTTTGTTTTGTTTAACGACACCACTAGAGCAAATTGATTAATTAATCATCAGCTATTGGAAGGAAGAAGGAAGGAAATGTTTTATTTTATTTTTATTACTAACGACGCACTCAACATATTTTTATTTACGGTTATATGGCATCAGACATATGGTTAACGACCACACAGATATTGAGGGAGGAAACCCGCTGTCGCCACTTCATGAGCTACTCTTTTCAATTAGCAGCAAGGGATCTTTTATATGCACCATCCCATAGACAGGATAACACATACCACAGCTTTTGCTATACCAGTCGGGGTACACTGGCTGGAGCGAGAAATAGCTCAATGGGCCCACTGACAGGGATCAATCCCAAACCGACCATGCATTAAGCGAGCGCTTTACCACTGGGCTATGTCTTGCCACATCGGCTACTGGATGTCAAACATTTGGTATTTCTGACTCGTAGTCATCAGAGGAAACCCGCTACATTTTTCTTAATGCAGCAAGGGATCTTTTACATGCACTTTCCCACAAACAGGAAAGCACATACCACAGCTTTTGACCAGTTGTGGTGCACTGGCTGGAACTAGAAAAAACCCAAATCAGTTGAATGGATCCATCAAGGTGGTTTGATCCTGCGACTTAAGCACCTCAAGTGAGCGAGCACTCAACCAACTGAGCTAAATCCTGCACAATGCAACTCTTAACCATGTTCTAATAACTTTCAATGGATTTTTAAGGTAATTTGACGGTGTCTGAAATGGGATGTAACTGTCCTGTCCATGGGAATATGCATACATAAAAGATCCCTTGCTAAGAGAAAACTGTACCCGATTTAAAGGAACATTCCCGAGTTTGCTGCATTGTAAGATGTTTCCGACTAATAAAATATTTCTACGATTCAACTTACATATTAAAGGGACATTCCTGAGTTTGCTGCATTGTAAGATGTTTCCGACTAATAAAATATTTCTACGATTAAACTTACATATTAAAGGGACATTCCTGAGTTTGCTGCATTGTAAGATGTTTCCGACTAATAAAATATTTCTACGATTAAACTTACATATTAAAGGGACATTCCTGAGTTTGCTGCATTGTAAGATGTTTCCGACTAATAAAATATTTCTACGATTAAACTTACATATTAAAGGGACATTCCTGAGTTTGCTGCATTGTAAGATGTTTCCGACTAATAAAATATTTCTACGATTAAACTTACATATTAAAGGGACATTCCTGAGTTTGCTGCATTGTAAGATGTTTCCGACTAATAAAATATTTCTACGATTAAACTTACATATTAAATATATTTTCTTGTTTACAATATCAGTGTCTGTATATTCAATGGGTTTCTGGTCATCTTAATATTTGTAAGACGGCCAAACTGGATTGTGTCTTCAAATAATTTCGTAGGTACGAAAAAATTATATTTTAGGAAATAAAATGAAATTTAACCTACTACAAATATTAGAACGATCAGAAACACATTTAATATTCAGCCACTAATATTTTATGCAGAAAAATATATTTGATATGTAATTACAATCGTTAAAAAGTCTCTGCTAGTCGATAACAACGGCACTGATGGCAACTGCCACCGTTGAGCTATAAATTGCTGTGGATCAGTAAAGATTCTCAACAATGGCAAAATGTATACACCTGGTGTACATTATATGCCAGTGTATAACATTTTTACATTTAAAATATGTCTATACATACTGTGGGCCATTTTACACATGGCAATTTAAGAAAAAAATAATTGCCATGGGAAAAAAAGAAAGAAATGTTTTATTTAACGACGCACTCAACACATTTTATTTATGGTTATATGGCGTCAGACATATGGTTAAGGACCACACAGATATTGATAGAGGAAACCCGCTGTCGCCACTACATGGGCTGCTCTTCCGATTAGCAGCAAGGGATCTTTTATTTGCGCATCCCACAGGCAGGATAGCACAAACTATGGCCTTTGTTGAACCAGTTATGGATCACTGGTCGGTGCAAGTGGTTTACACCTACCCATTGAGCCTTGCGGAGCACTCACTCAGGGTTTGGAGTCGGTATCTGGATTAAAAATCCCATGCCTCGACTGGGATCCGAACCCAGTACCTACCAGCCTGTAGACCGATGGCCTGCCACAAAATTGCCATGGGAGACAAATACTTAAGTTCGAGCCCTATGATATGCAACTCTTAACCATGTTTTAATAATTTTCAATGGATTGTTAAGGTAATTTGACAGTGTTTGAAGTTATGCAACTTAAATCTTACGGTGTCAACAGCAAGACAAATGCTGCACTGCCTTACCTGGTTTGCCACGGTGTCCTTCAGAATAATGTTTTCTTAAAACCCAGCATTTTATTATTAAGAAATGACACAAAATGTAACATGAAAAAAATCACATCTAGCGAAGTCAGACATGAAGTGACAGGTCAGTTATATCAGGATGTAAAACAAAATGTGCTGAAATGCCCATAAAAATAACGTTATTTACAGCAGTTTAAGTTGACGACATTTGTAAATATATTCTTTATGACATACACATTAGTGATTTTAAATATCATATTAACCAATATATCTTTTCGCCTTGGCAAGATGATTAGGACATTGCGGTCACGAACAAGAGTCCTGAGAGTGGCAGTCCCCCATACAGGAGGTGCAGGAAGGATGAAGTAGTCTTGTGCCATATTTGAGCATTTATTTATGTTAACCCTCTAGTGCCCAAGTACTCAAAATAAATACCAAACATTGTCATATTCATTCATGTTGATTTTTTAATTTAAAAATATTTTTATATATACTTTTAATAATGTAGCATATTTGCTACAATGGGCATTTTGAAAAAATGTAGCATATATGCTACATGCTTATTAATCTTGTAAAATACATAATGACATATGTATCAAAAATAAACATTAAGTCTAAGATCATTTATAAGGTGAAATAATTTGTCTCAGAAACGTGATAGAAAGTAAGTTGCCTTTGTACCCCTCTTTTGAAGGAAAGGTTTGCCTACGTGCCCCTCCAACTTGCCTTAGTGTCGTAATTTTTGTTATTAAACAGAAGGCAACACTTGCCATGCAATGAATTTCGACCCCTGGAGAGAGCTGTCAAATTAAAGCAATATTTAATAATACACCTGCATGACAAACTGACAAGTAGGTGTCAAACAGATGTAAATGAAGATCAATATCACTACATAACATCTAATATTACAAGTATTAATAAACACAGTGCAACAGCTGAAAAACAGAATGAATGAATGAATGTTTAACGACACCAGCATGAAAAATACATTGGCTATTGGGTGTCAAACTATGGTAATGCAAACAAATAAAGTGATGATCAACATCAATATAAAAATTCAAGATTTAAATAAAAACAGTGTAAAGAACTGCGCAAAAAATACAAATATCACAGATAGATACTGACTTTTACTCAAAATTTCAATTTGTGCTGTATTGGCCATTCTCAAAGATAATGTTACACCCCTGCACCACGGTGAGGTTACAGCATGCACAGGGGCAGCTGAGAAAAGAGTCATACATGTATTCATAAAAGACGCATACTGAATGCAAATGAAAATGCTAGGATCATATCATTTGAACAATACAGGGTTTTATCACCTATGTTTCTAAAATCTGATAATTGGCACCATTCCACAACATTACTCAAAAGCTATGTTATTTTTTAGTCCCAATTTTGGAGTTAAAAATTCCAAATCAATGTAAATAATTCTCATTTTTTATTATTGTATAAAGACATATTTTGAAAACAATACTTAACACTAGATGTTAATTTGAATAAATACAAGCATATGTATAGTATTAGTGTTTTCGATTCTAACAAGGCTTACTAAGATGTTTTTCTTTACATGGAACTGAAAATTCAAAAGTCAAAGCCATGAGTGTCAAGTCAAATTTTAGAAACAAAACCCTGCAATATAGAGAGACCTGTGGTAAACATACACCATTATTGTACAAAAATATCAAAAAAAACAAAAAAAAAACATCATCATAGACAGAAAGGGGGGTTGGTGGGGTGGGAGGGTCATGTATGATTTTTAAATGGATGGAGTGCAAAGTTCAGTAGAGAAATCTACAGTATTCCTAGAAATATTACAATTAAAGTTTGACACTATTAGAATACATTGATTTATTAATCATCGGCTATTTGGATGTCAAACATTTGGTAAATGTGACATATAGTCTTAGAGAGGAAACCCGCCACATTTTCCCATTAATATCAAGGGATGTTGATGCCACCTATTGTTTTAGTGCCAAAGGGAGATAACTGACAAATGTCTCCTAGCAACTCTTGTAAGTCTTATCTTTAGAATGAGTGGATATTTCATGAGGTAATTGCCAGCAGTGTCATATATATTGATATTAATAAGAACAATGAAGACTGAAATATAGAAGGAACTCAATGTCGAAGACGCCTTTTGTTTTAATGCCAAAGGGAGATAACTGACATATCGCCTACAAACTCTTGGTAAATCTCACCTTTAGAATGAAGGAAGTGTTTCATTTAACGACGCACTTAACACATTTTATTTACGGTGATATGGCGTATGACATATGGTTAAGATATTAAGAGGAAACACGTTGTCGCCACTTCATGGACTACTCTTTTCGATTAGCAGCAATGGATCTTTTTACATGCACCATCCCACAGACAGGATAGTACATACCAAGGCATTTGTTACACCAGTTGTGGAGCATTGGCTGAAACGAGAAATTGCTCAATGGGGACACCAACAGGGATTGATCCCAGACCGACCGCGCATCAAGCAAACGCTTTACCACTGGGCTACATCCTGCCTCACGTTTAGAATGAGTGGATATTTCATGAGGTAATTGCCAGCAATGTCATACTGATAATGATAAAAACAATAGAAAGACCAACCTCAATGTCGGAGATGCCCATTGTTTTAATGCCAAAGGGAGATAACTGACAAATGTCTCCTACCAATTCTTGTAAATCTCACCTTTAGAATGAGTGGACATTTCATGAGGTAATTGCCAGCAATGTCATACTGATAATGATAAAAACAATAGAAAGACCAACCTCAATGTCGGAGATGCCCATTGTTTTAATGCCAAAGGGAGATAACTGACAAATGTCTCCTACCAATTCTTGTAAATCTCACCTTTAGAATGAGTGGACATTTCATGAGGTAATTGCCAGCAATGTCATACTGATAATGATAAAAACAATAGAAAGACCAACCTCAATGTCGGAGATGCCCATTGTTTTAATGCCAAAGGGAGATAACTGACAAATGTCTCCTACCAATTCTTGTAAATCTCACCTTTAGAATGAGTGGACATTTCATGAGGTAATTGCCAGCAATGTCATACTGATAATGATAAAAACAATAGAAAGACCAACCTCAATGTCGGAGATGCCAATTGTTTTAATGCCAAAGGGAGATAACTGACAAATGTCTCCTACCAATTCTTGTAAATCTCACCTTTAGAATGAGTGGATATTTCATGAGGTAATTGCCAGCAATGTCATACTGATAATGATAAAAACAATAGAAAGACCAACCTCAATGTCGGAGATGCCCATTGTTTTAATGCCAAAGGGAGATAACTGACAAATGTCTCCTACCAATTCTTGTAAATCTCACCTTTAGAATGAGTGGATATTTCATGAGGTAATTGCCAGCAATGTCATACTGATAATGATAAAAACAATAGACCAACCTCAATGTCGGAGATGCCCATTGTTTTAATGCCAAAGGGAGATAACTGACAAATGTCTCCTACCAATTCTTGTAAATCTCACCTTTAGAATGAGTGGACATTTCATGAGGTAATTGCCAGCAATGTCATACTGATAATGATAAAAACAATAGAAAGACCAACCTCAATGTCGGAGATGCCCATTGTTTTAATGCCAAAGGGAGATAACTGACAAATGTCTCCTACCAATTCTTGTAAATCTCACCTTTAGAATGAGTGGATATTTCATGAGGTAATTGCCAGCAATGTCATACTGATAATGATAAAAACAATAGAAAGACCAACCTCAATGTCGGAGATGCCCATTGTTTTAATGCCAAAGGGAGATAACTGACAAATGTCTCCTACCAATTCTTGTAAATCTCACCTTTAGAATGAGTGGATATTTCATGAGGTAATTGCCAGCAATGTCATACTGATAATGATAAAAACAATAGAAAGACCAACCTCAATGTCGGAGATGCCCATTGTTTTAATGCCAAAGGGAGATAACTGACAAATGTCTCCTACCAATTCTTGTAAATCTCACCTTTAGAATGAGTGGATATTTCATGAGGTAACTAACTGCCAGCAGTGCCATACCGATATTAATAAAAACAGGGCTTGTAGATTATGGTAGGCCCACTTTCATGGCTAGTGATATTCAATGTTGGGTTAGTTAATAACTACTTTTGACATGCCCGATGGCTAGTGAAATAAAAGAAGACAAATGTTGCAGTCAAGGCGATTTTGTAAATGTGAATATACTGCCCCACCACAAACCCCCAGTGTTAGGGGGTTTTTTTTAAAGCTCTATCTCCCCCTTCAGGTGACATATTTGATTATTACTATTATTTAGTAAAATTTTATGAACTTAAAGTAAAGAAGGGCTAGTGAATTTTTAATCATGGCTAGTACATTTTTTAAATCACTGATCCCATAGCTAGTGGATTTTATAAAAATTCTAGAAGTCCTGATAAAAACAATGAAAACTGAAGTACAGATGGTCCCACCTCAATGTCGAAGCTGTCTATTGTATAACTGACAAATGTCTCCAACCAACTCACCTTTAGAATGAGTGGATGTTTCATGAGGCGGTGGTCAAACACCAGGTAGAAGCTCAGCGTGGCCAGTATCAGGTACAGAGCATACCCGCCCAGGTTCGCTATCACCAGCAGGCTCAGTATCTGACGGTACGGATCGTCCGGTTGCCACGACGATGGGTACACGTACGGAGAGAGGAAGTAGTGGTCACAGTAGTCCAGCACAATATCCATGACGATGATGATCACTCTGAAATGTATTACCCGATAAATATTTTTTTTTATATAAAACGTAAGACAAAAAACCAGATGTCGGCTAAAAAAAAACCCATAAGGTATTACAATGTATTTTAGAGTGAATGGGCTGCACCGTACCCAGGGATGCAGAAATGGAAAATACGACTAGTCCTCTGAACCGGTACCAATAGTCTACAGCACAATATGTTATTATTATATCATTGATCAGGAATAATTTACACACCCACGCAGACACAGACACACAAACTCTCTCACTCCCACACACACACAAACATATTTGAAAAATACCACAATTTGAATTATTTATACACCCACACAGACACAGACCGACACACACAAACATATGCTCTCTCGCTCGCTCGCTCTCTCTCTCGCTCTCTCTCTCTCTCTCTCTCTCTCTTTCTCTCTCACACACACACACACACACACACACACACACACACACACACACACACACACACAATCTAAAAATGCACACAGCTCATTAATAAAATTCAAGGTTGGGTTAGGTAGATAACAAGTATTGTTTCAAGATGACCTCAAAGAATGGATATGAAAACAAACGTTAATTGTTTGGCCGTCACCTCACAACATTATAAACTAAACAAGTTCACATATACATGTACAAGTATTTACAGTCTAACAGGGAAACAAAGATATTGTTTTGAGAGCACCACATGATACACACATGTATTTATGTAAATGATAAGGAAATCAACTGTGAAAGTACAGTATTTCCCTTCCAGTATATAGGAACACTTGCAGTTTTTTTTGCCAGAAAGAAATTTTTGGGTATGGCACAATGGAACTGAATATATCCAATTTAAGTCAACAAGGGGTATGAGGAGCCTCCCCAAGAAAGAAAATGGGTTAAGTTTAGGGTTAGGTTTAAAACAAATCATACAGTAACGATAATTAAGAGTAATTATGTTTGTCAAAAAGATAACTTTTAAAAAATAACATCTAAAAATAAATTGGGTATGGCTCCATACCGTACCCGTTTTACCCTCTGGCAGAAACCCTGCTAGTGATATTCAATGTTGGGCTAGTAAATAACTACTATTGCCATGCCCGACGGCTAGTGAATTTTTTTTTCAAATGTTGCAGTTAAGTCTATTTTGTAAATATGAATATCCTGCCTTAGCTCACCCCCAACACCTTCAAATGTTAGTGTTTTTAAGCTCTATCTCCCTCATTAGGTGACATATCTGTTTATTTATTAAAATTGTATAAACTTAAAGTAAAGTAGGGCTAGTGAATTTTTAACAGTGGCTAGTACATTTTTTAAATCACTGATCCCATGGCTAGTGGATTTTATAAAAATTCTTTAAGCCCTGGTTAGTGCTTAAAAGTCTAAATGGTGGATAACATTTTTCCAGGTAAATCGGTACCGACATGATACCAATACCCAACGGCAAGGCTTCTAGATTATAGTAGCCCCACTCCCATGGCTAGTGATATTCAGTGTTGGGCTAGTAAATAATTACTATAACTAGTCCAATGGCTAGTGGGGAAAAAAAACCTTGTCAAATTCTGCATTTACATATTATGTAAATATGAATATCCTCCCCCCCCCCCCCCCCCCCACCCCTTTCCACCCCAATCTAGGGATTTTAAAGCTGAAGCTCCCTATTTAGGTGACATGTCTGATTATTACTATTAGTAAAATTGTACTTATTTAAAGTAGGGCTAGTGAATTTTTAATCATGGCTAGTACATTTTTAAAATCACTGATCCCATGGCTAGTGGATTTTTATAAAATTCTAGAAGCCCTGCCAACGGTTATAATACGATATACCGCCCAGCTCTAATTTGGACAGTTATCAACACCACTGTAAACACCCTTTGAATAATGTTCCAATTAAATATATATTTGGTAACAGGTTTCTTCCTGTAGTTTGTGTATTTGTGATTAATATGTGATTTTGTTGTTTTATTTATCAGCAGGGAGCTCAAAAATGATCGATGTAAAAGTATTTAACATCAAGTATCTAGGATCTTTGACTACTGTTTGGTAGTTGGTAGGCAGTGATTGCACATAATTTACATCGATTGGTCTCTGACAGTAAGAGCATGTGGTAACTGTCCAAATGTCGATCTAGCACTCTTACATCAGAGTACTCAGGCTATATATTAATCTTACCTCACAGGGGGTCACATTCCACAATTTTTTATCAGTATATATACAGTGGAACAAAAAACTAAATTTTTGTCTGTCCTCGAGATCGGGGGGGGGGGGGGGGCACCATCTCCCACCCACAGTACTGTTAGTGTAACATACCCTTTATTTCTTAGTAATTATACAATGATATTGTATCACTGTCATTATGTCTGTGCATTGTTTTATGTGATTACAACTCATCTCGTTTAACTGCTGTCAAACTGAATTTAGTCTGACAACAGATGTATCAAACTACAACTCATTGTGACAAATATATTATACTTTATAGGCCTATGGTTAGGCTATAGTACACTATAATGATATATTTTCCTATTTAAATTTTAATATTATTGACCTGTGCCTGGCAGCGGCGTAGCGGAGGGGGGCGCCCGGGTGGGGGGGGGGGGGGGGGGGGGGGTTGCATTCCCCCCAAATTATTATTTTATTTTTTATTTTTACTGTATTAAATTTTATAAAATTATATATATATATATATTTATCCCCCCCCCCCCCCCCCCCCCCCACACACACACATCTAAAACCCAGTTACCCGTCTACGCCAGTGGTCACTCACACTGTGGTGTCTGGCAGTGGAAAATGATAAAATTTATAAAATCATATATATACATACATAGTGTGAGTTTACCCCCCCCCCCCCCCCCCCCCCCGGAAAATTATAAAATTTATCATGATCAAAATCAGCTGAGCTGCCTCAGCTGGTTCATTCCAATACGGCAATAGTTACCGGTACGTTGAATTTGTGCGCGCTAACAGATTTTGAAAACATAATATGTGTTTTGCACTTAAAAAAGTAACAAATTTCGAATGATGATCAAAAATAAATCAACACCATACTTACCACGCAAATATAAAATTATTAGATTAATAAATATCAGCAGAGAAACATGCGATACTGAGCAACACACATTGATGATGTGACCTAAGTTGACCTTTCCGGAACTAGTCTCTGATTGGTCAAGTCTGTATCGGCCGAGAGCGATAATGTGCGGAATGCACCGAGACTGAAAAGCAAAAGTTGCTAAGAAAGATACGTCGTGTTAACTAACACGTACCCAAAGCGAAGCGCACCTACTTTAAATGTACCATCTATAATCGTTCTAGACACTTATCCTGTTCTGATTTGTCCTGTCGACTATTTTGATGCCGAACTTTGCAAGGATCTTTCTTTGTGGTTAGGACTTGTCGACTACCGTACACACATCATGCTAAATATTGCGTACGGAGATGAATTTCATAACTTCCATAAATTCAACAGTAGGCCTAATGGCGGCCCTCATCATCAAGGAAGGAAGGAAATGTTTTATTTAACGACGCACTCAACACATTTTATTTACGGTTATATGGCGTCAGACATATGGTTAAGGACCACGCATATATTTAGAGAGGAAACCCGCTGTCGCCGCTTCATGGGCTACTCTTTTTCGATTATCAGCAAGTGATCTTTTATATGCACCATCCCACAGACAGGATAGTACATACCACGGCCTTTGTTACACCCGATGTGGAGCACTGGCTGGAACGACAAATAACCAAATGGGTCCACCGACGGGTCATCATCTAGGTGTCACTAGTAGCAGTGCGTAATATGTCCAGGCGCGGCACAGTGTAAAAAATAATAGTACGGCTCGAGGTTGCCAGACTCTCCTTTCAAATTCACCTGTGAAGGACATTTTCAGATACAATTTTTTTTTTTTTTTTAAATGTGGTACGGTCATGCCGTAGGCCACCTCTTTGAAAGGTTTTACGGAATTGGCCGTACCGGTCGTAGCCTACCGCCTGCGCCGACCCTGATGTAGGTGTAGATACTTTTGAATTATAATATTCACTGTCGTTCCATGTCGTCTTGAACACCGTTCCTTTTGGCCCTGATCGTTTCGAAATCGCTAGGCCTATATCTTAGGCCTCTATATAACGGTATATTCATAAATCGTGGCTAAGCCAACTTACCCTCCATCAACCACCCACCCCATCCGACCCCCAAAAAGAGAAACATACAAACACTACAGACATATAGGTTAATGAATCATAACTCTGTGAAACTAAAACAATATGGAGAACAAACAACAAACCCACATTTGGGTGGGGTTTTTTTTCCTTTCTTTTGGGGGTTGGGTGGGATACGTTTTTTTTGTTTCTGATGTATATAGGCCTATGTAGTCCACGAGGCCAGAGGGGTCGTTCGGTACCATCTGGGGGGACAAATGCTCATAGTGATTTTTGTCAAGGCCTACATCCCTAGGGATGGAACATTTATGATAGCATTGCAGGACTCACAGCTTTCTGTATGTATCTACCCGTTTTGTGACCCTACCCCCATTTCCACGACAGTTATATTTTTACAGAATTGCTAAAGGGTGACTATATTAAAAGCATTGTAAAATATTTGTCAGGGCATTTAAGAATACCAAATTTGTAGGATTGGGAGATAATGGATTGGAGAATTCAGATATATTACCAATATTGAAATCCTTCGAAGATTAGGGTCTCATGTAACACTTTTTTGTAACATTACAAAATTCAATTCACAGAGTTTTATTTTTCAGTAGAAATTTAACATAAAGTTTAGGCTCAGTACCTCAAATTTTCTCTTTAAACGTTTTAATTACAACAGAAGCTCATTTAGACATTCAGTTATTATTTACATTCTATAAATAAAGTTTTGTTGCAGGATTTACTGTGTAATTACACATTTTATAACCCTACCCCTATTTCCTCAACAAGTATATTTTTACAGGATTGTTATAGGGTGTCCATATAAAAAACATTGTAAAATATTTCTCAAGGCATTTAGGAAAATATAACTTGGCAGATAATGGATTGGAGAATTCAGATATATTACCAATATTGAAATCCTTTGAGGATTAGGGTCTCATATAACACTGTTTCTGTAAGGTTACAAAATACAAAAATTCACACAATTTTAATTTTCAGTAGAAATGTAACATGAAGTTTAGGCTCAACACCTCAGATATTCCCTTTAAATGTTCCAATTATAATAGAAGTCCATTTGGACATCCAATTATTATTTACATTATATAAATAAAGTTTTGTTTCAGGATTTGCTGTATAATTACACATTTTATAACCCTACCCATATTTCCTCAACAGCAATATTTGAATGTAATTGTTAAGTGACTAAATAAAACACATAATAAAATATTTATTAGGATGGACAAGGCAAAAATAAGAGAAGAGCAACTTTGTGGAATATGAATTTCAGAAATAGAAGCAATCGTGTCATCCCTACAGGGGTAGGGTCAAGTAACAGTTTTATTTTTACATACGTAGTGCAATTTCCACCATTTCTCAACAGTAATGTCACATGACGTTTAGGTTGACATCCTCAAATGTTCTGTTTCAGGGATTTTATTGCACACAAATCTATATTAGGCTACTAAATACTATTTAGGTCCTGCCGATTACAAGTGTACGTTATTGATTTAAACCCCTTATTGATCACGTATTTATTGTTATCTTTGCAATATAACAATGATTACAAAGGTATTATTGTTTAAAATTGTATCTTTGTACAGAGTCCATGGAAGATACTAACATATCATAACATGGCCACACACAAATAGGTATACTGTTGAATCCACTGTTTACTTATTTGTGAATTGCATTAATACACTGGTAAGTGATTCAGCTGTAAACGTTTCCTAAAATTTACCCCCCCCCCCCTCACACACACATTTTAGTGGGGGGGGGGGGGTGCAGTTAAATATATATATATATATATATATATATATATATACTCTTCAAAAGAAGAAACGCAAAACCACATTGTCGTAAACATTTGGAGAATTGATTTAATTATTGAATGGCGAGTCCGATAATTACCAAATGCTGCAGGATTGTTCACAATTCACTCTAGTCCATTGTGAGTAAGTGATAGGACACACCACCAAGGTCAAGGTCATCTGGAGTCAATACCGGGTGTGGCCTCCGCGTGTGTTGACAAACTGCCTGGCACCGCCTGCCCATTGAAGCAACCAGAGTACGGATGACGTCCCGGGGGATGGTGGCCCACTCGGCCTGCAAGGCTGCTGCCAGCTCGGGCAGGGTCTGGGGCTGTGGGTGTCGCTGTCGGAGGCGTCGGTCCAACTCGTCCCATAGATGCTCAATTGGGTTCAAATCCGGTTGATATCGATGGCCAAGGAAGGACATTTAATGTTGTTGTTCTGTAGGAAAGCCGTTGTGAGACGTGCTGTGTGAGGCCTGGCGTTGTCATGTTGGAACACTGCGTTGGCGTTGGCCATAACTGGAACGATGTGTGGCCGGAGATCTGGTCAATGTAGCCCTGTGCATTCAGGTTGCCCTGCACGTGGACCAGGTCAGTTCTGCCAGTGTGTGAGATGGCTGCCCACACCATGACACTACCCCCGCCGAATCTGTCCACTTCCTGCACGCAGTTTGCCGCTATAACGTTCACCACGACGCCTATACACGCGACATCTTTCCATCATGACGTCGGAGCAGAAAATCGGGACTCGTCACTGAACCACACCTGTCTCCATCGCAGTTGAGGCCATTGTCGATGAATCTGGCACCACTGCAGTTTGCAGTCGACGGTGTTGTGGTGTTAAGATGACACCTCGAACTGGACGTCTGGCACGAAAATTCCTACCTCACGTAGGCGGTTCCGTACGGTCTGGTCGGATATCCTGCGCAAAACTGGTATTGCTGCGGCTGTGGAGGTGGCAGTAGTCAATCGTTCCCGAAGGTGGCGTACCCGGATGTAGCGGTCCTGCCCGGGGGTAGTGACCCGTGGTCGACCGGATCTAGGGAGGTCACGTGTTGATCCATGTTGCTGGTAACGGTCCCACAGTCTGGAGATGGTGCTTGGGGACACATGGAATGCCCTGGCAACGGCCGTTCTGGATTCGCCCTGCGTCTAGTCGGCCGATGGCATTGTTTCTCTGCGGTTCACTGAGACGTGGCATGTCCTGGATTGTCAACTGTCGGCCAGATACAGAGGCCAGGCAAGCGAACACCCTGCACTTTTATACTGTCGGTGTTCATGTTGCACGCGCAGACAACGCCACGTGCAGTGGTGACATGGTTTGCACGTGGCTGCGTTTTTGCGAATATTCACATTTTGGAACTTTATTGTACAGTAGCTGCGTTTTATCGAATGTAACCGTGGGAATGTGTTTG
Source organism: Gigantopelta aegis (assembly GCF_016097555.1). Classification (NCBI taxonomy): domain Eukaryota; kingdom Metazoa; phylum Mollusca; class Gastropoda; order Neomphalida; family Peltospiridae; genus Gigantopelta; species Gigantopelta aegis. The sequence continues at coordinate 35,361,894 of NC_054710.1, read as the reverse complement.
GGACATGCAATGACCTTATATTCACAAAGCATGAACCGGTAGGAAACATAAAATCGGAGTTATAACCCATTTGTACCCTTTTGCGTTTCTTTTTTTGAAGAGTATATATATATATTTTTTTTATTATTATTATTATTTTTTTTTAATAATATTTAAATTGGTTGGGGTTTCTCCGCCTTGCCCCCCCCCCCTCCCCGTTTTATTTGGGGGGCCGGGCGGGGTTTTATTTTTAGCCAATTACTTTTACTTTTTTGTTTTGTTTTGTTGTGTAATGTATTAGACTGGTTGGGGTTTCTCCGCCTTGCCCCCCGTTTTGTCGGGGGGCTGGGCGGGGTTTTATCTTTAGCCGATTAGTTTTAATTTTTGTTGTCTTGTTTTGTTGTGTAATGTATATATGTTGTATGATTGAATGTGTGATTGTTGCTTGGATTATGGGGGGAGGCTTATCTGGCAGTAATCCCCTCCCCGTTCCGGAAACTGCACCTTATACATGTAAAATAGTTCGTCTTTTTTAAATTGTTTTAATATCTATTTTAAAAATAAAATAAAATAAAATATAATGTAGGTTACTGGCATGCTCGCTCATTTAATCTGTTTTATATTTTTTATCATTATTTTAACTATGTTTTAGATTTTTAATTAAACAATTATATAATTAAACAGGGCAGGTAACTGGGTTGGGACACTTTCCTAGTGACCTTCTACTAAAGCTTTAGGTCACTCTACTAGTGACCTTCTACAAATGATTGCCATGACTGGATCGAGCTGCGGTTGGACACGGTGGGGGGTGGGGGGGGTGGGGGGGTGGTGGTTTGTGGTGCCGGTGGTTAGGTTTTTTGGGGCCATAGGGGGGCGTAGGGGGTTTGGCCGTAGGTTTCTGTGAAAGTTCCGGCCCCACTTTCTCGCCCCCACACCCCCTTCCTCCTGGTCACACCAAGGGCCCGAAATACGATTGGTAATCATTTTAAATAAATATTAAATTTAATATAACTTTTCTGTGGGCCGGGCTTACCCCTCTACCCTTTCCCTTGCCTCTGGGGACTAAATAAATGGGTGTTTTTTTTTTTTTAAATAAATTATAATTTTTGTATTTTTACTTTTAGACTTCCCCATCTAAATTTGCGTTAATTTTAAATAATTATATAGGTGTAGAGTAGGGATTTCTGTATTTCTTTTGGGAACGCATTCAAAATTATTAATGTCGACATAATATATTTACTCTTTTTGACCTCCAGTTTAAAATTTCAAAATTTTATTATAGTTAGGTTTTTCCTGCCCCGAGTCAGACTACCGATTATATCGGAGGACGGACTGGGGATAGGCGTGCTCGAAACCATAGAGGTATGTGAGCACGTTTAAAACATATGTAATCTAAACCTAAAATTTAATATTAATGCATTACTACCTTCATAATTATATTGAACTAATCCAGACATTTAAAATAGCATGACAGGGTGTGTCATTCTCCCTGCTGAAGACAAATGATAGAGCTTTGTGTCCTCCTCCGCCGCCGCCCCCCCCCCCAGCTCTCTCTCTCTCTCTCTCTCTCTCTCTCTCTCTCTAGCTCGCTCTCTCTCTCGCTCGCTCGCTCTCTCCCCTTCCTCCCCCCCCCCTCTCTCTCGCTCTCTCTTCTCTCCCTTCCTTCCATTCCCCCCCCTCTCTCTCTCTCTCTCTCTCTCTCTCTCTCTCTCTCTATCTCTCTCTCTTACTCTCTCTTTCACTCTCTCAAAAATCATACGTTGTAGCACGTATTCCTTTCATTTGGTAAAGAAACAGAAGTAATATAATACAGAGGCGGATCTCGGGGTGGGTGGAAGGGCCCGGCCCATCCCTAAACTTTGCGACAGTTACAATTTTATTATCTACCGTATTAATTTTTTTTTTTTTTTTTTTTTACGATCCACCTCCAAACCCTCCCCAAAGTTCTCTTGTCATTCCGCCTCATGTCCTCATGTCCATTGCCCCCCCCCCCCCCCCTTCCAAATGGATTTTCTGGATCCGCCACTGTAACAGCTTTAAGTAAACAGCAGGAACACTCCTTCAAAATAATTGCAGGTGTTTGTGTGGCGCGGACTTTGTACCAACATTTTAGTCAGCTGACTTCATTACGTGAAGAAAGTCACGAAATTTAAAACCCGAGATCATGAGTAACCGACTAAAATGAAAACATAATTTGCAGTGAGCACTGGCATGAATGAATGAATGTTTAACGACACCCCAGCACGAAAAATACATCGGCTATTGGGTGTCAAACTATGGTAATGCAAATAAATAAAGTGATGATCAACATCAATATAAACATTCAAGGTTTAAACAAAAACAGTGTAAAGAACTGTGCAAAATTACAAATACAAATATCACAGAATTTTACGTACACCGAATCTTACTCTAAACTTCAATTTGTGCTGTATTGGCCATTCTCAAAGAGAATGTTACACCCCTGCACCACGGTGAGGTTACAGTACACGCAGGGGTGAGCACTGGCAAGTGTTTGCACTTTGATTAGTTTGTTGATATATACGTATTCATTAATCTGTCCTGTCCTGATATTTATTTTATTTTAATTTATTTTATTATTATTATTATTATTTTTTTTTTTTTTTTTTTTATTTATTTAATTTTAATTTTAATTTTAATTTTTTAATTTTAATTTTATTTGTTTGTTTGCTTTCTTGCTTTCTTGCTTGATTATTTTATTTTATTTTATTTTATTTATTCATAAATTTAGTACCTAGTTAATGGCGATAGTAGTACTATTACACACACACACACACACACACACACACACACACACACACACAGAGATGAGAAGAGAGAGACAGAGAGAGAGCCTGTGAGCGTGTGAGATGTGTGTAGAGAGAGAGAGAGGGCGAGTACATATGGGGACAAAGAGGTAGGTGAGAGAGAGCGAGATTTTAGGAGTGGGTGACCTGATGTTGCCCTGAGAGAGGGACATAACGAGTCACAGGAGGAGAGAGGATATTATCTTGGGCTAGGGATGGCGAAGTAGACTGGCGTGAGATCCAGGATTATCTTGAGAGGGAGAGAGGGAGTGAAGGGGGGCATGTGTGCGTGTGCATGTATGTGTGTACTACTACCACCTCCCTCAAGTACATAGGGGGAACAAAGAGGTTAGGGGAAGAATCAACCTTCTATTTACAGATTGTAATCCTTCCCACATTACATGGCTGTTGCTGAATGTAAACATACAACATGCACAGGTTGCAATGGAATTTATACTGGCTAAACTGATAGGAACGTAGCACTGGCGTAGCCAGGATTTTTATTTATTGCGGGAGAGGGCAAACCATAGTTGGGGGGCGGGGGGGGGGGGGGCAACCTATACTATGTATGTATGATTTTATAAAATTTTGTACAGCTAAAAAAAAGAAAGAAGAAGGTTTGATTGAGGGGAGGGGCATGGCCTACGTGCCCCCCTCCCCCCTCTCCCACACTCTACGCCACTGGAAGTTAGATAGTACAGATACAAGAGACCACTTCACGAACAGCATTTTAGAGACCCTTTTAGTAGACATTTAGGGATAAGTCGACACACTGAATACATGTGGAAAGAAAGAAAGAAATGTTTTGTTTAACGACGCGCATCAAGCGAACGCTTTACCACTGGGCTACGTCCCCCCCCCCCCCCCATGTGAAAATAGTGAACTATATTTCTATTTTAGTAGGATGGGACGTAGCCCAGTGGTAAATAGCTCGCCTGATACGCGGTCTGTCTAGGATCGATTCCCGTCGGTGGGCCCATTGGACTATTTCTCGTTCCAGCTAGTGCACCACTACTGGTCTATCAAAGGCCATGATTGATATGTGCTATCCTGTCTATGCGATGGTTCATGTAAAAGATTCCTTGCTACTATTGACAAATGTAGCGGGTTTCGTCTCTAAGACTATATGTTAAAATTACCAAATGTTTGACATCCAATAGCCGATGATTAATTAATCGATATGCTCTAGTGGTGTTGTTAAACAAAATCTAATTTTTAGAACTGTACGTAGGCTAATTATAGAGATATAAAATCTAGCCTCGGTTTCTAAAGACACTGAGGGGCGAGACGTAGCCCGTTGATAGCTTTACCACTACATTTTTCATGTTCTATGCAGCATACTTTATCCGCCAAGGGGAGAGACGTAGCCTGTTGATAGCTTTACCACTACATTTTTCATGTTCTATCCAGCATACTTTATCCGCCAAGGGGCGAGACGTAGCCTGTTGATAGCTTTACCACTACATTTTTCATGTTCTATGCAGCATACTTTATCCGCCAAGGGGCGAGACGTAGCCTGTTGATAGCTTTACCACTACATTTTTTATGTTCTATCCAGCATACTTTATCCGCTAAGGGGCGAGACGTAGCACAGTCTTAAAGCGCCCGCTCGGTGCGCGATCGGTCTGGGATCGATCCCCGTCGGTGGGCTATTTTTCATTCCAGCCAGTGCTTCACAACTGGTGTTACAAAGGCCGTGGTATGTACTACCCTGTCTGTGGGATGATGTATATAAAAGATCCCTTGCTGCTAATCGAAAAAAGTAGCCCATGAAGTGGCGACAGCGGGTTTTTTCTCTCAATATCTGTGTGGTCTTTAACCATATGTCCGACGCCATATAACCGTAAATAAAATGTGTTGAGTGCGTCGTTAAATAAAACATTGAGGCGACCAGAAACATCTGGTTTATACAAAACTGATATTGTAATTAAATAAATGCATTTCATAAATACATGTTGTGTGTGTGTGTGTGTGTGTCTGTGTCTGTGTGTGTGTGCGTGTGTCTGTGTGGGTGTCTGTGTGTGTGTGTGTACATATGTGTGTGTGTGTGTCTGTGTGTGTGTGTGTTGTGTGTCTGTGTCTGTGTTGTGTGTGTGTTGTGTGTGTCTGTGTGTGTGTGTGTTGTGTGTGTCTGTGTGTGTGTGTGTGTGTGTGTGTGTGTACAATAGCAGCAAACACTGAACAGTCTCTTTAAGATCTTCAAACATAAGCAACTGCGCGCCCCCCCCCCCCCCCCCCCCCCCCCCCCCCCCACGGCCCCAAATCCTGGAGAAAATCATCAAATTCGGACAAAAACAAAAGAGAAATTCGAGTAAAATGAGCTGACCTGAACGCTTTTCACCATGTATTTTCATTTATTCCACCGGGTAGTTTTTTAATTTTTTATGAACAGTTAAAATTGGGCAAGTGCTGGAGCAAAACCTCAAATTCGGGCAAAAATTATGCAATTATTTGAGCAAAATGTGCTAACCTGATACCATTTTACCATGTATTTCTATCTTTATATCCTAAAAATTAGTTGTAATCCATGTACAAATGCGTAGTGATTCGTTTGCAACCCTCCATAGCTGTTTTGTAGTAATGCTAATATGATTAAAATATTTTTTCCAGATTCGGGCATTTTCGTTTAATTCGGGCAAAAGCCAGCCTGCACCCCCCCCCCCCCCCCGCCGCCCCCCTTACAAAAATGGGAGCCTGTACACCTATAATATTCTATGTCTGAAAAGTATCATCTTAAGTCTTCAAGAGTTATCGCCCCTATCCCACCATTCTTAGATTTTAAACGAGTTCTTCTACCACTAACTCCCGGCTGGTAATCTAATAACGCATAACATATTGTTATGCAAAGGACAGATTTGTGGGATTTTCTGGCCATAAAACACTTTGTAATTCTGACACGGAGTCCCCAAAGAAGAGCTTCCACATTTGTTCATTAGTAGCTCAAGGAATCTTTTACGTGCATTTTCCCAGACAGAACAGCACATACCACGGCCTTTGAGGTACGAATCATGGTGTAGAAAAAGGTTTTGGTTGAAGAATATGACTGTCCAGTCATTTTGAAGTTAAGCAGCAAGTCATATATCTAAATCAACACTTTACAAACCATAGGCAATAAAATAGGCTAGTTTTAAAGTTTATTTTGTTTAACGGCACCACTAGAGCACATTGATTTATTAATCATCGGCTGTTGGATGTCAAACATTTGATAATTTAGACATATTGTCTTAGAGAGGAAACCCGCTAAAAAAAAATGGCCATTAGTAGTAAGGGATCTTTTATATGCACCATCCCACAGACAGGTTAGCACACATCACGGCCTTTGAATTACCAGTCGTAGTGCACTGACTGTATCGATACATAGCCCAATGGGTCCACCGACTGGGATCGATCTTAAACCAACTGCGCAACAAGCGGGCGCGTTACCACTGGGATACGTCCCGCCCCTGATGCTAGATTTGTGCAAATAAATTCATGTTCTATCCAGCATACTTTATCCGCTAAATCGGGGCGGGGTGTAGCCCAGTTGTAAAGCGCTCGCTTGTGCGTGGTCGGTTTGAGATCGATCCGCGTCAGTGGGCCCATTTCTTGGTCCGGCCAGTGCACCACGACTGGTACATCAAAGGCCGTGGTATGTGCTATCCAGTCTTATGTGATGGTGCATATAAAAGATCCATTGCTGCTAATCAAAAAGAGTAGCTCATGATGTGGCGATAGGTTATTTCCTCCCTCAATATCAATGTCGGACGCCATATAATCGTAAATAAAATGTGTCGAGTGCGTCGTCAAACAAACCATTTCCTTCTTATCCGCTAAATCGGAGCAGGATGTAGCCCAGTCGTAAAGCGCACCCCTGATGCGCGGTCGATCTAGGATCGAACCCCGTCGTGTTTCGAGAATAAAACAATAAGTCTTGTTTCATGAATTATTTATTATCAGAAGTAAAAACGACGTGTAACATTCGATTCTTTTGAATTCAAATATCCATCAAGTTGTGTTGTTATCTGCAAATGACGTTAACCAGTTTATGTGTCAAACTAATGGAGCGACAGCTTACTAGTATGTTTGTGTTGTTATAATGAATCAGTCAGTTGTATATTTGTGTTTATTTTTATGGAACAGTCGATGTTATTGTAAACAAATAATATATATCTGCGTTAAAGGCGTACTGTCACGGATTTAAGGACCTTGTTTCTCTAAAAATTGATAATAAATAACAATTGCATTAATTGTTGGAAACCAAATCTAGCTATCGCATCACCTCAACTGAACCATGATTGAGTGAAATCCATGTCATCCCTCTCGGCAATTTTAGTTTTTGAATTATGGACCATTGCCATAATTCAATTATGTTTACAAAATGTCATTAATAAATGGAGTATGGTGATTATGAAGATGGTTGAATAAAGTACATTTAGGGACAAATCAAATTATTTTTGTTCGGGTAATACTTTGTTAGACCACTAAATAAGTCAGTGGTCTCTGACAATATGCCTTTAATGGAACCAGCATACTGTGTGTGTGTGTGTGTGTGTGTGTATGTGTGTGTATATCTGTGTGTATGTGTGTGTGTGTGTGTATGTGTGTGTGAGTATGTGTGTGTGTGTGAGTATGTGTGTGTGTGTGTATATCTGTGTGTGAGTATGTGTGTATGTGTATATGTGTGTGTGTATGTGTGTGTATATCTGTGTGTGAGTATGTGTGTGTGTGTGTGTGTATATATCTGTGTGTGTGTGTGGTGTGTGTGTGTGTGTGTGTGTGTGTGTGTGTGTGTGCATGTGTGTTAGTACAGCAATTAAAAGAAATGTTTCCACTGAAACCACCGAAGTTAGAAGTATATAAAAATATCAACGTTTCTTCAGGAGAAGAAATAAAATAAAGAATAAAAGAAATAAAGTGGTTGGCAAAAACTGTTATATATATAATGTGTGTTAGTGGAACAAACTCTGTAAGTATGTGTTAGGAAAAGCCGAATCCAATTTGTGTGAGTTTACATTTTATATTTTAGTGTTATAGCTTATCGTTTTGTGTTATTGGAACAAATGTTCAGTGTTTGTGTTAGCGAAATGGTCAATCTATGTCTTTGTTCTCTGGAAAAACAAGAGTAGGTGTATGGGAGGATACTTGATTTTTGGGGAAACAAGACGAATAGTCTATCTATATGTGACACTTCAGGCACCTTTGATTGAGGAGAACCATTTGAAGATGCTAAAGTAAAGAACAAAGTAAATAAGAGTCTATATGTATACGATGTTTCAGGCAAATTTGAGAACAATTCGAAGCCCAATGCTTTTAAGGATACCACATTTGGGGACTACGAAAAGATGAGTCTATCTATATAATAATTATATAATGATGTTTCAGGAAAATTTGAGGACAATTTGAAGCCCAATACTTCTAAAGATAGCAGATTTGGGAACAAAGAAAATACTAGTCCATATTTATATTTTTCAGGCAAATTTAAGAACAATTTGAAGCCCAATACTTCTAAGGATACTAGATTTTGGGACCAAGAAAAGACGAGTCTATCTATATAATAATGATGTTTGAGGAAAATGTAAGAACAGTTTGAAGCCCAATGCTTCTAAGGATACTAGATTTGGGGGCAAAGAAAATACTTGATTATCTATATGAGAAATTCCAGACACGTTTGATTAAAAAGAAAAATACGAAGCCCGGTGCTTCTAAGGACACAAGATTTTGTCACACAAAATAGAAGATTCTATCTATATATGTAATTTTGAGAACAATTTGAACCCCATTGCATCCGAGGATATCCGATCTCAGGACAACCTCCCCCCCAAAAAAACAACAACAAACAACAACAAAAAAAAAAACCCAACCCCAAAAACAAAAACAAGAGTCTATCTGTATGTTAAATGTCAGACACCTTTGTATGAGAACAAATACTTAAATCCCAGTGTGTCCGAGGATACTAGATTTGGGGATTACAAAAATGCGAGTATATCTATAAGGATTTGAAGACCAGTGCATCTAAGGATATTAGATGAGGTAAGAAAGAAAAGTCGAGTCTATCTATACAAGATGTTTCAGACATATTTGAGAACAATTTGAAGCCCAGTGCATCTAAGGATATTAAATGAGGTAAGAAAGAAAAGTCGAGTCTATCTATACATGATGTTTCAGACATATTTGAGAACAATTTGAAGCCCAGTGCATCTAAGGATATTAGATGAGGTAAGAAAGAAAAGTCGAGTCTATCTATACATGATGTTTCAGACATATTTGAGAACAATTTGAAGCCCAGTCCATCTAAGGATATTAGATGAGGTAAGAAAGAAAAGTCGAGTCTATCTATACATGATGTTTCAGACATATTTGAGAACAGTTTGAAGCCAAGTGCATCTAAGGATACTAGATGAGGTAAGAAAGAAAAGTCGAGTCTATCTATACATGATGTTTCAGACATATTTCAGAACAATTTGAAGTCCAGTGCATCTAAGGATACTAGATTTTGTAACAAAGAAAAGTCGAGTCTATCTATATATGATGTTTCAGACATATTTGAGAACAATTTGAAGTCTAGTGCACCTAAGGATACTAGATTTGGGGACATATAATATAAAACCCCATTTATATGTGATATTTTGGGCACCTTTGATTGAAAATAACAATTCGAAAACCAGGTGACTCTGGGCCCAAAGAAAATACGAGTTTATATGCATTTGAAGCTCAATGCATCTAAGGATACTATAATTGAGGCCAAAGAAAAAAGTAGTCTATCTATGCGTGAACATTTAGGCCGGTCTGATCGTGGAGAACAATTTGAAGAGACGACAGGTTGTGGAGAACATGACACATTGCTTTCGTTTGTCATCCCAGTCCAGGAACGAAGGGCACGATTCGAGTTTGGCCTTACCCGCTTCACATTTCACATATGTGGAGCACGTATCACAGTGATGGAACGACCCATCAAGAGGCTTACCATTGTGAGTGCAGTCAAGAACGCAGGGTGGCAGTTTGCTTTTCGGTTTTTGGTGTTCGGAATCCTTGGTTTGCTTGCCTTGTTTAGTAGCTTGGCTTTTGGCCGGTATAACGGAATCAGTTCCTCCAGAGGTATTAGCTTTCACTAGCTGACTGCGATATGGAATCGGTTTGAATAAATTCTGCTGGAAAGGGTCGCCCAGAGAATCAATATGTTGGTTGAGGTCGCGGTGCAAACCAGCCATGTTGCTGTAGTTATCGTCGATATTGGGGAAATGGAATCCAGACAGGAAAAGACTGTTACCACGGGTGGCTGGTTGGGGAACCCTCTTAGGAAAACCTCCAAAGCCAGGGAAAGAAAATTGATTGTTCTGTAAATTGCCGAAGTAATTGCGTATATCAGAGGACATCCGCTGGGCCGTGTTTCCGCCATTTTGTCCAGGGTCTGTCTTGTGGAAGTTAGGAATAGTATCAAATGCATGTGGTACAGGAAGTTGACCATTTGGATTCGTGCCATAACCTTGTCCGTTTTGTTGATGCTGAGTTGGGTTTTGATTCGTGCCATAACCCTGCCCGTTTTGTTGATGCCGAGTTGGGTTTTGATTCGTGCCATAACCCTGTCCGTTTTGTTGATGCCGAATTGGGTTTTGATTCGTGCCATAACCCTGTCCGTTTTGTTGATGCTGAGTTGGGTTTTGATTCGTGCCATAACCCTGTCCGTTTTGTTGATGCTGAGTTGGGTTTTGATTAGTGCCATGACCCTGTCCGTTTTGTTGATGCTGAATTGGGATTTGATTTGTGCCATAACCCTGTCCGTTTTGTTGATGCAGAGTTGGATTTTGATTCGTGCCATAACCCTGTCCGTTTTGTTGATGCTGAGTTGGGCTTTGATTAGTGCCATGACCCTGTCCGTTTTGTTGATGCTGAATTGGGCTTTGATTCGTGCCATAACCCTGTCCGTTTTGTTGATGCAGAGTTGGGTTTTGATTCGTGCCATAACCCTGTCCGTTTTGTTGATGCAGAGTTGGGTTTTGATTCGTGCCATAACCCTGTCCGTGTTGTTGATGCAGAGTGGTTTTGATTCGTGCCATAACCCTGTCCGTTTTGTTGTGCAGAGTTGGGTTTTGATTCGTGACCTTGTGCGTTTGTTGAGCAGAGTTGGGTTTTGATTCGTGCCATAACCCTGTCCGTCTTGTTGATGCAGAGTTGGGTTTTGATTCGTGCCATAACCCTGTCCGTTTTGTTGATGTAGAGTTGGGGTTTGATTCGTGACATGACCCTGTCCGTTTTGTTGATGCTGAGTTGGGTTTTGATTCGTCCCATAACCCTGTCCGTCTTGTTGATGCTGAGTTGGGTTTTGATTCGTGCCATAACCCTGTCCGTTTTGTTGATGCAGAGTTGGGCTTTGATTCGTGCCATAACTCTGTCCGTTTTGTTGATGCAGAGTTGGGTTTGGATTCGTGCCATAACCCTGTCCGTCTTGTTGATGCAGAGTTGGGTTTGGATTCGTGCCATAACCTTGTCCGTCTTGTTGATGCAGAGTTGGGTTTGGATTCGTGCCATAACCTTGTCCGTCTTGTTGATGCAGAGTTGGGTTTTGATTCGTGCCATAACCTTGTCCGTTTTGTTGATGCAGAGTTGGGTTTTGATTCGTGCCATAACCCTGTCCGTTTTGTTGATGTTGAATTGGATTATTTTGATTCGTATCATATCCCTGTCCATTTTGTTGATTCTGAATATGATTGTTTTGATTCGTATCATATCCCTGTCCATTTTGTTGATGATGAATTGGATTATTTTGATTCGTATCATATCCCTGTCCATTTTGTTGATTCTGAATAGGTTTATTTTGATTGGTATCATATCCCTGTCCGTTCTGGTGATTCTGAATAGGATTATTTTGATTCGTGTCATATCCCTGTCCGTTTTGATGATTCTGAATAGGATTATTTTGATTCGTATCATATCCCTGTCCGTTTTGTTGATTCTGAATATGATTATTTTGATTCGTATCATATCCCTGTCCATTTTGTTGATGTTGAATTGGATTATTTTGATTCGTATCATATCCCTGTCCATTTTGTTGATTCTGAATAGGTTTATTTTGATTGGTATCATATCCCTGTCCGTTCTGGTGATTCTGAATAGGATTATTTTGATATGTCATATCCCTGTCGTTTTGATGATTCGACTCGTTCTGTCCGTTTTGATTCTGAATAGGATTATTTTGATTCGTGTCATATCCCTGTGTTCCGATTATTTTGATGTCATATCCCTGTCCGTTCTGGTGATTCTGAATAGGATTATTTTGATTCGTGTCATATCCCTGTCCGTTCTGGTGATTCTGAATAGGATTATTTTGATTCGTGTCATATCCCTGTCCGTTTTGATGATTCTGAATAGGATTATTTTGACTCGTATCATATCCCTGTCCGTTTTGATGATTCTGAATAGGATTATTTTGATTCGTGTCATATCCCTGTCCATTTTGTTGATTCTGAATTGGATTATTTTGATTCGTATCGTACCCTTGTCCGTTCTGTTGATGCTGATTATTCTGATTCGGGCCATGACTGTTTGTAGAATCGTACTGGCCACTAGCGGGATTCGAACCGTGGTTAGTATGTGCCGTGTCTGTCGGTCCCGACTGCTGCGGGGTCTGTCCGTCTTGTTGATGCAGAGTTGGGTTTTGATTCGTGCCATAACCTTGTCCGTTTTGTTGATGCAGAGTTGGGTTTTGATTCGTGCCATTACCCTGTCCGTTTTGTTGATGTTGAATTGGATTATTTTGATTCGTATCATATCCCTGTCCATTTTGTTGATTCTGAATATGATTGTTTTGATTCGTGTCATATCCCTGTCCATTTTGTTGATTCTGAATTGGATTATTTTGATTCGTATCGTACCCTTGTCCGTTCTGTTCATGCTGATTATTCTGATTCGGGCCATGACTGTTTGTAGAATCGTACTGGCCACTAGCGGGATTCGAACCGTGGTTAGTATGTGCCGTGTCTGTCGGTCCCGACTGCTGCGGGGTCTGGGTGGGAGAGAAGTAGCTGAACTGGTATCGCGACCCATCGGGCATGGTGATGAAGCCTTTCTTTGCTCCGTTCACATCAGCACCAGCTGCATGGGCAGAACCAGACGGCGCCAAGCTGAAATATCAGTTTCAGAAACAATTATAATTATAAATAGACAGTTACTAGAATGATCGCCTGATCTAGAGTAGAACCTCGTCGATGAAGCCATTTGGGCTATTTTACGTTAAGGCCGTGGTATGATTTGTTTTTTTAATGCATCGTTAAATAAAAATGTCTACATATCTGTTTGCACTATATACAGCAAGGTGCCCAATTTGAATAGTTTAAAGTTTATTTCTGTTTAACGACACCAATAGAGCACATTGATTTATTAATCATCGGCTATTGGATGTCAAAGAGTTTGAAAAGAGTATTAGGGAAACACTTGTATTTGTATATTATTCGTAACTAGAATTTGGTAATATCAATCGACCAACCAACCAACCAAACAACCAATTACTCTGAGAATTCTAAATTTGAGAATGTGTTCGAACCGTTCTCAAGACAGTATTTTAATATCTTTGTTTGTGCTAGTCAAGCCTGTGAGAGAGAGAGAGAGAGAGAGAGAGAGAGAGAGAGAGAGAGAGAGAGAGAGAGAGAGAGAGAGAGAGAGAGAGAGAGAGAGAGAGAGAGAGAGAGAGAGACAGACAGACAGACAGACAGACAGAGTGGAGAAAGAAAAAAGTGAGTGAGAGACAGAAGGGAGAAAGAGAGAAGTAGAGACGGAGACAGAGAGAGAGAGAGAAAGAGAGAGAGGGAGACAGACAGACAGACAGACAGACAGGCAGACATACAGAGAGAAAGAGACAGAGAGAGAGAGAGGGAATGAGAGAAGGAGACAGACAGACAGACAGACAGGCAAAGAGAGAGACAGACAAACAGAGAGAGAAAGACAGACAGAGAAACAGAGAGACAGACAGACAGACAGTGGAGAAAGAAAAAAGAGAGTGAGAGATAGAAGGGAGAAGTAGAGAGAGAGAGAGAGAGAGAGAGAGAGAGAGAGAGAGAGAGAGAGAGAGAGAGAGAGAGACAGACAGAGACAGACAGAGACAGATATACGTGTATTATGGCATGGAGAGAGATTCGTACAAAATGCATAACCGGAACATTTTCACTTACCCACAGACGGCTTTGTCCTTGCTGGTACACCTGCCCGTTTTGACGTCGTAGTAGGCGTCGTTGGCAGACGAGGAGGGACAGTTCACAATGGCGTAGTTCCCTTTCAGGCAGACGACGAACTGAGTGCAGTCGTAACAGTGTGGATGTTTAGTGTTGCCGTACACGTTGCAGTCGGAACGTTGTGGACACGTGCTGTTCACTGGAAACAAAATCCATTCATTTTAACTTCTCTGTTTACTGGGGCTGGGGTGCGGGGGTTTAGGGCATATAGTGGGGGGGGGGGGGGGGGGGGGGGGGGGTTGGGGGGTATTTTTAAAAAGGCGGTCGTAGTATTTTAAAACACTAGACTTTTAGTGTGCGCAACCCCAGTGAATTTCGAAGTGCCCGGAATATCCAGTGTTAGCAAACGAATACAATGAAGTTGTTTGTGTTTCGTAAGAGACATGTCAACGCCATAGGCTGCGTGGTGGTGGTGGTGGTAGTGGTGTGTATGTGTGTGTGTGTGTGTGTGTGTGTGTGGAGGGGTTATGGGTGTTCGAACGTATCACCACCCGCTGAGGTCTTTTATTTTTCCGATTGAATAATAGTCTATTCATATGGTTGTCCAGGGAAAATGTAGATAAAAGGATACACTAGGTTCATGCTACTGTATTCGCCTGCCTCTATCTCTCTCTCTCTCTCTCTCTCTCTCTCTCTCTCTCTCTCTCTCTCTCTCTCTCTCTCTCTTTGTGTGTGTGTCTCTCTCTCCCTCCCTCCCTCCTTCTCTCTGTCGCTCTCTCTCCCTGTCTGTCTGTCTGTCTGTCTGTCTGTCTCTCTCTCTCTCTCTCTCTCTCTCTCTCTCTCTCTCTCTCTCTCTCTCTCTCTCTCTCTCTCTCCCCTCCCCCTCTCTCTCTCTCTCTCTCTCTCTCTCTCTCTCTCTCTCTCTCTCCGTCTGTCTGTCTGTCTGTGTCTGTCTGTCTGTAAGTATGTATGTGTCTCTATCTGTCTCTGTCTGTAAGTATGTATGTGTCTCTGTCTTTGTGTCTTTCTCTGTCTCTGTCTGTCTGTCTCTGTCGGTCTATCTGTCTGTCTCCCCCCCCTACCCCCCCCCCACCCCCAATTACAGACCACATTAGATTGGATACATTATAAAAACAAAATAGTTTCGTGTGAACGTAATTTAAAATTTTAATCACACGCAGAGCAATGGTATTAAGGCATTGTTTGTTTTGACGTTTTAATAAGCTGTTTTATTTTTATGAAATCATCATAGTCACGAACCTTGCGTTTTATTGGCGGTTATAAAACGTTCACGGCGTGTTGCTATTTTTTGAAATTTGCATTGTCACTGAAACGCTTTTAACAGTGAACTGATCACAACGCGTTTTAAAAATTATTATCATCACCACTAACACCACCACCACCATCATGATCATCATAATCATTGTCGTCGTCGTCATCATCATCTTTTTTTTGGTTTGGTTTTACTTGCTTCTTTTAAAAATTATTTCTCGTTCCAGCCAGTTCACCAACTGATCTATCAAAGGCCGTGGTATGTGCTATCCCGTCCGTGGGATGGTGCATAAAAAAGACCCCATTGCGACTGATGGACAAATTTAACTGGTTTCCTCTCTGGGACTAAATGTCGGAGTTACCAAATGTTTGACACCCAGTAGCCGATGATTAATAAATCAGTGTGCTCAGTGTCGTTAAACAAAACAAATTTTAACCTTTACGTTTTTTAATTTCCACCCTCCTAGATGTCGGAGTGGTTATGCCATTAAGTTCACATTGGACAGACAGACACACAGGTAAGCAAACCGACTGACAATATCTGTATTCATATCCCATCCCTGTTGGTGAGCCCATTGGGCTATTTCTCGTTCCAGCCAATGCACGACGACTGGTATATCAACGGCCGTGGTATGTGCTATCCTGTCTATGGGATGATGCATATAAAAGATACCTTGCTGCTAATGGAAGACTGTAGCGGGTTTTCTCTGATGACCATGAGTCTGATGACCTCTCTATTACTGTGCTGACATTGCCATATGTTTGACATCCAATAGCCGATGATTATTAAATCAATGTGTTCTAGTAGTGTCGTGAAACAAAACTAGCTTAACCATGTCCCACATTTTTCAGTTAGCAACAAGGGATCTTTTATATACAGTTTCCCTCAGACGGAACAGAACCAATCGTGGGGCACTAGTCACGGCGGAACCCCCCCCCCAACCTTTAATGGGTCCGCCGAGATGATTCGATCACACAGCCAAATATAATAAGCCAAAGATAACGACGTACTCAACTCATTTTATTTACGGTTATATGGCGTCAGATATATATATTATGGTTAAGGACCACATAGATATTGAGAGAGGAAACCCGCTGTCGCCACATCATGGGCTACTCTTTTTCGATTAGCAGCAAGGGATCTTTTAATGCACCATCATAAAGACAGGATAGTACATACCACGTCCTTTGTTACACCAGTTGTTGAGCACTGGCTGGGACGAGAAATAGCCCAATAGGTCCACCGACGGGGATCGATCGTAGACCGACCGCGCTTCAAGCGAACGCTTTACCACTGGGCTACGTCCCGCCCCTGATGGACTTGAAGACAAAAATGTACGCTTTTCTCTCATACTCTGTATAAATAAAGATAGTACCCCTCCACCCCTACCCACTCCAGATTTCTTCCTACGATTATGTGCGCGCGGATCCAGTGGGGGGGGGGGGGGTCGATGGGGTCTGGACCCCCCCCCCCCCCGATCTTGACAACGGGAATATACTTCAAATCCATCTAAAGCTATCTTCAAATATAAAAAATTTCTATCGGGGGGGGGGGGGGCTTCAAAGGCTAAAGACTGGAAACAAACCCCCCCCCCCCCCCCCCGCTAAAATTCCTGGATCCGTCCCTGGCGCCCCACGAATTTTGTATGCACACAGAAGCAGGACTAAAGTTAACTCAGGGTAAAAAAAACCCACCCAAAAAACAAACAAAAAACAACAACCCAGCAAACAAACGAACAAAACCCCCAAAACAACCCCAGTTCTTATTTCAGGCAGAGCGTGATTTAGCTCAGTCGGTTGAGTGCTCGCTTGAGGTGCTTGCGTCGCAGGATCGAACCACCTTGGTGGATCTATTCAACTGATTGTGTTTTTCTCGTTCCTATCAGTGCACCACAACTGATTTAAAGGCCATGGTATGTGCTTTCCTGCTTGTGGGAAAGTGCATATAAAAGATCCCTTGCTGCATTAAAACATGTAGCGGGTTTCCTCTGATGAATATGTGTCACAAATACCAATTTGTTTTACATCCAATAACTCAAGGTGCTCTAGTGGTGTCGTTAAAACAAAAACAAAAAATCACCAAAAGCTAAATAAAAAACATCCTGAATTTTTGTTCCATACACGGAATGTTTCTTTCAATATACGGAATTTGTTTTTTCAGAATCCCACACCCTCAAACCCCACTTTTCGATACTAGAAATTTTTGATAACATTGTATATTTTTCGAAATAACTTTAGCTTATTATTTTTTAAATTTTATTTATTTTAATTTTTAAATTTTATTTTTTATAATAATAATAATTTATTTATTTATGTATTATTATTATTATTATTATATTTTTGGTTGTTGTTGAAAAGATCGTTGGCGCACTTAAAAGATAAAATATCAGAAAATTACAAATATTTTCCCAATTAGGTTGGTGGCCATGGCTAATTGGAACTAGTAGTTCAATAAAGACTATCTGGTCATATTTGCGAAATTGCTAATAATTGTGTTTGTCCAGTTACAAAATATAAATACATATTCACTTCAAATAAACATCGAATAGAATAGAATAGCTATTTACCGAAACCCCAGCACGAAAAATACATCGGCTATTAGGTGTCAAACTATGTTAAAGAAAGAAAGAAATGTCCATCAGGTTTAAAAGCAGGGCTCGATATACCAGCTTGCAGAAAGCGAAACAGTCTATTTTTAGACCTAGCAAGGGGGATAGAAATGTCTAGGCTAAAACAATTAAACATGACATATGTGGGCATTACTTAGACCCCAAAGAAAGTTTGTTTTGTTTAACGACACCACTAGAGCATATTGATTTATTAATCATCGGCTATTGGATGTCAAACATTTGGTCATTTTGAGTTTTGTCCATGACAGGGAAAATATGATTTCCAATCTCCTACTTTTGTAAGGTAATAGGGAAGTAAACTGACCAATCAGCGTTGAATGTACATTGTAAATAGTTTTTTAAAATTATTATTATTGTTTTAATTATTATTATTTAACGACGCACTCAACACATTTTTATTTACGGTTATATGACGTCAGACATATCGTTAAGGACCACACAAATTTTGAGAGGAAACTCGCTGTCGCCACTACATGGGCTACTCTTTCCGATTAGCAGCAAGGGATCTTTTATTTGCGCTTCCCACAGGCAGGATAGCACAAACCATGGCCTTGTTGAACCAGTTATGGATCACTGGTCGGTGCAAGTGGTTTACACCTACCCATTGAGCCTTGCGGAGCACTCACTCAGGGTTTGGAGTCGGTATCTGGATTAAAAATGTCATGCCTTGACTGGGATCCGAACCCAGTACCTACCAGCCTGTAGACCGATGGCCTAACCACGACGCCACCGAGGCCGGTTCAAAGTATGGTAAATGCAAAAAGTAAAAAAAAAAAAAATTCATTTCATTTCAAATTTATTTTCGTGCTTATTTCCAATTAAGGTTCAAGCACGTTGTCCTTGGCACCCCCCCCCCCCACCCCCCACTATCTGGGCTCTATGTCCAGGACAAGGGGTTAGCTATTAATTGTTAGTGGTTAATGAGAGAGAAGAGGGTGTAATAGCCTTACACCTATCCATTGATTCGTTAAAACTCGCTCTGGGTGGGAGCCGGTTCCGGGCTGCGAACCCTGTACCTACCAGCCTTATGTAAATAAGCATCGACTACTTACGTATAAATGGACCCTGGCTTAAACAGGAACAGATGAATGTTGTTATTATGGAAACAGCAAAAAATATTTTATCGGCCATGTCGAACTGGAAAAAAACAAGTACACAAGATTCAGTGACTTGCTAATAATACGTTATTGAACAATATAACAATTCCCCCTAAACCCCCCAACAACAACAAACAACAACAACAACAAACAAACAAAAAAAAAAAAAAAAAAACTACAACAACAACAACAAAACAAAACAAAAACACTATAACCCTACTGAAGTGCTTTTTGGTAATCCTGGTAATCCTGATGTTTGTAAAACCACGAAATGCATTTTTTTGTATTTCTTAAAAAGCCGCGCGCACTCGAGAAAAAAACGTTAAGCAAACGAGGTCCAATCTATTTTTAGAGGGAATCTTCCTGTGTAAACGTCACAGACGTTGGTATACCACGTGACCGTTATCATTTTGGTTCGGTTTGTTTTCTCGTGCACGGTTCGCGCAATCAACATCCGATTTGTTGTCGTTTGCTTGTTGTTCATTTGTTAGATTTTTCTTCACAGTTCGTGAACATTTTCAGTAACAATAAAGTTCAGACAAGTAAGTGTCTCAATACAAAACGTTACAAACCCTTAAAACCAATAATTTTGCTAAGTCTTACGATATCTGGAGAGGGGATACAACCAGGACAGAACAGTTGGAACATGTCCAGGAGAGGTGAAAGGAACGCACCCCAAGTCTTTGCGCACTCTGTGAAATTTGTCGTGGCGTAGGCATTGTTGTGCTTCGAGCGACATCTACCGGTGACATCAGAATACTAACTTTCAAAATTATTTCAAGCAATTGGGACATGGGGATTCCCATGGTATTTATCGATATAAAACCTGCTTTTTCACTCCATTTGATAAAAACGTGATCTAAGTGTGTTACAGGTTTGTAGATTAATCAAATTATAATTTATTTTCGCTGGATGGAAATAGGGCGTGCGGCTTTAAAGGAGCTCAATCACGGATTTAGTGGGGCTTGTTTCTCTAAATATGCATTATAAATGAAACTTACATTCATTTGGAATACCAAACCTAGTTATTGTATGATCCAAAATATTTTAATTGAACTACGATCGAGGGAATTCCACGACACGCTTGTAGTTTACACCTACCCATTGAGCCTTGCGGAGCACTCACTCAGGGTTTGGAGTCGGTATCTGGATTAAAAATCCCATGCCTCGACTGGGATCCGAACCCAGTACCTACCAGCCTGTAGACCGATGGCCTGCCACGACGTCACCGAGGCCGGTCGCCATGTATAGAGACTTGGCAAATGAGGGCCGGTGTAAAAGGAACGCAGGTCCGTAGGAACCGAGGTCCTACAGATCTCGGTTCCTAGGACCAGTAGTCCTATCGGACCTCCATAGATTAGGAACCATAGTCCTACCCGGACTTTCATTCCTGGTTTATTTTTAAGTTGTTTTTATCCTAGGACTTGTATTCCTACCGGACTTAAATTCCTTCTACAGCAGTGACAGAAATACTAGTCCGGCAAATTACATGTCCGTTTATTATACTCTGCAATTTGCATGAGCTGCCAGAAAGACACGAGCAAAAAAGTGAGGTTATGGCAGCCTTCCATCGTAGTGTGATGGATAAGTGTACGAGTCTCTTAAGATTATTGTGTGTTCAAATCTCCATGTAAAAAAATATTTTTAAGTTTAAGTATCAACTTAATTCTTTTTTTACGTCATAGACTTGCGGATAAGACACGTGAGTGAATTTTTGTAATCGTCTTACATTTTTGTTACAATATTGAAGTAGGACGAATATCTACCTTTTTTCAAAAGTATATAAAGCAACTACAGATATAAAGTAGGCTATATGTCCATGTGTTCAACACGAAGCAATATACCCCCCCCCCCCCCCCCCAATATGTAGTCCAAAATTGTTTAAAAAATATATATATGAAAACTGGTAACTAAAAAAACACTAACATTTGGTGAACAACAAAAGACAATTTATATATGCACCAACATAATTTTTTGCAATATGTGTTGTATGTTTATATTTTGACGGTAAGTCACAATCTGATTAATTGTGATTTTCTAATCTTTGTCCGATCGGACTTCCATTCCTCGGAATCCTAGTCTGTGGGACCTGTATTCCTAGGAATTTAAGTCTGTGGGACGTGCATTTCGATAATTTTACTCACAATATTAGTTGTAATCCATGTAAAAATGCAGACTGATTTATTTAGAATCCTATTTAGCATCTTGGTAGTAATGTGAATATAAATATACGTTGTGTTCCAGATTCAGACATTTTCGTTTCATTCGGGCAATAATGATCAGCATGCCTCCCCCACCCCTTCTCCCAAAAAGGGAGTCTGAATGCCTATTGCGACCAAAACGGTCAGGTGTAAAAGTGTCATGAGTAGTTAGTCTGTTTAAAAGGATCTTTGTAAATTGTGTGTGCATATTATTGACAGTATGATAATTGTTCAGGGATTACTATTTTCTTTTAGTCGGTGTAGTAGCCCATTGAGCTGCTAAAACCCACTCTTAGACATTGATATTTCTATTAATTGATAAACATTAATGAAAACCATTTAACATATTTGTTTATCGATGGTATGGTTTGTTGGGACTAAGATATCATAGACGCTAGAGTCTGATATGTCATATGTTAGACCAAATTAATTTTTAAAATGAGCAAACTTGACAAAGCAGGCACATGTTCAGTAAGCTATGCAGGGGAGAGGTCAAGAAATTTGCTTTGAAGAGGGGTGTTTAGAACACGCCACCCCACCCCACACCCTATGTACACGCGCCTGCAACATTATTGACAGAAAGGCACAAACTTAAAATTATATAATAACAAGATAATGTATATAACGCAAATATCACATTTTTATAGTTAAATTATTATTAATATTATTAATATTATTATTATTATTATTATTATTAAATACCAATATATAATGTCTAACAGATAATTGTGTTGGTATATCATATGGGCAAGTTATACTTATTTGCGAGTACTAATATGCTTCGAATTATGGTAAATGTTTTTGAGTTACTTTTAAATGTTTAAACATTTATTAGTTGGAACAATACGCAGTGAATAAAGACCTTGGTTCTGCTCATGTAATAAGGTCAACAAAATGTGTACAAACTCTTGCAAATTATATAAATGGAAAATATTGGAATAAATATAAAATATTTAAATAAAGAGAGGCGCTAGTATCCTAAGTTAATTAAATAAACCAAAAAGGAAACTGTTTTTCGTTTTGTTTACATTTATAATTTAATTTTTATGTGTACGACCGGACTTAAATTTTGATATCCTGATATCCTGGCAGTCAGACCAGTATTCCTAAGGAACATAAGTCCTAGGACTTGCATTCCTAGGTATATTAGACCTAGGACCTGCATTCCTAGGAGACTAAGTCCGGGCAGACCACTGTTCCTACGGACTTGCATTCCGTTTACATCGGTTATATACATGGCAAATAATAAAAAAAATATTATTTCATGACAAAAATAACCGCGAATATGCTGAAATAAAATAATAAACAGTCGGAACATGAACTCACCATTTATTATTATTATTATTATTACTATTATTATTATTATTAGGCGCGTGTGCAAATTATTTTGACTGGTTCGCAAAGTGGTATTTCGGTTTTAATGTATAGCGTAAAAAAACAGTGTACTGTTGCATGTTTTGTCGTCCAAAGGTTGGCTAATTATTACTTAACCCAGTTGAATCCAGTTCTACGTGCAGGGACAAGTTCAGCCTTCCGTTTGTGCGTGTGTGCACGCACGTTAATCTTGCATTGTTATAGCCAAAACTCCTCCAGATAAAACACCGCCCCTCCACCCCAAAAAGGTAGTAGTAGGCTAATAATAATAATAATAATAGTAGTAGTAGTAGTAGTAGTAGTAGTAGTAGTAGTAGTAGTAGTAGTAGTAGTAGTAGTAGTAGTAGTAATAGTAGTAGTAGTAGTAGTAATAGTAATAATAATTGTGTATTATTATTATTATTATTATTATTATTACATGTATTATAATGTTGATAAAATCACGTCGCGGTGGGGTGGGGTGGGGGGGGGGCGGCTGTTACAGAAACATTACATACATTTAGAGGGGGACCCGGGAGTGGTCTCAGATTTACTAGTAGCCTATAAAAAAATGTATTTTGAGTTTTATTGACCCTTGCAATTTTGAGCATTTGAAATGTGACTAAATACAGTAAAATAACCTTTTAGTTATATTTATTTACGGTGAAATTAACGTAAGCAGACTCAAAACTGCAATCAGTGAAAAATTATTAAGTTCAAGCCCTGTTGTTAGTTTGTGTACTGTCCGTAGTTAGTTTCTCTTTCAGTTAATCTACCTCAGCCGCTGATAATTTGTAATTGTAATTTTTATTTATTTATTTATTCTTCATCATCATCATTGTTATTATTTATTTATTTATTATAATTAATTTTTTGTTAGTACTGTAGGGACAATATGACGCTATTCATATATCTATGGATAGTAGTCCGCTAAGGGTCCGCTAAATTCATATACTCCCCCACCCCGTCCCGTTCAGAAAATGCACTGTTCGTACAGTACTTAGTATGCATTCCTCCTGTTCCAGATGGTTCGGTAATATGGATCAATCAAATGCATGTACTTATTTACCGCCTATATACATTTTTGCTGTGAATATAGCCAGCCCTCGTTAGTGGAGGCTATAGACACGGCCTTCGTATATATAGTCACATCGTATATAAACACCGTCTCGTTCAGAGTATTCTTTAAAAATGTAACAATTCCTATCCCAAGTCGGCTGTTATGGCATATTTTGTATAATAATGAATTTGACAAGGTACACAATGAAGATGTTTGTGATCCAGATGTTTAGAGTTTTTCGCGTTCGACTAACGATAAATTTACCTAAAGATGCAAAGGCCTAACTAGTCGGGATAGTCGACGTTTAACATGCTTCTGTTACTAAAATAAATTAATGTATAAGCTTAATATCATTCAGTACATGTTTTTATTAATTTTTAATAACTTATTTTCATTTTTTTCTCTCTCTATTTACCCTACGTCGCAGAGGACGGTCAAGCGTTCTCGTTACACGAGCTTGGTAAATCGTTTTGGCACTGCGGTTATTCGGGGAATGCCCGTCACGTGACTCAAAATAATACGTCACACCTCAGCTCTCCAAATAGCCGTTATGTTTCTCAGAATTATGGACCGTACCCATAATTCAATTATTTTAATAAAATATCAATAATAAGTGTGATATGGTAGTTATGTAGATGGTTCAATAAAGTACTTTTAGGTACAAATCAAATATATATATTGTCATATAATACTTTGTTTGGTCAATAAGCCATTCGTGACAGATGACTTTTACTGAATTATAGGATTATAAATTTATAAGAAGAAAATCGAGGGACTTTTGTCTGACGATACACCAGCTATCTGTCTATCTATCTATTTATTATTATTATTATTATTATTATTATTAGGCTTAAAATATGGTTATTTTGATATATATATATATATGGTTTATACAGATAGATAAATAATTAGATAGTAGATAGTTAGATAGTAGATATATATATATATATATATATATATATATATAGATAGATAGATAGATAGATAGATAGATAGATAGATAGATAGATAGATAGATAGATAGACAGACAGACAGTCAGCTGGAGAGAGAGACAGACAGACAGACAGACAAACATATACATAGAGAGAGAGAGAGAGAGAGAGAGAGAGAGAGAGAGAGAGAGAGAGAGAGAGAGAGAGAGAGAGAGAGAGAGAGAGAGAGAGAGAGAGAGAGAGAGAGACAGAGATAAGGAGCGATTACCGAAATAAATAAGCAAACAAACAAATAATAAAATAAATAAAATAAAATAATTTGATTAGTTAACAAGACGCAGAACTCACCTGATTGTTTTAAACTCTGCTATTCACCGCAGTATAAACACATTTGTAACGTTGTCACGAACTAGCAGACTACTGTGAATCTCGACTTAAAAATTGACAACTTTTATCTATCATCTCAAAATATATGGGCAGTAAAACGGCAGACCAATGCGTTGTTTCCAGCAGGGGGCGCCTTTCCCAAAATGCCTGAAAGGGGAACCAGGATAAGAAAAAGTCCAAATATATAATTATATGTTTTTCTGAATTACAAAATGCTATCTATTTGACCCAGGAAATGTTGCAACAAACAAAGCGTTGCTAAAACAGTGGGTAATAAAAATAATATAATGATAATCGGATTTACGTGAATTTCCGGGTATCTCCGCGGGTTTTCGAAAACCGTCGAGACTGGATTGAGCCGAAACGAATAATTGGGTGTATACAGAGTAATACCCATATTTAAATACACTTACTTAACGTCAAGGAAGTACATAAACCTTAGCTCTGAAGACAATGTGACAAGAGTTAATCATCCAATACTGTCCAACCTATGAAATATTATTAAATAGACTGTTTCCTGCCATTGTAATATAGTTACGACTAATAGATCCTGTTTGGATGACTCAACTAAATATTATATATTAAAGCTAGTTTTGTGGTTAGATTGTCAGTGTCTGTATACACAGTTTTTACCTTCCAATAATTTAGTACCTACTGTACCAAAACATATATACATACATAAAGGATTCGTTACGAGTATTTTTAAATATGGAAAATATCAACCGAGTCTATGTTAATCGGTATTTGTCGAGGCTCTGCTAGACGAGGTTGATATTTTACATATTAAAAAACACGAATAGCGAATTCTATTTATCCTATAACACTTGTAAAATAACATTGCAATTTTTTTTTTTTTATAGTAAATCACAGTACTAAAGTCGCCGCCATCGATAATATGACGTCATCACGATTAGCACAAATTAGTTTGACGTCACGCATTTTAAACAAATCTTTGAAAACTTGTTGGCTTGTAAGCAAATGACCCATCCACAGCAACACATTACCTAGAGACCTTGACAATTTGCATACCTTTATTAACCGGGTTAATACACTAAATTATCACATGGGTTTATGACATGGATATCATGGGTAAGTTATAGGATAAATATATATATATATATATATTTATATGTATGTATGTATGTATGTATGTGTGCGTGCGTGCGTGCGTGCGTGCGTGCGTGTATATGTATGTATGTATGCGTGCGTGCGTGCGTGCGTATGTATGTATGTATGTATGTATATGTCGTATAACTCATTAGTTGGGGCGGTCGCTTGAAGCGCGGTCGGTCTAGGATCGATCCCCGTCGGCAGACCCATTGGGCTATTTCTCGTTCGAGCCAGTGCTCCACAAATGGTGTAACAAAGGCCGTGGTATGTACTACCCTGTCTGTGGGATGGCGCATATAAAAGATCCCTTGCTGCTAATCGAAAGAGGAGCCCATGAGAAGGCAACAGCGGATTTCCTCTCTCAATTCCTGTGTGGTCCTTAACCGTATGTCTGACGCCATATAACCGTACATAAAATGTGTTGAGTGCGTCGTTAAATAAAACATTTCCTTCCTTCCTTCCATTAGTTGTTAATCTGAGCGCACCCGTCGTAAATCGGGGAATTACAACGCAACCATCGAGT
Source organism: Gigantopelta aegis (assembly GCF_016097555.1). Taxonomy (NCBI): domain Eukaryota; kingdom Metazoa; phylum Mollusca; class Gastropoda; order Neomphalida; family Peltospiridae; genus Gigantopelta; species Gigantopelta aegis. The sequence continues at coordinate 35,335,404 of NC_054710.1, read as the reverse complement.
TGGCAAAGTCCGTCGTGACAGTTGACAGTCTGAGACTAGCATTACACTTTAACCGCAAAACTACCCTTGAAAATGCCATGGAGACAATTATTTTGCTGTAGCCATTTTCTTAATTGTCAACGTTGTTTGTATAACAGAACTTAACAGTTGCTTCTGAGAAACAACGTGTAACGTGGAAAACAGTGATGTGGATTATGTGTTATACATACACATGTAGGTAAACAATAATAAAACAGTGATGTGGATTATGTGTTATACATACACATGTAGGTAAACAATAATAAAACAGTGAGGTGGATTATGTGTTATACATACACATGTAGGTAAACAATAATAAAACAGTGAGGTGGATCATGTGTTATACATACACATGTAGGTAAACAATAATAAAAGTGAGGTGGATTATGTGTTATACATACACATGCAGGTAAACAATAATAAAACAGTGAGGTGGATCATGTGTTATACATACACATGTAGGTAAACAATAATAAAACAGTGAGGTGGATCATGTGTTATACATACACATGTAGGTAAACAATAATAAAACAGTGAGGTGGATCATGTGTTATACATACACATGTAGGTAAACAATAATAAAACAGTGAGGTGGATCATGTGTTATACATACACATGTAGGTAAACAATAATAAAACAGTGAGGTGGATAATGTGTTATACATACACATGTAGGTAAACAATAATAAAACAGTGAGGTGGATCATGTGTTATACATACACATGTAGGTAAACAATAATAAAACAGTGAGGTGGATCATGTGTTATACATACACATGTAGGTAAACAATAATAAAACAGTGATGTGGATCATGTGTTATACATACACATGTAGGTAAACCATTAGAGCACACTGATTTATTCATTATCGGCTACTGGATGTCAAACAGTTGGTAATTTATTCATTATCGGCTATTGGGTGTCAAACAGTTGGTAATTTATTAATTATCGGTTATTGACATCCAATAGCCAATAATGAATAAATTAGCAACTGTTTGACATCCAGTAGCCGATAATGAATAAATTAGCAACTGTTTGACATCCAGTAGCCGATAATGAATAAATTAGCAACTGTTTGACATCCAGTAGCCGATAATGAATAAATTAGCAACTGTTTGACACCCAGTAGCCGATAATGAATAAATTAGCAACTGCTAATTTTGACACCCAGTAGCCGATAATGAATAAATTAGCAACTAATTTTTGACACCCAGTAGCCGATAATGAATAAATTAGCAACTGTTTGACACCCAGTAGCCGATAATGAATAAATTAGCAACTGTTTGACACCCAGTAGCCGATAATGAATAAATTAGCAACTGTTTGACACAACTGTTTGACACCCAGTAGCCGATAATGAATAAATTAGCAACTGTTTGACACCCAGTAGCCGATAATGAATAAATTAGCAACTGTTTGACACCCAGTAGCCGATAATGAATAAATTAGCAACTGTTTGACACCCAGTAGCCGATAATGAATAAATTAGCAACTGTTTGACACCCAGTAGCCGATAATGAATAAATTAGCAACTGTTTGACACCCAGTAGCCGATAATGAATAAATTAGCAACTGTTTGACACCCAAACAGTTGTTAATTTATTCATTATCGGCTATTGGATGTCAAACATTTGGTAATTTTAGTCTCAGAGAGGAAACCGTCTACATTTTTTTTATTAGTAACAAGGAATATTTTATATGCATCGTTCCAAAGAAAGAAATGTTTTAATTAACGACGCACTCAACACATTTTATTTACGGTTATATGGCGTCAGACATATGGTTAAGGACCACACAGATTAGCAGCAAGGGATCTTTTATTTGCGCTTCCCACAGGCAGGATAGCACAAACCATGGCCTTTGTTGAACCAGTTATGGATCACTGGTCTTTGCAAGTGGTTTACACCTACCCACTGAGCCTTGCGGAGCACTCACTCAGGGTTTGGAGTCGGTATCTGGATTAAAAATCCCATGCCTCGACTGGGATCCGAACCCAGTACCTACCAGCCTGTAGACCGATGGTCTGCCACGACGCCACCGAGGCCGGTGCATCGTTCCAAAGACAGAATAGCACATACCACGGCCTTTGATATACCAGTCGTGGTGCAATGGCTAGAGCGAGAAATAGCCCAATAGCCCCACAGACGGGGATCGATCCTAGATCTGGTATATCAAAGGCCGTGATATGTGCTATCCTGTCTTTGGGATGATGCATATAAAAGATCCCTTGCTACTAGTGGCAAAATGTAGCCGGTTTCCTCTCTAATACTATATGCCAGAATTACCAAATGCAGTAGCCGATGATTAATAAATCAATGTGCTCTAGTGGTGTCGTTAAACAAAACAAATTTTGTTTGGTGCACTGGCTAGAACGAGAAATTAAAAAAGTTAGTTTTGTTTAACAACACCACTAGAGCACATTGATTTATTAATCATCGGCTGTTAGATCGTCAAATATTTGATAATTTTATTATTAGAGAGGAAACCCGCTACATTTTTTTATTAGTAGCAGGGGATGTTTTATATACACCGTTCCAAAGACAGAATAGCACATACCACGGCCTTTGCTATACCAGTCGTGGTGCACTGGCTAGAACGAGAAATAGCCCAATAATAAAACATTCATTAATTCATTTCAACTTAGTTTTGTGTTTATATCCAATTAAGGTTCAAGCACGCTGTCCTGGGCACACACATCAGCTATCTGGGCTGTTTGTCTGGGACAGAGGGTTAGTTGTTAGTTGTTAGCGAGATAGAAGAGGGTGCGGTGATCTTACACCTAGCCACTGATTCGTTAAAACTCACTCTGGATGGGAGCCGGTACCGGGCTGCGAACTCAGTACCTACCAGCCTTATGTCCGATGGCGTAACCACATCATCACCGAGGCCAATAAAACAATGCACCGGAGACGGCGACTGTAACCCATAGTATTGTCAACAAGCAGGCCTCAGATTACAGTTATCTTTCCATTTGCCTGTCCAAAATCCGGAAATTTGTCCGCACAAATAGTCTGCTGTTTGACTGTCGTTATTTCATAGCAGACAGCTATGAAGTGGCAACTATTTGACTGAAGTTGACAGGGGAGAACATGTAGTTTGTAAACATGTGTAACTTGTTGACATTGAAGACTTGTTTGTGGTAATTCTGACCCATGCAAAAGTAATGCTTTTTGTGTAAAATGGGTGTACTCCGGCCAGGTTTAGAGGGTGTGTTTGTTTAAACCAATATCCTGTGTCCGCCTGGCAGGCAAAGGTACATACAAAATTCCACGGGCCTGCTGATATTAATAAAAATGTTATAGCCACTAAGGGTATATAGAAACATGTAGCGAAATTAATTGTGGTCTGTGGCCAGCAGAAACAGGTGTTACCCCAAAATGTTCTCCATGACGGAAAACAATAGTGCATAAACAAACAAATAAAACAGGGTTACACTGAGTGCACAATATTTTAATATGATTGTAAATGACATTTATGACCATTGCACTTTTATGGAAAGAACAAGACAAGGCTGTAGGAAGCGGCAAGGCCAAGCTGGCTTCAGTTAGACCAATAGTTGGCCTGATTCGTAATATAAGAAAGAAAAAAAGGTGTTAATCCTGCTTGAAATATCACCATATACTGCTTCAAACTACAGTAAAGTACTCTTATAACGAACCGGAAGTGACCATGATAATTAGTACGTTGATTATTAATCTATAGGGAGATATAACGGGACTTTACGATCAGTTCGTTGTATGTAATTGTTCGTTCTAAGCATGTTCGTTATAAGCGTACCGCCATAATGCAGCAAAAAACATGAATTTAAAACACAAATTCGGTGTGGAGAATCCTTTAAGAATGGTAGATCCAAAATTGGGGTTACCAATTATTCTGAGCTTCCTACGAGCTTGCAAGACATGTATGCAGTTCTGGGTATACATTTTAAAACATTCATAATTAATAGTTGTGTCATACCCACAAAATACCCGCCATCTTAAATTCAAAATGGTCGTCCTTTCAACGTTAGCTCAAACAATAAACTTCTTTGGGACAACGGTATCAAACATTTGTAAGGTCAGTTATTATCTCTTTTTGCACATACTAAATTAAATGACTGCTACGTGATTTTTAACATCTTTAAAACTACAATATATTTGTAACATATAAACAGATACATTAGGGCATCAAGTTTTATTTCTTCTACTGGCGGGTAATTCTTCTGTTTTCGTGACCTGTTATGCACCCATATCGGAAATCTGTTGGCAATTTGCGAATGACCTGTTTATTTGCCCGCGGCATACTGGGTTCACAGATAGCAATTCAGGCCGAAAATGTTTTTTGACAATTCAGTAGGGAAAATGCATTGACGTTGTCTGTTGGGGATGGGGGATGGGGAGCATGCCACCCAGCCACAACTCTCGCCTTCCACATTTTATATAGCTGGAGGCATGGCGGAAGCAAGTAGACATTCTAGGGAGTTTCTAGTTTCTAGGGGGTTCCGTGGGTATGCACCCCGTAAAAGTTTGAAAACTAGATGTCCTGAAATGCAATTTCCTGCTTTGTACAAGTAACATTCATTTCTGCCTTAAGAGTTACTACCAATAATATTTTTTATTCAGAATTATTTGAGGGGCTAAAGCCCCCCTACCCCCCTCGCTTCGCCGTACCTGTTATGTGACCATGGCAGCGTGTTTTAGCGATTTTATGCATGGAAAAGCAAATTAAAATGGCATTGCTTTGTTAGTGTTTAGCTTTAGTAAAATATACGAACAACCCACGAACAACAAAAACAACAGCAACAACAAAAACCCACAACAAAACAAAAATCCCAGATGAAAACGACAAAACGCCCAACAACAACAACAGAAAAACAAAAACAAAAACGAAAAGAAAGAATACATCCAACTGCGATTTCTGTACTGATAAACAAATTATACATAAATTAAACGAAATAAATAAATAAAATGAAAACATAAAAAAAAAACCCTACAAAAACCCACAAACAAAATAACAAACAAACGAACGAACGAACGAACAAACAAACACAATCAACAAACAAACAAATAAACAAACAAACAATCAAATAAATAAAATAAAATAATAAATAAATAAATAAATAAATAAATAAATAAATAAAATAAATAAAAGATACATAAATAAATAAGTAAATACAAAAAACCCCTAAATAAAACAAACAAACAAAGAAACAAACAAATAAACAAGCGAACGAACGAACGAACAAACACAATCAACAAACAAACAAACAAACAAACGAACAATAAAATAAATAAAATAAAATAAAATAAATAAATAAAATAAATAAAAAATACATAAATAAATACAAAAACCCCCCTAAACAAAAAAATAAACAAACAAACAAACAAATAAATAAATACATAATACATTAAAAAAAACCCAACACCAACATTATGTACACAGAAAAAACAGGATTTTCTGATCACTTTGAAAGTAAAAATGTGTGTGCACTTCCACACCCCAACTCCTTTAAACGTGCGCCTACTACATAAGTTATCACCCGGTAAATAGACAATTATATTGACAGTACAGCTATTAATGTCAGAACAACTGGGTGACGCCCATGTTGCTGGCTGTCCAGTGCTTGTAAATTACATTGATACCCAATCCTAACGCATTAAACTGCCACAATGCGAATGTAAATGACGCAGTTTAAGTAAATGCCTTTAACTGTCAGACGCACGTGGCGTCATGCCTCTCTAAGCTATTATAATCTAACTCGGTGATAGAAAAAAGAGAAGACGTTTGTTTTGGTTAACGACACCACTAGAGCACTTTGATTTATGAATCATCAGCTATTGGATGTCATACATTGGTTTATATATATATATATATATATATATATATATATATATATATATATATATATATATATATATACACACACACACACACATGGTCTTAGAGAGGAAACCCGCTATATTTTCCCATTAGTAGCAAGGGATCTTTTATATGCACCATCCCACAGACAGGATAACACATACCGCGGCTTTTGATATACCAGTCGTGGTACACTGGCTGGAACGGGAAATAGCCCAAATGAGCCCACCGACGGGAATCGATCTTAAACCGACCGCGCATCAGGTGAGCGCTTTACCACTAGGCTACGTAAGATGGATTTCCCCCAATGGATGCAATTTTTTTTTTATCTACACACACTTGTTCTCAGCCCCTCCCCCACCCCCCATCCTCACGTTTAGGCCTGTGCACCACAACTGGTATATCAAAGTCGAGATATATGTTCATTCCTGTCTGTGGAGGAAAGTATAAAAAAAAGAAGAAGTTATTTTGTTTAACGACACCAGTAGACCACTGTAATATATAAATCATCAGTTACCTGATTTGAATTCGACTGCTAGCTTAATTCACCCTGAATGCGAATTGACAGAAATACCTTATTTCAATTTGACTGTTAGCGAAATTCGCCCTGTAAGTAGTGGATTGACAATACTATCTGATTTGAATTTGACGTAGCTTAATTCGCCCTGAATGGGGATTAACAGAAATATCGGATTTCAATTTGACTGCTAGCTTAATTCGCCCTAAATGAAGATTAACAGTCATACATGATTTGAATTTGACTGAATTTCGCCCTGCATGTGTATTGATAATAATATCTGATTCGAATTTGAGGTAGCTTAATTCGCCCTGAATGAGGATTGACATTCACATCAATTTGATTGTTAGCTATTTCACCACACATGTAATTTGGATTGACAAGTAGCTTAATTTGCCCCGACTATGAATGATGACTCCAATGAGAATGCATGTAATGTGGATTGACAAATATATCTGATTTCAATTTGACTGCTAACTTAATTATTCACCCTGAATATGGATTGACAGAAATATCTGATGCCAATCCGAGTGCCAGGTTAATTTGTCCTGGCTATGATTGATGACTCCAATGACAAGACGTCATACACATGGTCGTGCCTAGGCGACTTAGGAAAAATGCCTTTCTCCTCTTTGCCGTCGCCGATGTTGAACTTCCTGACGCCGTCGTTGTTGAAACACAGCAAACTCCCGTTCCGGTACACGACGCCGTAGCAGTAGCCGAACGATTCCCATTTCACCGTCGACTTCGTGTCAATCCGGATCTTTCCGTCGGTCTCCGTGATCTCGACGTGCATGACGTTTCCGTCGTAGTCAAGGAGATAGACGTCCGGCAGATGGACCGATCCCCTCAGCATCCTCGAACAGCAGGGCAAACGAGACATGAGACTGTAGACGATACGAGTGGTCGTGTTGAAGCACTGGACCAGATTCGAACCCACGGACTCCGTACGCCCGCCCATCACCATGATGACACCATTGACGGTGACAGCGAACGCGTGCTCGCGGTTCTGGTTGAGGTCCCCGACGACGTGCCACTGGGTGGCGCTCTCTCCCATCTCCTCTATCGTGTTCGTGCCCTGTCCGCCAATCACGTACAGTCTCTCATCCAACGCGGTCATGCAGTGGAAGCAGCGGCCGTAAACGAGTTCGGGGCCCGTCTGCCACGCTTTCCGGCAGATGTCGTAAACGAGCGTGCACTTGGACTTCGTCTGGCAGCCCGTGATGTAAATCTTCTCCCCAAGTATGACAGCAGAATACCAGTACCCATGATTCACTGGGGCAGACGGCAGGTTCACCCACGTTCCGTCCGGGGAGAAGAGCGAAAGGAGGGAGTTTTCGTGTCGGTGGAGGACGTAAACGTCGGCTCTCTTCGATATGAATCGGCTGTTGGAGCGAGTCGGCGATATCCTCGGCTGGTACGTGTGCAATATCCTCTGTATCATACCGCGGACGGAGCTGTTTTTGGAAACGATGCTCGAAAACACCACTTCGTCTATCAGCACCTGCGGATCAACTATATCCAAGTGCAGCGCCTCGAACATGGCCGTGACGTCATCATCATCCGGATTGTTGGCCTCGATCCACGTCATGACGGCTCTGACGACCGTGTCCTCCTTGCACTTCAAATCGTCCTTCGAAAGGACCTCCAGCAGCTCTGCCTTTGAAAGCTGAATCAGATTCTCCGTATCAATGAACGCAGCCAGGTTGTCCGTCAAGTAGGCGAAGACTCGGCCAGTGAGATCGGAGAACCCGTAGCGGTTCATCAATCCCCACCAGTGGAGACAGTTTTCCGGAGTCAGCTCGAGCCATTGTTGCAGATACCGATGACAGAGGTCTTTGACGTCATCGAGCTGCATCATCTCTGCTGCGTCAAGAATCTGGATGCAGTTGTCCTCGTTCACCAGATCCACTCCGCACAGCTGCATCTTGAGAATGTTCTCAAACACCGACAGAGACACCGATGGAAGGTGAAGGACGCCCGTCCTACTCTCCGTCATGTCTGACGTAAGCATCGCCCGGAAGTACGGCGAGAGTGCCGCCAGGACGAGGCGACTTCCGGTTGTTTGGCCGTCATCGCAGACAATGTCAATGTCGTTCAAAGATCCCTTGACTATTTCTTCGTGAATGTTTTTGAGCAGAGTTGTGGATCTGTTGTTGTCCATAGTACACTTGAACTGAAAGCTAAGAAACGAACTACTAATACTATTACTTTCACCATCACACCACCACCACCACTATCAGCACCACCACGACCACTACCTCCACGACCACCACCTCCTCCACCATCACCACCACCCCCACCTCCAAAATCACCACTACCACCATCTTCACCATCACCATGACCACCACCACTTTCACCATCACCATGACCAGCACCACCATTACTACTACTACTACTACTGCTACTACTATTACTACTACTACTATTACTGCTACTACCACCACCACCACCACCACCACCACCACCACCACCGCCACCACTACTACTACTACTACTGCTGCTACTGCTACTACTACTACTACTACTACTACTACTACTAGTACTAACACTACTATCACTAATACTACTACAAAAACAACAACTACTACTACCACTACCTCTACTAGTACTACTACTACTACCACCACCACTACAACTACCACCACCACTACTACTACTATCACCACTACTACTACTAATACTTCTACTACTACAACTACTACTACTACTATCACTACTACAACTACAACTACCACTACTACTACTACCACTACTACCACTACTACTACTACTACTACAACTAGGCTAAGGGGTGCAACAATGAAGAAAAAACTGTTGCAATATACAGCGATACAGCAAACCCATATTGCAATACGTATTACACATTGTTTTATTTATTTAATGCTAGATGTATCTCGTGCTACGCACTGTAAGAGTTTTGATTTTGTTTTGTTTTTCGTTAACGACACCACTGGAGCACATTGATTAATTAATCATCGGCAAATGGATATCAAACATTTGGCAATTCTGACTCGTGGTCATCAGAGAAAACCCGCTACATTTTTCCATTAGTAGCAAGGGATCTTTTATATGCACTTTCCCACATATAGAACAACACACACCACGGCCTTTGACCAGTTGCACTGGTTGGAAGCAGAAAAACTCCAATTAGTTGAATCGATCCACCGAGGTGGTTCGATCCTGCGACGCAAGCACCTTAAACGAGCACTCAACTGACTGAGCTAAATCCCGCCCCTTTAGAAAAGAGTGTGGTGTGGCCTCACACTGGGCTTTTCCACACAAAAATATGAGTAGATTGCAAGCCCTCGTTATCCGAGACAAAATATACGGCCCCCGTGTATATAGCCACCTCTGTGTTTAAGTAACAAAGATGGCGGCCTTCATTGCGGTTGTATTTATGGAATTTAAGTGTGTAACGTGGTCGATTAGACCTGAGCGCACTAACAGATGCCTGCGAAGTGCGGCAATACTTGATAACTACACGCTAGGCAGTTGGTAGGACAGTTAAAGTTTGTTTGTTTTTGTTTAACGATACCACTAGAGCACATTGATTTTTTAATCATTGGCTATTGGACGTCAAACATTTGGTAATTTGACATATAGTCTTAGAGAGGAAACCCGCTACATGTTTTCGTTAGTAGCAAGGGATCTTTCATATGCACCATCCCACAGAGAGGATAACACACACCACAGCCTTTGATATACCAGTCGTTGTGTACTGGCTGGAACGAGAAATAGCCCAATGGTCCCACCGTGTTACATAACGAACTACCACTCTACTACTACTACTACTACTACTACTACTACTACTACTACAAGTACTACAAACTACTACTACTACTGCTACAACAAGTACTACTACTACTACTACTACTACTACTACTACTACTACTACTACTACTACTACTACAAGTTCTACAATTACTACTACTACTACTACTACCATCACACTACTACTACTACTATTACTACTACTACTATTAAAACTACTACTACTACTACTGCCTACTACTACAAGCGTTACTAACTACTACTACTACTACTACTACTACTACTACTACTACTACTACTACTACTACTACTACTACTACTACTACTACTACTACTACCACTACCACCACCACCACCACCACCACCACCACCACCACTATCTATTACTATCACTATTATTATAGTAGTTTATTGTAATAATCTACTCGGCATTTGATCATTCATAAAATTCTTAAAATTCAACGGAAGACGTATATAAATCACAAAAATACATTTAATTTTAATAACACGCGCATGCGTACGTACGTATAAGTGTTGCGGTTCTTCATAACTACGAGCCTCGAGTTTCATGCTAGTGAATATGAATAGAGAATTACTTCAGAACAAAACGTTTTCATTGGTGACGCTCCTCCCCACCACAAATATATTATTTAAAAAACTGTTTCTATTTCTCCTACCATAAAATATACCAATATTCTTAATGAACAGGTGCGGGGCGTAGCCAAGTGGTAAAGCGCTCGTTTGATGCGCGGCCGGTCTGGGATCGACACCACTAGAGCACATTGATTAATTAATCATCGGCTTTGGTAATTCTGACTCGTAGTCAACAGAGGAAACCCGCTACATTATTCCTAATGCAGCAATAAATCGTTTATATGCCCTTTCCCACAGACAGGAAAGCACATACCACGGCCTTTGTCCAGTTGTGGTGCACTGGTTGGAACGAGAATATATAGTCTATGAGACACCTATAGCGGACAAGTAATAAGAATTGGTTACCTGCTGTGTTAATTTATGCCATTGACCTCGTTCTCTCAAAGGTCAGGGACAGCTAAGTAGGGCCTATATGTCTGTAGGTTTCCAATTCGTCATTGAAAAAACATGAACACGCAAGACCTGTTTTTGCTTTTCCATGGAGTGTGGATTTTCTTTACAGAGAAATTCCAGGCAATTTAAATCGCATGGTTGTGACGTTATAGGGTGGACAGATTACGTCACAGCGACCTAATACGCCGGTGGTCTTCAAATTCGTGACATCTCGGCCAATTACGGTTTCATCCGTATAAATTATGAATCGATCGCTAGCGTTCGGGAGCGCTTGTCCTTCTGAATGTGCTAACGCATAAATAGATAACGTTTATTTTTTTTTAAAGGGACTGGCCCTAGTTTTCAAACACAAAAGCATATTTTTCACCTAGACCCTAGTTTCAACCCGTAAAAATGGACACTAAGTTTGGTTAATTTACAAACCTGTAACAAATTTGAATAAAACAGAGCGAAACAAGAGTCTGTGACGTTGAAATACTCTTAAAAATAGACTAAAACGCGACTCTATAACCGTTACTTCTCACACGCACGTGCATTTTTTAAAATATGAAAAATGCATTTTGTGGTATTAGAAACACCAGGATGACCATAAACACTTCGGTTGTACGGAACTGGATATTCTAAACAATAAAATATAAGTAATGTTTGATTTCAGTGATCATAAATGGCTCTAATAGTGAAAAATATGCCTATAGTGTTTAAAAACTAGGGTATGTTCCTTTAATTGTTTTAATCATCGACTATTGGATGTCATATATTTGGTAATAATAATTTTGACACATAGTAATAGAGCAAATACCAGTCGTGATGCTCTGGTTGGAAAGAAAAATAATCCAACGGGCCCACCGACGAAGATCGACCCCAAACCGACCGCGCACCAGGCGTGCGCTTTGCCACTGGGATACATCCCACTCAGTGAAAGTCGTGATTCATTAGCTGGAACGAGAAATAGCCCAATGGGCCCGCCGACGGAGATCAATCCCAAACCGACCGATTCTACTACAATTCTGTTTTATATATATATATAATATAAATAATTTTTAAATAAGCTTATAGCCAATACAGATGTTGACTGTGGTTCAAATCCCGTCAAAGCTGGTTCACACTTTCATTCATTTTTCTGATTTATCACCATCTGCCTATCATGATAAGTATTTAAAAAAACAAAACTTTTCCAATATATCCCACGATTTCAATCTGTTTCGACCTTGTTTTGTCAGTTTCTGAGCTGTCCACATCATTACTTATGTTCCTGCAGTTCCTCCTCGGGTGCAGCCTCCGTGTATTTCCGTGTATCCACTGCCGCTAACAAGCCAAGACACAGAGTGGCTATAATCTTAACCACGCCATCTACAATGCCACTACCGTTACCGTGCGTATAACCATACTGTGGCTACTTCTATTCCCATACTAACTCTCCCTTGACTGCATGTCGTTATGGTGCTAAATATGTGAATTTCAATTACCGTTCGGACAAAATACATTACCATTATACAAGAAACAGATGAAAAGTTTTCCATTCATTAAACAAAACAAAATTGTGCAAATTGTTGGCAAATGGATTGTATCAAAATACACCAAAACAAAAGGAAGCTTCATTTACACCCTCCCCATCACCCTGGAATGGCCAAACTGTTGTCATTAGATGTGTATAGGCTTTTAAAGCGCTTTAGTCTGATCATTTTAATAACTTGTTTGTGAAGATTGACCCAGAAATAAGAGTTTTATTATTCATTTTAGATTATTGAGGAATTCAAAATGGCCGCCACATTTGATGACTTCATTATGACGCCCTGCCAAGCATTCAAGACTGACAACAAGTTTCGTCATCTGTGAGGTATAATAAACTGATTTATGATGGTCGTTTGCTTTCGTCAAAACATTTCCACGGGAGCCCACAAAACAGTAGATTAAATGCAGGAATGTCATTAAGCAAGTAGAACTATAATAAAACTGTTATCATTAGACTGGCACCAACAATGTTCTCCATCTGTGAGGTATAATACATTTATGGTGGTCGTTTGCTTTCTTCAAGCAATTCCCATGGGAGCCAACAAGGCAGTAGATTAAATGCAAGAATGTTGGAAAAACCATTAAGCACGTATAACTGTAATAAATAGCTATAAAGATAAGCCATAGCAGAATTTTATTTTAATTATTCTTCAAATGGGAGTGATGATAAGGAGAGGATAAATAATAGAATGATTAATTATTCATTAAAAAAGGAAGGCAAAGAAAAGAAAAGAAAAGAAAAGAAAAAAAAAACCCACTGAAAAAATATTTCTTAAACTACATCTGACCTCATATTTAACGACAGAACATCTTGGCCGACCGACCGCAAGAGAGAAACTACTCCTTCCAAAATTGATGCTATCTTGTGTATCTTTTTCTTCATAGACAGGGCAGTACATACCGCGAACTTTAACGCATCAGTCAAAATATTCCACAAATCACTATTTACTGCCTCACCTATAGGACAGCCACTTCCGAGGAGATCGTTTACTAGGCCCCCGTGTTCGAAACCCCAGTGGTATACGATCACGTAAAACTGGTTATCTACCTACCTACTCAGTCTGATTAAAATTAGCTCTACTGGTCTCGCCAGTAGATCTAACAGCATTGCGTGAACTCCCATGTCCAGGAGACATTTAATCTATAAATAACAATTTAAATATTGACCAATTACACTTCGCCTTTTATAACGTTATTCGGGAGCATACAAATTCTAAAAATATCGGTCGAGACTATTTATACAATAGGCGAACTTGTTGGTCTATTTCAACATTGAAAATACAGGGGGAAAAGTGCAGTTTTAAACTCTGGATTGTATACTAGTGTAACACTGGATTTCAACACAAAGACGGACGCAGTTTGTAAAGGTTCTTTATTTGACAGAAGGGTGTTGTTTTAAACCCTATAAAAATAATAAGAATATTAAAATACATAAATAACAAAATCATACACAAAAGCATAAAAACTACACAACTCTCTGCAGTATATTTAAAGAAAATATACTATTTATGCAAATATACATACCAAGGAATTTAATTAATGCTACGGAAAAATATCCGCCCGGTCCCCCTTCCCCTAACCCTAACCCTAACCTTAACTCCAACCCTAACCTCAACCCTAGCCCTAACCCCAGCCATAACCCCAACCCCAACCCTAACCCTAACCCCTAACCCTAACTAAAAATAATAATGGAGGGGACCGGGCGGATATTATACCAAACTAAGCTTCTGTTTACAAGTACATGAACTGCACGTGCATTAAGAATACTGCACGGGCCTTAAACAAGAATGTACCCTGAGCAATAATCAATAGTCTACCTTTCGCTGTGGGCGATAGGGCGACAGAACATAGGTCGTCAATAGGGAATGTAGATATCAGCAGCTATAAAACAAATAAAACACTTATAAATCACCGTCCATATCTGATATACTAAAATATAGAACACACAGTACTCTTCTATTTGTTAAGTACAAGCTAAGCTAGTATAATAATCTATATCAAATGAACGCAATTACGCCATTACACGCCTTATTATAAACTAATTATTACATTTATTCCCCTATATAAAATCTTAATCCAAATTAATATAACTACTTCATAGATTAAACACTAGTATTAATGTATATGTATAATTCTAAAATATGTAATCTAAATAAATTATATTTAATTGCTTTAGTGTATAAAATTATAATTGCTTATTAATTACATTTAATTTTATGCAAGTTAATAAAAAGAGTGCAAATTAGAAAAGATAAAGAAAACTAACCTCAAAGATTTCAAAATGGCGTCTATTTCAGAGAATGAAAAGCATGTCCTTTCTGGTCAGGTGAATTTCAAAAAGTACTTTGTCACCTGTTGGCTTAAACATATCAGTCAGTAGGTGAGTACTGGTCAGTGTCAAAGGTCAGTATTCTAAACATGAAACAAGCTACACTAACTGCCCTAAAGTATTGACCCTTAATTAAAACCCAGTGTATGTGTGTAGTGCAATAGCTTAAAATCATAAAACATTCACCTGGTTACACTAGTATAAACAGATTTTATGGCTATACCATCACGGTTTTTTTTTTTTGTCTTGAAACGAATTTTATATAAAATTTTATATTAAAATTAGTTTCCGGCATACTTCGTAATTCACCCGAATCATTTCCTATACCCTCGGCATAATCCCGAATGTTTTCAAATTCGTTTCAAATCACTGGCATGATTTTGCAAGTAAGGTTTTGATTGGTCGAATGAAAAGTCAACTGGACATGAGCTCCAACGGGCTCCTGTTAGATCCACATGTAATAGTGGAGCTAATTTTAATTAGATTGCCTACCTACTAGGCCCCGTTCCACGAAGCAATCTTAGCGCTAAGATCAGCTGAAGTGTATAACTACCTTCGTGGGACGAGACCCTGGACAATGCATCCTTCCTGCACCGCCACAAAGAGGCTAGGACTACCACTCAACAAGCTACCTAAATAAAACTAATTACAGGACATCTACAATGTGACTACCGTTACCATCATTAGACTGGCACCAACAATTTTCTCCATCAGTGAAGTACAATAAATTTATGGTGGTCGTTTGCTTTCTTCAAGCAATTCCCATGGGAGCCCAAAGGCAGTAGACTAAACGCAGGAATATTGGAAAAGTCATTAAGCAACTAGAACTATAATAAACAGCTATAAAGATAAGCTTTAGTAGAATTTTATTTTAATTATTCTTCAAATGGGAGTGATGATAAGAAGAGGATAAATGATGGAAGGATTAATTATTCATTAAAAAAGAAAAAAAAAGAAAACAAAACAAAAACCTCAAGAAAATATTTCTTAAAACTACACCTTACCTCATAATCAACACAACATCTTAACTGGCCGACCGCAAGAGAGAGGAAAAGCTGCTATCTTGTGTATGCACTTTTTTTCATAGACAGGACAGTACATACCGCGAACTTTAGCTCATCAGTTGAACGAGAATTGTGATGCGAAGAAAACGTTCATAGAGGACAACAATTCATCTAGCAGCAAGGACTCTTTTACAAGGACTCCAGTGAACAGTGCTATATCATCTAACCCGGTTATAATGATGCCTAACGTGGTCGTTGTTGCTCCTGTCATAATGTGTGTAATATCCGTGGTATTACATTCTGTAATGACATCATCAGTAAAAATTGTTTCTCCAGTTGGACCGAAGATGTGTTGCATAATCTGCAAACGTCACGGTGCTTGTGGAAATACGACTTATGATCCAGGTGAACTGGTTTGTGACGTCACTGATTCCAAACAGACTGGTAAAGAATCCATGGAGGAATTTTGTAAGGACAAGGTAACAAAGACTTAAACCGTATGACTATAATAATATATATATATGTGTGTGTGTGTGTGTATGTGTGTACGTGTGAGTCCGTGTGTGTGTATGTATGTGTGTGTATATGTGTGTATGTGTGTGCGTGTGTGTACGTTTTTGTACGTGTGTTTGTATGTGTGTATGTGTGATGCGTGAGAGAGAGAGAGAGAGAGAGAGAGAGAGAGAGAGAGAGAGAGAGAGAGAGAGAGAGAGAGTTTTACGACTCAATTAGGGGTAGGCGTTAGGCCACTACACCGACGTCTTTCTCGTCAACAACTAACAACCAATGCAACCCACTGTGCTGGACAGACAAACCATACAACTGAGGTGTCTGCCCCAGACAGCGTGCTTGAACGTTGACTGACAGAACCCAACTGCATATTGTTCACGGGAATCTCACGAGCAAATACTGTTGTGACTACGGTTGGTTTGGGATCGATCCCCGTCGGTGGCCCATTTGGGCTATTTTTTCGTTCCAGCCAGTGCACCACGACTGGTATATCAAAGGCCGTGGTATGTGCTATTCTGTCTATGGGATGGTGCATATAAAAGATCCCTTGCTGCTAATCGAAAAGAGTAGCCCATGAAGTGACAACAGCGGGTTTCCTCTCTCAATATATGTATGTTCCTTAACCATATGTCTGACGCCATATGACCGTAAATAAAATGTGTTTATAAAGTAAATAGAGTGCGTCGTTAAATAATAATAATTAAAACAATAATAATAAAACAAAACTATTTACACTGTACATTCAACGCTGATTGGTCAGTTTACTTCCCTATTACCTTACAAAAGTAGGAGATTGGAAATCATATTTTCCCTGTCATGGACAAAACTCAAAATGACCAAATGTTTGACATCCAATAGCCGATGATTAATAAATCAATATGCTCTAGTGGTGTCGTTAAACAAAACAAACTTTCTTTGGGGTCTAAGTGATGCCCACATATGTCATGTTTAATTGTTTTAGCCTAGACATTTCTATCCCCCTTGCTAGATCTAAAAATAGACTGTTTCGCTTTCTGCAAGCTGGTATATCGAGCCCTGCTTTTAAACCTGATGGACTTGACAAATTATTACTTTTTTTTATTATTAGCAGTTGTCACAATCATCATGCATGAAGAATCGATGCGAAGACGAAGACGAATGCTTGACGACGTCCAGTAACCAAATGAAATGTGTTCCTGCCATTAAAACGAGTGAGTAGAAAACAAATTCTAAACATTGGGTAGCAGCCATTTGGTAATTCTGACAAAAATCAAGATTCAGTGAAAACCTGCTACATTTTCTTCATTAGCAGCAGATGGCGGGACTTAGCCCGATGGTAAAACAATCATTTGTTGCGCGGTCGATCTAGGATCGATCCCCGTCAGTGGGCCTATTGGGCTATTTCTCGATCTAGCCATTGCACCACGACTGGTATATCAAAGGCCGTGGTATGTGCTATCCTGTCTTTGGGATGGCGTGTATAAAAGATCCCTTGCTATTAATGGCAAAATATAGCGGGTTTCCTCTCTATGACTGTGTCAAAATGACCATATGTTTGACATCCAATAGCCGATGATTAATAAATCAATGTGCTCTAGTGGTGTCGTTAAACAAAACAAACTTCTTCATTAGCAGCAAGTAGTATTTTATATACACTTTCCCCACATACAGGACAACACATGACACGACCTTTAATATACCTGTCGTATATTTGCAGCCATTTGGAGCACTGGTTGGGACAGAAAAAGCCCAATTGGAGAATGAATCCGCTGAGGTGGTTCCATCGCTTGACAGACGCAGGTTCAAGGGACTGTTCTGAATTTGCAGCCATTGTAATAATTATGTAATAACAGAGCCTTGTCGGCGACTACTATTTCATACTAAATACAGTTTCTTGTTTAGAATAGCAGTGTCTGTATATATCGAATGTGTTTGCGATCGTATACTAATGCTTATAGCACTCAGTTTTTACTGTAATTACTTTATATAGAGGTTATTACCAGATTGATTTTCGGTATCGTCAATATAATATATTAGGAATAAAAAATGTGTTATGGGAGCCTCTAGCGAGCATAATACATTATTTTTATTCCTAATATATGATATTGACGATACCGAAATACACGAGGGTAATAATCTCTTTATCATATAAGCTCAAGCTTAATACAACGTGTTTTTGTAAACTGTACACACAACTTTAATTTCAGTCCACCATTACTAGATATTCAAATGACGTAAGAATATGTGGTGCGGTGTCTTTTTGAATGGAAATTACGTCAAACTTGACTGACGTCATTTTGGATGTCCTTACATCAAAATAAATTAGTACATAACGGGTTTTTTGTTTTGTGAACGGTGGGCAGCTTTCAGTGTAAAATTGCTATTGAAATGTTTTTGATGACTATGAATGCATATGTCAATTATGGCGTGTCACCCTAGTACGTTTGCTTAAATGTCAATAAACCTAGTGCCGTGTCCTCGATTACTTTACATCTAATTTGCAAAGTTATCAAATTCTTAAAGTATGTGATCTGAAAAATATCAAATACTTTGATACTGTATATATATATATACGCATATACACTACAGTATTCTTCCTGGTGTGGCTGGTATAGTGCTCTACCTCTTGGGGAGCCAGTATAAATATATATACCGTTACACCTTTTGTTACAACTTAAAGTTTCACGCTATGAGCGATCATCAGGTAACGTATAACTGCCCTGCCCTGTCGTTACGTCACGTACCCACTGCACCTATTGTGACGTCACTGCTTCATGGCGTAACGGCAGGGCAGCTACACGTTACCTGATGATCGCTCATAGCGTGAAACTTTAAGTTGTAACAAAAGGTGTAACGGTATATATATATATATATATATATATATATATATATATATATATATATATATGTCTATGTCTATGTCTATATCTATATCTATACATATATATATATATATATATATATATATATATATATATATATATATATATATATATATATATATATATGCATGTATGTATGCATGTATGTATGCATGTATATATGTATGTGTGTACGTACGTATGTATGTATGTATATATATATACATACATACATGTTTATATGTATGTATGTATTATTATTATTATTATACGTACTTGTGTGTCGTACTGATTTTACGAAACGTGTCAGAATATTATACTAACGAGTGAAATCACGTGGGTCATACTGGTTATATTTCCCAAAAAATCTTGAACTATGTAGATAATAAATATATTTTTTGTACGTACGAAATTGGTGGGAGGTAAAATTCGATTTAGGCTACTACAAGCATTAGGACAACAACAGACACCTTGTAATACAGACACTGATATTTTAAATAAGAAATTGTATTTAATTTGTATGCTACGTCATTGAAAAAGGCTCTATTGGTCGGAAACATTTTAAAATGGTTATAAAATCAGGACTGTCCCTTTAAGAGTGTTCTGACATTATAATTAAAGGTACGCAACTCTTAATTCATTTTAAATCGACCAGCTGAAAACACGGCCACAGATCAAAGTTATTTTCCCATTTATCCGGAAATATATCCGAGCAAGTAGTTCGTTGTTTGACGGTGATTATTTAATTTAATTTAACACCTTCACAGATAATTTTGAAAAACAAAAGTTCTCTTTATTCTGCTACAAGATCTATAATGAATTGCACTAAAATGACATTTTGATGTAAATTTAACACCAACAAGAGAGAGCCGTAAACTCAAACTCGTTAAACTACATGACGTCTTTTTGTGTGTTTGCCAAATCTTCATTACGTCATATTTAGTACAGAAAAGGTGATTGGTTTGTAAGAGTCAAATCGTCCAATGGCATTGTCGTTAGACCAATGCAGAATATTTCTCACTGAGAATATATGGAAAATATTTTCCCTGTTATGAGTGACGGCTGGGGTAATAATTACATTTTTTTCCCGGGATCAAATGAAAATAACACCCGGAAAGCTAATGACGTCATTAGAAAGTGACTTCATTAGCAATTGGAACAGGGCAAGTTGATGATTCAAAGGTCTACAGTTAGACTACAGCCAGGTATTATTTTTTCAAGAAATACCAAATATACAGTTCCATTGAAAAACGATTCAGTTTACAATGGACATAACCATATGGAGTTGTTAGATTTGCGGATGTTAACGACAAAATAAACAATAACACTCGAAAATCTAAAAAGAAATATATCCGTATGGTTATCTACTAAATGTGCTCTAGTTGTGTCGTTAAACGAAACAAATTTTAACTATCGAGTACACAATTTCCCATTTATTAATGATTTTGTCTGTTAGATTTAAAGATATCTCGAAAATATATCGGTTATATTTCTTCCTCAGTGTCAGTAAGCAAACGACCCGGGGCAGTATCAGAATGTACCGGGGCGCGATCACTAAATGGTGAAGAAATTCGACCCCTGCCAATCAGCACTGCGGATCATCCCGTGTATGGGCTATACGACAGGGATGGATGGTTGGTAAGTAAGTGTGTTGTTTGGGCGTAAAATATGTTTCCAGGAAGCTGGTCCTATACTGGAAAAAGAGCCGACCCTAACTTTTACTTCAATGTGTGTATGCGCGCGCGTGTGTGTGTGTGTGTGTATTTATGTGTGTATATATTTGTGTGTGTATATATTTGTGTGTGTGTGTGTTTATTTTATATAAATATGTACATTTTTGCAAGTTGCTCTCTCTCTCTCTCTCTCTCTCTCTCTCTCTCTCTCTCTCTCTCTCTCTCTCTCTCTCTCTCTCTCTCTCTCTCTCTCTCTCTCTCTCTCAAAATATAATATGCAATTTTGATATTATTATTAGTAATTATGTTTCAAATTTAATTATAAGTATTGTCAGTCATTTCTGTTCCGGTGTCACATGTTCCAGTACCTCCAACGGCATGGGAGAATTTGTGAGGTCAGAAAGGATTAATTTCCCCCTGTGTCAGTGATTGTAATTAATATGAAGAAAAAATCATCCGCAAACTTCGCTGATTCACACAGTTTGCGGATGATTTTGCGGATGAGTTTGTTTTGTTCATACCCCGATGAACGTAAAAGAAATAATAGACACTACATATAATTAAATTTTAATCATACTTGCTAATAATAACACTAAAACTTCATACTTTATTTTGAATTATCTTTAGTCCATAAACAATAAAGCTCAGTAACACAACTTGCCCAAATAAAATGACGTCATCAGATATGACGTTCCCTGACTACGTACTTTTTACGTCCATCGAGAATTGAACAAACTCCCGTTGCTACGTCTGGACCAATGGGATGACGTTATGAATTTAACCGAAATTTTTAATTATATATCTATGTGTGATAGTCAAACCAGATATACTTACACAATATAGATATTCATTTATATCAATACATGCACGTATACATGTGTGTCCATAAACATATATTATAACACTTTATTCAGGTTATACTAAGATCTAAAAATGCAGAAGAGGTCAACAAAAATTGGATCGATTATGAAAACGGATTTGGCTGTTTAAAGGATGACTTTTGGCTGGGTAATAACATTAAATAGTTTTATATCTATGTACTACCAAACAACTGAACATACATGTACATAGATACATACAAAAATAAACACATTTACATGTATATATACACACAATCGTAAATAAATGCACACACACACATGCGTACACATACACACACACACACACACACATACTCACAGACACATATACACAGACACACACATACACACACACACACACACACACACATACTCACAGACACATATACAAAGATACACACACACACACACACATACTCACAGACACATATACACAGACACACACATACACAAATATCAATACAGTGTTAAGTACTAAGTAACGTGTTATGATATAACTTAATAATTAAAACTGTACTATTACACACACACACAGACACACACACACATACACACACACACACACACATCGATACAGTGTTAAGCACTAAGTAACGTGTTATGATATAACTTGATAATTAAATCTGTACTATTACACACGCACACAGACACACACACACACACACATCGATACAGTGTTAAGTACTAAGTAACGTGTTATGATATAACTTGATAATTAAATCTGTACTATTACACACGCACACAGACACACACATACACACACATCGATACAGTGTTAAGTACTAAGTAACGTGTTATGATATAACTTGATAATTAAATCTGTACTATTACACACGCACACAGACACACACATACACACACATCGATACAGTGTTAAGTACTAAGTAACGTGTTATGATACAACTTGATAATTAAATCTGTACTATTACACACGCACACAGACACACACATACACACACATCGATACAGTGTTAAGTACTAAGTAACGTGTTATGATATAACTTGATAATTAAATCTGTACTATTACACACGCACACAGACACACACATACACACACATCGATACAGTGTTAAGTACTAAGTAACGTGTTATGATATAACTTGATAATTAAATCTGTACTATTACACACGCACACAGACACACACATACACACACATCGATACAGTGTTAAGTACTAAGTAACGTGTTATGATATAACTTGATAATTAAAACTGTACTATTACTGTTTGTTATTATTAATATTTTTGATCTTCTTGTTCTGTATTATTATTATTTGTTTTAATATGAACGTCCACGACAGTTATCCTCGATGGAGCCGTATCACGGTACAATGTGGAGTTGAATGGGTAAAACAAGCAGTGAAATTGCAGTCTGACTGTCGATTTCAAAATGAATAATAATAAGAAATAGTTATACCCACACTTTACGAGGTGTATAGGTGACTATCCCTACAGTTTTGGCCGTGGAGCCTCCGAGGCGAAAGCGGAAACTGTTGGGATATTCACTGATACACCGATTAAGTGTGGGTATAACTAACTTATACTCCATTTTACGTCGAGGGGGCGGGGCGTAGCCCAGTGGTACAGCGCTCGCTCGATGCGCGGTCGGTGTGCGATCGATCCCCGTCGGTGGGCCCATTGGGCTTTGTCTCATTCCAGCCAGTGCACCACGACTGGTATATTAAAGGCTGCGGTATGTGCTACCCTGTCTGTGGGATGGTGCATATAAAATATCCCTTGTTGCTAATCGGAAAGAGTAGTTCATGAAGTGGCGACAGCGGGTTTCCTTTCTCAATATCTGTGTTGTCCTTAACCATATGCTCGACGCCATGTAACCGTAAATAAAATGTGTTGAGTGCGTCGTTAAATAGAACATTTCCTTCCTTTATTCCATTTCACGTCGAGTGAATTATTATTATATCAGTTCTATCGCAAATATGATCAGTAACTAGAAAGTAAAAAAATAAATAAAATGAAACGAACATAACGTGGACCAGACGTCGTGACCCTCATATTTTGTTCCGAGTATTGAAACTATCTATTTCACAGTTGTCCGTGTCGCACGTGCAAATACAATTTCATGCAGTTTTATCCTTGTGTGTTAGGGCTGTAACGGTATCGAAATGTATTAAAACTCAGGGACGTGACTATATTTTCTAAGGATGGGAACAGTGTGAAGGAATTAAAAAGTAAAATACCATCTTCGAGAAATTCTGTTATGTCTATGTCGCCTAAAACACCATTCATGATATGTTGAACTAGAAATAATATTTAATGATTATTTTCTTTAAAAAGGTTTGGGAATTTACTGTAGTGGGGCAGCTGACACCCCTACCACGCTAACTACAGCTCCGCACTTTGCATGCTTTTTAACAGATGTATCGTGCTACAAATCTCTCATGGAACCTGCTGTGAATAAGTGCGCATGTGTAATTAGATGGCTTGCTCTATTGGTTGAAATATTATGAAAATAAACTTTGAACTTTGTCATATGCAAACGATGTCACGAGGCGAACCAATTTTTGTTGATGGCTTGTTCTATTGGTTGAAGTATTACGAACACATAATTTGAACTTATGTTATATGCAATAAGTGGACACGTGGCAAGATGGCGGCTGCAACGATGTCGCGAAGCAGAGCTCCGAGCAAATATGATTTATTTGTAAGCTAGTCTGATATTTGTGTTCTGTGTCTGGTATGGTGGTAGACAAGACACCTACTATAAGCCATAAAATGTCCAAAATGACAAAAGGAAAGAAAAAGCAACCAAAACCCCCCAGAAATAACAAGAGATCAAGTGAAAATGTGAGTAGTACTCATGGACTTTCAAACACCTCTCTACCCAGTTTGATATCTAACAGCCTTCGTCTTGTTAATGATCGTAATTTCTCCAGTATGCATGAAGATAAGTGTCACCAATCAAAACCAGTTTGTGTTATTTGTAAAGGCGAATTGTGACGGACGGCCGTGCGTGTGAAAATAGCCAGGGAGAAAAAAACAAAAACTTTGAACACCAGAATGGAATTGATTTGTTTGTTTCGTTAAATTGAATACATTTTCTGTGCATTTTAATCTGGACAATCAAAAGGATTTTAACTGCAGGAAAAATGTTTTAGGAGAGGCAGTTACGCTATTGATGACCGTGAACACGGCTTAGAACACGTGGTGTTGTAAAATACACATAGGACAGCAGGACATGTGTACCACAACGGGGAAAATTCGTCTATATTCCCCCAATGTGGATACCTAAACACTTTAGTGTTGAAAGGATTTAAAAGACAAAGCGTTGCAACCGAATATGACAAGTGGGAACGTGTCGGAAAGTGTTAGTAACGGTCGCGCAGTCGTGCGCTTCTCCGAATGAACACGTGTTCATAAAAAACAAAACAACAACAAAAACCCGGACATAACTTCCGGATTTTAATATAAGTTATGACAATAAAAGTTGATTGTATTATTCATCATTTTTGTTTTTTGTTTTGTTTTAAATACAGGTGTAGTTAAAAGAAAAGTGTAGGTGTGTCATGATGCACCTACCTACACCTTTCCTCCAAAAGTGTAGGTGTATTATAATACACCTCCACTTTTGGATGAAAGGTGTAGGTTCATCGGTGAATACACCTACAAACACCAGGGTGACCAGAAACACTTCGACTCCATGGAAATGCATAATCTAAAGAATAAAATATAAGTAATGTTTGATTTCAGCGACCATAAACAGCACTAATAGTAAAAAATATGCTGTAGTGTTTAAAAACTAGGGTCTGTCTCTTTAATTGTTTGCTTGTAATGTGCGTGGTTTTGTCCTCAGGAAACCGGTACCTTCACTTGCTGACCAAGGAGAAAAAACACCAACTGCAGGTTGTTGTCGTGGACAATGGTAAAAGAATAGGCTCCAGGTGGTACAAGTCGTTTTCTGTATCTGACGCCAAAGACAAGTACAGACTAAGTCTAAACAGCACTGGATCAACTGGAAACTTAAGTAAGATAACAAAATAGGCAAATCTTAAGGTAGAGATGAAGTTTATTTGTAGAATGGACCGGCCTCGGTGGTGTCGTGGTTAAGCCATCGGACATAAAGCTGGTAGGTACAGGGTTCGTAGCCCGCTATCGGCTCCCTCCCAGAGTGAGATTTAACGACTCAATGGGCAGGTGTAAGACCACTACGCCCTCTTCTCTCTCACTAACCACAAACAACTGACTCATTGTCCTGGACAGACAGCCTAGATAGCTGAGGTGTGTGCCCAGGAAAGCGTGCTTGATACTTAATTGGATATAAGCACGAAAATAAGTTGGAAATGAAATGAAATGTAGAATGGAGGAAATTGCATTTCAGGACATCTACTTTTTAAAAGTTTACGGGGGAGCATACCCCGGAACCCCATAGAAACCTTGCTTTGCGCCCTTGATCTGTCCCCCCCCCCCCCCCATGTCTACTTGCTTCTGCCGTGCCTGGGGGGGGGGGGGGGAAATATATATATATAAACTGACGATCAAGAGAAAGTATACCAATTATTTTTTTAAAGTATTAAAAACAACACAAAACACAAGTTGATGCAAATGTTATATTTTGAAAGTATAATAATTTGGCGATAAATAAACACGAGTATACTCAATAAAACCCATAAAATGATAATATCACAGTTCACAACAGCACTAGGGGTGACATGTGCGATTTCATAAAGGACCACCCATAACGAAGGTGAATAAATTTGACCACAAAGAACGTTTCAATAGCGTGTATGTCCACCATGTGCAAGTATGCAAGCATGGACCCGACGTCGGACAGATTGCCACATGGGCATAACTCGCATCCAACTGCACCATGCCAATAGCTCTCTCTCTCTCTTTCTTCAGCAGTTAGTCTTGCCATGTTCTCTGGTGTTTTATTGTTGACTGAGGCATGTTCTAAGCAATGGCACCCTTTTTTTACCCCCTTATGTGCACGAGTATCATGTTTCTCGTGCAGTATAAATTTGATGAATAAACTCATTTTGCACGTGCGGCATCGCCCAAACGCAGCAATGTGCGACTACTTGTCATTGATTGCATTATAACGAACAATACTGGAACCTATCTAACCTTCCATGAACGTGTATTGTGTTTATTTATCATAAAAATAATTGGTATACTTTCTTTTAATCGTCAGTTTATATATTACCCCAGCAGGCACTCATAACGGGGAAAATAAATATAATAATTTCTCACTGAGAAATTATTATGCAT
This sequence comes from Gigantopelta aegis, assembly GCF_016097555.1. Taxonomy (NCBI): domain Eukaryota; kingdom Metazoa; phylum Mollusca; class Gastropoda; order Neomphalida; family Peltospiridae; genus Gigantopelta; species Gigantopelta aegis. The sequence continues at coordinate 35,308,259 of NC_054710.1, read as the reverse complement.
TGGTCTAACGAACAATACTATTGGATGATTTGACTCTTACAAACCAATGACCTTGTCGGCACTAAATATGACGTCATCACGATTTGGCAAAAACACACAATGACGTCATGTAGTTTAAAGAGTTTGCCTTTACGGGTCTCTGTTTTTGGTGTTAAATTTATAACAAAATGTCATTTTAATGCAGCTCATTATAGATTTTGTACAAGAATAAAGAGAACTTTTGTTTTTGAAAATTATCTATGAACGTGATTAAATTACAAAGTTATAGCAATACAGTGCGTAAAGTGGTTTGCATCGTTTCTATACATGTACGTGCATGTGTGTTGAAAATAAAGGCTTTTAGAGAAAAGAAATAACTCGGGTAATAAATAGAATAACAAACTCGGCACCAGTTATTATCAAATTTATGTTCCTCGTGAAATAATTTTCGTTTGTCACTCGCTAAAGCTCGTGACAACTCGAAATTAATTCACTCGGGACTCGTGGCATAAATTTGACATAAATTTGATAATAACTGGTAACTCGTTTATTATCATATATGCCCAGCAGGCACTCATAACGGGGAAAATAAAAATGATAATTTCTCACAGAGAAATTATCATGCATTGGTTTAACGTACACTACGATTTGACGCCAACAAACCAATCATCTTGCAAGTACTAAATATGACGTCATCACGATATTTTGGCAAAGCACACACAATGACGTCACGTAGTTTAAAGCGTTTTCGTTTACGTTTTTCCGGTTTCAGTCTTAAACTTGTAATAACTTTGTAGTTTAATGCATTTCATTATAGATTTTTTTTTACAGAATATATAGAAGTTTGGGTTTTGAAAATTATCTGTGAATCGTGAGTAAAATACACAGTTAATGCAATACCCAGACCAGTAAAGTAGTTTACGTCGTTTCTATATACATGGACGTGTAGCCGATGTAGACTATATCGAAAATAAAGGCTTTTTAAAACCCCAAATAGCTGGGGTAATAAATAGAATAACAAACTCGGTACCAGTTTTTATCAAATGTATATCCCTCGTGACAAGTGAAAATTATTTCACTCGGGACATAAATTTGATAATAACTGGTAACTCGTTTATTTTTTTTATCCTCTCTCTATATATATCATATGATTCCCCACTTTCCTTTCTCTCCAACTCTTCCCTATCGGGCAGTTCCTCCAATTCTTTCTTCCCTATCGGGCAGTTCCTGCGACTCTTTCTTCCCTATCGGGCAGTTCCTCCTATATTTCAATTTCCCTCGTTGTTCACCACCACATCCCAGGCCTTGACTCTCCAACCGAGCAATGTGCTTGCCTCTTGTGGCTATCCATGCGAAACACCTGCTGCTTCCCTATTAGCAGTGGGTTTTGTCTGACCACTTTGGAGAATGTTCAGTGTTCAATAGTTACGTGTGGCATTGTTAAGTGGCACTTGCAACTACCTACTATGCACCCCTACTATCGGTGGTCGTTAGTTAGTGCCGTCGATCAGACTAGCTTTATTAGCGGTAGAGGACGGGGATGCCAGGTGGGTGCCGAAAACGTTCAGAGAGACTGCACCAGTGGAGGAAGGTGATACAGGTAGTTAATGGTGTGGACAGCTCAGAAGACAAGAGTCGGAGGAACCCGAGAAACAGGGTCGAGACAGACAGAAAATTTAATTGTGGAGACAATGGAAAGGTGTTTCTTTAATATTAAGATAATGAAAATTAACGTGATAGATCAGAAGAAGTTTGTCCTGTTTAATGACACCACTAGAACACATTGATTTATTAATCATCGGCTACTGGATGTCAAACATATTGTCATTTTGACACAGTCATAGAGAGGAAATCCGCTCCATTATTCCATAAGTAGCAATGGATCTTTTATATGCACTATCCCACAGACAGGATAGCACATGTCACGGCTGGAAGGAGAAATAGCCCAAATGGGCACACCGACTGGGATCGATCCTAGACTGACCGTGCATCAGGCCAGCACTTTACCACTGGGCTACGTCCCGACCCCCTAAGTGTATATGAAATATCCGTTACTCTTAAAAGTAAATATAGGTACATTTGTGAAACCTGTTGATAAGTAAAAAAAAAAGAAGTTTGTTTTGTTTACCGACACCACTAGAGCACATTGATTTATCAATCATCGGCTATTGGATGTCAAACATATGGTTATTTTGACACAGTCGTAGAGAAAACCCGCTACATTTTTTCATTAGTATCAAGGGATCGTTTATGTGCAACATCCCACAGACAGGATAGCACATACCACGGCCTTTGGTATACCAGTCGTGGTGCACTGGCTGTGTCGAGAAACAACCCAAATGGGCCCACCTACGGGGATCGATCTCAGATCGACCGCGCATCAAGCGAGCGCTTTACCACTGGGCTACATCCCGCTGTAAAGTACAGAATAAATTTGCATGAGGCGTCGTGGTTAGGCCATCAGTCTACAGGTTGGTAGGTACTGGGTTCGGATCCCAGTCGAGGCATGGAATTTGTTATCCAGATACCAACTCCAAACCCCGACCAGTGATCCATAACTGGTTCAACAAAGGCTATGGTTTGTGCTATCCTGCCTGTGGGAAGCGCAAATACAAGATCCCTTGCTGCTAATCGGAAAGAGTAGCCTATGAAGTGGCGACAGCGGGTTTCCTCTCAAAATCTGTGTGGTCCTTAACCATATGTCTGACGCCACATAACCGTAAATAAAATGTGTTGAATGCGTTGTTAAATAAAACATTCCTTTCTTTCTTTCTTTCTTTCTTTGGACAGAAGCGCGCAAATCACAAGTGTGCTGGACACACACACCGTAGCTATCTGGGCCGTCTGTCCAGGACAGTGGGCTAGTTGTTAGTTGGTTAGCGGTTAGTGATAGAGATTAGGGTGTAGTGGCCTTACACCTACCCACTGAGCCCTTAAGAACTCGCTCTGGGTTGGAGCCGGTACCGGGCTGAAAATTTGATACAAATTTTCGACAAACAAAATTCTATCAATTTCGGCACAACGTTTCGGAGAAATCTCAATGGCACCTTCCTCAAATTAAGAAAAAAAAACCTCTTCTTTTTGGCTCATCAAATCTCTTCAGAATTAATTTGGACAAGCATCCTGAGGTGCAAGTAGAATGTTACCCAGGCGCCAAGTTTAATCACTTTCGGACCATGGCCTCAAATTATAAGGGCAAGTCTCAACCCGAAACCATTGTTCTTAACATTGGTATAAACTCAAAATATCAAAATCCAACCAGTGCAATAAATCAGTTGCGAAACATGATAAGCTCGATTCGGAAACGTTTCCCTAGGTCAAAAATACTTTTTATCGAGCTTAACTTTTCGGACAGACTTTTGGCTAGTCTAATATATATATACCTGCGCTTCACGCGTGTGATTTTGAGGTTGGGCAGGACAACATTCACTGGACAGAAACAACTGCCAATAAACTTTATCGCAGTTGGATGAGGTACTTAAATTTAAACTAAGGCCGGGAAAGGATAATGTCCACCCTGATTTAGGACTAGGAACTAACATTGTTAACCTAACTTGTGACACTAACCTTCTAACATCCGCTGAAAAATCATTACTGAACAGGGGTTTGAATTTTGTTCCCACCCCCCAACCAAAAACAGGCTTAGAGGCTAAACTTGACAATGGTGTGATGGATACGGCAGTTTTTGACCACAAAATGAAACTGGCCGACTATTTTCGGCGTTCTACTGGAGAAAAAAATCCCATTCACGGAAATCTCCGGCTGGTTACCCCAAAACTCTAGTGTAGATCCTGAAATCATTAAAGCTCATAAAAGGATAGTGGAAAAAGTGGGTGATATGACAGTTTACACAAATTAGCAAAATCTTTCTGTCATGGAATGTCGTGCTCTCACCAAACTACGGAAAAACCGTAAAATTGTTATAAAACCTGCAAATAAAGGGTCAGCCACTGTTATTCTATCAAGGGAGAACTATATCAGGGAAGCTTAATAATTCAAAGCTAACATAAAGGTAACGATAGTTTGCTTTTGTTTCAGCTATCATTTTTCTAGGTTAAATATTACATCAACGGATTGATTCAGCCATCTGTTTTCTAAGATTAATGTAAACAACACCTTCTGTTGTTCTAGTTATATCTGTTCTAGAGTAAATATGACATCTTTGTCTCTTGTTTTAAGTATCTACTAGATATATGTAGTATTTTTGGTTTAGTGTTAACCACCTACTATTTTTGTGCGAACATATATGATTCTGATTTTCTTTAGCTATTGTCTATGGCAATCTAACGGCATTGTTTTTTTTTTAGTTATCTATTTCTCAAGATAAATGTAACACGATTTTGGTTTAATTTAAAATATGTTTTCCAGGATAATGTAACGGCAATGGTTTCTTTTAGCTATCAATACTCCATGATATTTATAATACGTATGTTTCTTTTGTTTCGGCCATCTATTTGTTTGGAATGCATAATATAACATTCATGTTTTCTTGCGACCTGCTGTTTTCTAAGATGGGCAATATAACATCAATATTTAATGTTTTGTTTCAGTCATCTTTTTTCTGAAGTAATGTAACACAATTATGTTGTTTCAATTATCTGTTTTCCAGAATAATTTAACATCGTTGTTTTGTTTCAGCTATCTATTTTCTAGAGTAATGTAACAAAGCTATATTTTTCATATTTGTCATGCAATACCATTACGTTCTTTCAGTTATCTGTTTTCTAGAATAATGTAACCCTATTACGTTGTTTCAATTATCTGTTTTCCAGAATAATGTAACATCGTTGTTTTGCTTCAGCTATCCCTTTTTTAAAGTAATTGTAACAACACTCTTGTTATAGCTATCTATTTTCTATAGTAAAGTATTATCCCTGGTTCTTTTTAGGTTTCTATTTTCTGGAGTAATGTAGCATTATTTTTTTTTTTTGAGCAGTCTATTTTCCCCAAAACAAAAATTATTTTGTTTTCTCTCTGATATAAATTTTCTTGTGGCAAATGTAACACAATGTTTTGTTTGTTTTCTTTCAGCGGATGAGTTATCAGGTGTAAATGGTGGATTGTTCAGCACAGCAGACGAGAATAATATACCTGGTGATCCGAACTGCCCACTGAAGGAGGGATTTTGGCATAACAAATGCAACAATCCATTCACACTGCAGGGTAGAAACAAATCCTGGAACCGTTTTTCATCCAGGTTATGTCAAACTACGATGAAGATAAAATAGTCAACCAGTCACAGTGAACACTTAAGCCCTGTTTACATGCACCTATATACCCCTGGGACAAATTTGCCGTCTGGGGCAAAAATGCCTATATGAGGTAAAGTTTGTAATGTAAACGCATTTACCCCCTGGGATAAACATACCCCTAGGTGGTAATTTGCCCCAAGTTATGAGGTGGAGCAAATCTGTTACCCCCGTTGTAAAAATACCACCCAGATGCAAATATGTCATATAAACTGATGTTCATCTTGTCTGGAATAAGTCTGTCTTCAAAACCAGCAAAATGCCACCAAAAGTTGAACGTTTTAGGGGAATGTCTATTTAGTATTTGGGGAGACTTACATATCTTGACAGTCCATCTAATTCGGATACTGCTGTTTATGCTACAATCAGCAAAGCACTACATGATATGGGTTACGAGAAAACTGCTAATAAGTGCAAAGAACGAATGAAAACACTGAAGAAGTCATACAGACAATGCAGAGATAAACTCAAAACAAGTAGCCAGCCCAGAAATCTGTGTAAATTTTATAATGAATTAAATCAAGTATTAGAAACCAAGCAAGGTTGTTCAAAGCAGTAATAAAGAATCCTTGGTTTCCGACACAGATAACTAATGGTGACGTTATTAATGGGCACATCAAAGATTTATTTGATGTTGAACAAGGTGGCCAGGAAGAAGAGAATCAAAAACAAAGTGTTGAAAATAATTTGAAAAATGCATCTCAGTATGAGAATGGGGAAGGAAATGCAGAGTACAAGAGAGGCGTATCTAAAGAAATAATAAAAGAAATAACAGAAAGAAAGAGCCGTCTACAAACTTCGTTGGAAGTTGTCACGGATAAATTCACTAAGTCCAATGAAAGCACTGAAACAAGTCATATAGAACTGGAAAAGAAAATGATTGAATTTGAAATGAAGAAATTGGATGATGATAGTGAGAAGAGAGAATTTGAACTTAAGAAATTAGACTGAGAAGAAAAATAGAGAGATTCTGGCAGATGCACACATTTGTGAATCGGTATACACGTGTCATCGCACACAGTCTGCATTATTACCGAGTACCAACGACAGCGTGGCAGTGTTGAGGAGCAATGATTGGAATGTGTGTCGCATCTATTGCCCCAGCACAGTTTGGAAACTTCCATTTTTTCTTCAACACCTGAGATAACTTGTTTGAGTTCATCACCTTCGGGGAATTTGACAATGCCAGGAAACACTTCTTTGCATAGTACTTCGCATACTTCATGTACAATACCACAGACTGTGGATTTGTGAATACCAAAACAATTACCAATAGTACGGTATCCTGCTGTTGTAGCCAAGTAATATACCAGTACTGCCACCCTGTGCTGTGTGGTCAAAGCTTCTCGAACCCGCGATTCTGGAGGTATGATTGAAGTTTGTCATAAAGAATATCAAACATGGCACGAGACATTCTAAAATTCTCTCTCCACAATGTGTTGTCAAAAGTTTGCAACACAGCTACATTCCACCAGTTTCTTCTTCGTTCGCTCTGCCATATGTTACGCTTCTTAATAATGATGAAGGTACGCCAAGAATAATAATTTGAGTCAATCTCTCTCTTCGTCGTTTTCTTACCCAGTGACTGTACTTGTCCATGGTCAAATAGAAACTGAATGAATGAAACACCCCACTTACTTAATAAATCATATAAATCCAACATGAATTTGCCCTTTACCCCTAGGGACAAATTCACCCCGGAGGGCAAAATACACCCTGTGGCAGAAATGTTGCATGTAAACAAGGCTTAAGTCTGGTTAATCTAAAAATTTGTAACACATTTGGATAGAGTTGCACAATAGTAACACACGAGTCTTTGTTTCATTTCATTTCAACTGATTTCTTGTTTATATATCCAATTAAGGTTCAAGCACGCTGTTCTGGGCACACCCCTCAGCTATCTGGGCTTTCTGTCCAGCAGAGTGGGTTAGTTGTTAGTTGTTAGTGGTTAGTCTGAAAGAAGAGGGTGTATTGGTCTTACACCTACCCATCGAGTCGTTAAACCTCGCTGTGGATGGGAGCCGGTACCAGGCTGCGTACCCTGCACCTACCAGCCGTATGACCGATGGTTTAACCACAACACCACCGAGGCATGTGTTTAATCGCAGAAATGACCGTAAAAGGTATACTGGAGCTCTTCTCCATATCGGATAGTTCTTAAAGGTGCGTGCATTTTTAAAAATATCAGTATTGAATTTCGTGGTATTAGATAGACCAGGATGACCAGAAACACTTCGGGTGTACGAACATGAATAATATAAACAATAAAATGTAGGTATTCTCTGATTTACATTATAAAAACCAGATTTAATAACCACAAATACGCCGTAGTGTTTAAACGCTAGGATCTGTGACTTTAAGAGTAACTACAGACGTGTAATATAATGGACAGCCTCATTACAGAAACTCTCCTTGGAACCATATTAGTGATTTAAATAACAGAAACTCTCCTTGGAACCATATTAGTGATTTCAGTAACAGAAACTCTCCTTGGAACCATATTAACGATTTAAATAACAGAAAGACGCCCGGACCAGATGACGTACCTAATGAATTTCTAAAAGAAACTAAATCATACTTCTTACCTTTGTTAAAATTTATTTTACTCATTAATATATTTGATCGTGTTAAATTCCCCACTGGCTGGGGGAGGGGGAGATATATGTCCATTTCCAAATGTGGTTTAAAAATGATCCAAACATTTTTAGAGAGATTTCACTGACTGATACTTTGTTTCTCATAATTACACAAGGAATGGCATGTGTACTTTTATGTTTGTTATGTTTTGCATATGTGTGATGTGCATAAGATCAGACGTTCATACGTTCTCTCTCTCTCTCTCTCTCTCTCTCTCTCTCTCTCTCTCTCTCTCTCTCTCTCTCTCTCTCTCTCTCTGTGTGTAAGGTTTTTACATCATTTGGAAACTATCAGTGGCGGATCCAGAAAATACATTTAGGGGTGGGGGTGGGGCAATGACATGAGGCGGAATGCCAATGGAACTTTGGCGGAGGTTTGGAGGAGATCGTAAAAAAAAAGAAAATTAATATATAATAAAATTATAACTGTCGCAAAATTTAGGGAGGCCCCCCTAGATCCGCCTCTGATGATCGCCTGTAAAGGTGATGCGATAAAACGTTAGTAATTGAAGAAAATCACGCTGGATTTCCATACATCCACTGAACTATTGACCCTGCAGTTACTCTCCACGCCGCCATTGAGAAATACATTTGCAAACATCGGAGGAGAGTTCCTCCATGAACGAAGACGCACTTCGATGCCTGTTTGTTTATTATATGTTTAAGGTATTATTGTTTAGAAGAAACTGAAAACTACAGACGAAACGCGAATACAATCTTCAGAAGTAACATTATAGTTTGTTTTTATAAATGGGATTAACATGTACTAAGATATAATTCAGGAGAATTACTGTTTGATATAACAAACTTAAGTGTCTATAATTATTTAAACCTGTTCAAGTTCTAAAAATAACCTGAAGTTGCGTTTTGTGGTGTTCAGTATATAGTTCATATATATACACACATACACACACAGATAAATATATATATATATATATATACACATATATATATATATATACATACACACACAGACACACACACACGCACACACACACACACACACGCACATATATATATATATATGGCAGTTGTTTATTTGGTATATATATTTGTGCATTGTTGAATTAATGTCATACGCTTTTTGTGTTGTACTGCGTAAGATAATGATGGAACGATTATTAAATGGTTATTTTCCAATAAAATGGTACTTTGGCCGACTTGAGTACGCGCGTCTGATTAGCTACATTTGGTTGTAATTACAATACTGTGACATTATATTACTTTATTCCATTTGTATTGTATTGTCTTTATTGTATTTGTATTATACTATTGTCTTTATTACATTATTGCATTTGTATTAACACGATTTTACTAATGCCTCCGTTAAACCCTATCTTGTCACTACAGTGTATATATCATGTTCCTCATGTGTCGTTGTGTAACGGCCTGAGCGTCATAAAATTCTGAAAGGCTTCTTCTTCTGAGTCACATTATGTTTGATAATTATTCAGTCACAAATGCATCGTAAGTGGGTAAGATGCCCGTACGATGTCTGTTTTTGACGATATCCTACGAATATCCTACGGTCATCGGTGACATCCTACGGACATCGTTGAGTCTTTGGCCGATTTTTGGGCATCGTAGGCTCATCAGAAACCTTTATTTCGGAATTATAATTTTTTGAAGACCGTATGATTTTTAAAATCAGAAACCCACCGCAGACATATCGTAGGGGCACCTTGCGGCCTTGAGGTGACCTTGCGGCGGCCTTGAGGTGACCTTGCCGCGGCCTTGAGGTGACCTTGCGGCGGCCTTGAAGTGACCTTGCGGCGGCCTTGAGGTGACCTTGCGGTATCTGAAGACATAGCAGGGAGGCCACACGATGCCCCTACAATGTCGGGACAACGTACGGGCATCGTACGGTGGCCGCAAGGTCAACTTACGATGCCCTTACGATGTCCTTAAGATCTGATGGCCAGACAAAATGTGTAAGCCCGTAGGGTCCCTGTAAACACACCTTATCTAATTTGACCATGGCAAAGATTTTTGGGAAAACCCTACGATTCTTCCCCGATGTCGCGGACGCTAGGACGCCGTACGGTTACCCCCAACCTCACTGCGGCCGGTGCATTTTACACTGAAGCATTATATTTGCGATTCTTATCTCACGTGGGTTGTATAGTCGTATTCTATTTATAGGTCTTCTGTAATCAATTAAACCTATTCAAATGCCAAACATAACCCAGATTTGTGTTTATTGTGGCGATCAGTATATATGCTGGAAATGGTTGTTGTCTATTTACTACATATTCTTAACAGCGGAAACTCGCTGGTCCACAATTTTGGAAAATAACTCTCAGGTATGGAACCATATATACGTAACACCAGACTGTGTACCAAACAATTATTACTCAATGATTTTCAGTATAAAGTTATTCATAGAATAACGGCCACAAATAGCTATCTGTATAAAATTGGATTACGCGATGATGCATTATGTACTTTTTATAAAATTAACGAAGAAACTATAAAACAGTTATTCAGAAAATGTCCAAATGTAAAACTGAGTTGGATCGATTTAAAAAAATAGATGTTTAACACAACAGGATTCCGCGTATTTTTCGACGATCAAATGATGTTTTGTATATTCAATTTTGATAACAAAACGTTACTTTTATAACTATCGACTATCGAACAATGTTCCTTTGTTTATGCAAGTGTTAGCCTTGGTGAAAGTATTACATTACTGAGAAACTTGTTTCAAAAATAAATTTGCAAGGAAGGAAGGAAATGTTTTATTTAACGACGCACTCAACGCATTTTATTTACGGTTATATGGCGTCGGACATATGGTTAAGGATCACACAGATACTGAGAGGAAACCCGCTGCCGCCACTTCAGGGGCTACAGTTTTCGATTAGCAGCAAGGAATCTTTTATATGCACCATCCCATAGACAGGATAGCACATACCACGGCCTTTGATGTACCAGTTGTGGTCCACTGGCTGGAGCGAGAAATAGTCCAGTCAGTGAGACCACCTTGTTTTTCTTTTTTGTAATCTCTTAAATATATTAACAGGGTTTCTACATTTTTAATATAAAATCCACTAGCCATGGAATCAGTGATTTAAAAAAGAAAGAGACAGAGAGAGAGAGAGAGAGAGAGAGAGAGAGAGAGAGAGAGAGAGAGAGAGAGAGAGAGAGAGAGAGAGAGAGAGAGAGAGAGAGCTTAAAAACACTTTAATTTGGGGTGGGGGTTTGGGGAAGGATATTCATATTTACAAAATAAACTTAACTGGAACCTTTGATTTTTTTCTCCACTAGCCGTCGGACATGGCAATAGTAGTTATTTACTAGCCCGACATTGAATATCACTAGCCATGGGAGAGGGGCTACCATAATCCTGAAGCTCTTATATTTAGTATATAACAGATTAACAATGTACTAGTATATTAATGTTTGTCTGTGTGGCCATTGTTGGTGTTTTTGTATAGTGATGATAAAATATGTAATTATTATTGTTTGTAAACTACACTACTCAAAACAAGTTAAAGGTCAGTACATATCCTACATGTGCAACTGTATTTTACAATAATACCATCGTAATGAAAGCGACAGTATTTTCACTGTTAAATTATCATACACTATGTCTGTGACTAATAAACCAATGCCGCAAACACTATTCGATGCCAATATTTTTGGCACCAATGGTCTTGCAAAAATGAACAAAATAGCGAAAAATTACCGTACATTGTATCGATTACATGAAGCTATTCACTTTGTATAGAAGGTTAATTTTACTGAACATGAAACACGCGTGCAAATGTTGCACGTGCATAGTTTTCAGTCGACATACAGTTAACACGTTAGCTTGGTACAAGTTTAAAAATCGGTATGCCTCGCAGGAATATGACATTAGAAGATAGGGGTAGGGTCTCGCCTGGCTTCAAGATGGGCATTCACAAAGAAATGTTGCACAAAGACTTAATGTTAGCCAAAGTATCATTGGGCGGTTATGGCAGCGGTTTCAAGCCACACATTCTCAACAAACACGTCCCCGTTCTGGCCGGCCAAGATCAACAACAAATCGACAAGATCGGTACATTGTCAATATGGCCTTACGACAACGTACTGCCACGGCAAGAAGATTAAGGATAATCTTCGAACTGCTACTGGTACCTAAGTGTCAGATCAAACCATTCGTAACCGTCTAAGAAAACAAAACTTGCGCTGTCGACGACAAACAGTTCTCCCACCCCTTCTGCCCAGCCATCGAGCCGTACATCGCGAGTGGTGTACACGTCATCGTCACTGGACACGTCAACAGTGGAATAGGGTTCTTTTTACTGATGAGTCACGGTTTAAATTACAGTTCAATGATGTCAGGATAAGAGTCTATCGCCGACCAGGTGAAAGATTTGCTGACGTAAACGTTCGACAACGTCACAAATATGGGGGTGGTAGCGTAATGATCTGGGGAGGGATTTCGTTTCACCATATGACTTCACTTTACGTTGTGATGTGAAATCTGACTGGTGTTCTATACAGAGATGAAATTCTTCGTCCTTTGGTAATCCCTGCACTTGGAACCATAGGCCCAAATTCCGTCCTACAGAATGACAATGCGCGGCCGCATACAGCCAGGGTGGCAACGGAGTTCTTACAGCAGCAAGGGGTCATACGTATGGATTGGCCGGCATATTCCCCTGACTTGGCACCAATAGAGCATGCTTGGGACATGTTGGGAAGAAGACTGCGTGACAATTATGCCCCCGCTAACAATATCCAAGAACTGGCACAGAACATCCAAGCAGAATGGCAAGCAATCCCACAGGCCTTCTTCCAGAGGTTGGTCAGCAGCATGCGACATCGTTGTAGTGAATGTCTTCGAGCAAGAGGTAGTTTTACTCATTACTGAAATTCACCTCACTTCTGTGAATTTTGTTTTTCAACCTGTTCATTGTTAACGAGTTCTATCAAATACTGCACCATCTTTTAAACAATGTTTTTCTTGATTCATGCATACCAATACATTGTGTAACAGAAATACACTTTACACATTTGTATTCTGTAACAGTAAATGTACAGTACAATAAGCTACTGACCCTTAACTTGTTTTGAGTAGTATATTTGTATATGTACGTGTATATATGTTTGTATGCCAATACACAAATAAACGTAAAGAAATATATATATATATATATATATATATATATATATATATATATATATATATATATATATATATATATATATATGCTGGCAACTGTTTATTTGGGCCGGTCTCGGTGGCGTCGTGGTTAGGCCATCGGTCTACAGGCTGGTAGGTAGTGGGTTCGGATCCCAGTCGAGGCATGGGATTTTTAATCCAGATAGCGACTCCAAACCCTGAGTGAGTGTTCCGCAAGGCTCAATGGGTAGGTGTAAACCACTTGCACCGACCAGTGATCCATAACTGGTTCAACAAAACCAACGGTTTGTGCTATTCAGCCTGTGAGAAGCGCAAATAAAATACCCATTGCTGCTAATCGGAAAGAATAGCCCATGAAGTGCCAACAGCGGGAATTCCTCTCAAAATCTATGTGGTCCTTGGCCATATGTCTGACACAATATAACCGTAAATAAAATGTGTTGAGTGCGTCGTTAAATAAAGCATTTCTTTCTTTGCATACAGGATTATCCCATCATTATGTGGACTGCAATGCTTTAAAACATTGCAGTCCACATAATGTTACTAACAAATTCCGTCCAAAATAATGAGGTTCCCAATATTTGATTTTAGTATTCCCACCCTAGTTTCATTCAGGGGATGTGTACAACTGATAAAATATTGAGAAAGCTTCTGCAGCCTGTCGTCTCAGGTCTAACTAGAAATAGCGCCTCTACAGGATCTGGAGCTTGGACTAAATGCACAATCTTTAAATGAGGTTGGATTACAGGCTTTGCTTTTACAGAAAGTACCTAAAAGGTCATAATCACCTACATGGTGATAATCACTATTATTGATCACGTGATTCTAAACGTAACCGTACACAGTACTTTGACGTCACTATCCCTGGGTGTGCAGTTGGTCCTGACGTCACCAAATGCTCGGACTAGTGACGTATTCTTAGTTACCCACAACTATCAGGCCGCAAACTATTTCTTGCTCATAAATACTCGGGTTATTATTATTACTATTATTATTACTATTATTTGTTTTACTATTTTGTGAAGAAACAAACACATCTGCTTGCAACGATAACACTTAAAACATCTGCGGTTCTGTGTGTCAACGAAGGAAACGGAAAGAAAGAAACATTGCAGGTATATTTAATTGTTTTAACATCAACGAATGCGAACTGACGAGGAACACACGAGTTCCGAACAAAACGCATGCCCAGCGTACAACAAGCCTAAAACCGGCAGACGCCTTTGCCCGGTGCAATCCGTTTCAAATTTTGTGCATGCACAAAATTTTCCACCGGATTGAACGGACCTCGCCGGACCTTGCCCGACGAGGAACGCATTCGCCGAACAATAAACGGACAGGAAACGCATATGAACGGAGAAGAACGGATTGAACATTTTGCTCTCCGTCGGACGTCCATTAACGCTATCCGGCAAGGTCCGTTCAATCTGGCGGTTCGATCCTGAGATGGAAGCACCTCAAATAAGTACTCGACCGACTGAAATAAATCCCCACCCTTAAAATATTATAATGATAGTGAGCTGATTAGAAAGGTGTATATACCTCACCTATTCTGTGTTTAATATGCTATTCATTGTTTTATTGCAGGTATGACGTCACCAAAGATGCGTCTCATTTTTGCAGTAATTGCAATGGCTTTTCTCAACCAATGTAGAGCAGGTAAAAACTGAAAACAACTAATTTAGGCTCGCTTTCCATAAACGCCATTTGAAAAATGGTACCTTGTTTTACCACCACACACTATGGAAACGCGTCTATGGGCATCTTCATTAAAAAAAAATCGGAGAGCAGAAGGAAGAAGGAAATGTTTTATTTAACAAAGCACTCAACACATTTTATTGCCGGTCATATGACGTCTAACATATGGTTAAAGACAACACATATATTGAGAGAAGAAACCCGCTGTCGCCACTTCATGGACTACTCTTTTCGATTAGCAGGAAGGGATCTTTTATATGTGTCGTACCACAGACCTTTGTGTGGAGTACTGGATGGAACGAGAAATAGCCTAATGGGTCCATGTCCCTAAACTACATTTATATGTCACACCCTATCAATCCATATTGAGATCCGTCTTTCAACAGTGTGTGTGTTTGTGTGTGTGTGTGGGGGGGGGGGGGGGGGGCATATTTTGGTAGTAGAATAGAATTAACTCTCTTGTGTACCCAAAGAGTGTGCGCGTGTTCAATTGTTTTTACATAGATGCATGTTTGAAGGCTAAGTATTTGTAATATGAAGTACATTGACAAATATGCACCCAAAACCATCCAGTTTTGGGACATATTTTGGAATGTAACAATTTAATTCAAATTTTTAAAATGAGTCCTCTTTATAATTATGGATATTTTGTAATTTCCGTAAGATTAAATACCTGTATCTTTCTTTATTTCTAAACCATAGGTGGTCATTTAGGATGCCAGGGGCTGGCATGCTAAACCTCAGCTGAAGATTCACAAATAACCGTGGTCTTCTTCAGATACTCCCCCCCCCCCCCCCCCCCCCCCCCCCCCCCCCCTCCCGGGCGGGGCGTAGCCCGGTGGTAAAGCAATCGTTTGATGCGCGGTCTGTCTAGGATCGATCCCCGTCGGTGGGCCCATTGGGCTTTTTCTCGCTCCGGCCAGTGCACCACGACTGGTACATCAAAGGCCGTGATATGTGCTATCCTGTGTATGGTATGGTGCATATGAAAGATCCCGTGCTGCTAATCGAAAAAAAGTAGCCAATGGAGTGGCGACAGCGGGTTTCCTCTCTCAATATGTGTGTGGTCCCTAACCATATGTTCGACGCCATATAATCGTAAATAAAATGTGTTGTGTGCATTGTTAAATAAACATCCCCCCCCCCCCCCACCCCTTAGCCTCCGCTTTGTGGCTGGTAGTACCCCTCTGCACTCTTATACAAGGATGGTGTAATCAGTTGGATATTACATTCAACTATATTATTATTGTTAGTTGTTGTTGTTACTATAAGACAAACTTATTAAAGGGACATTCCTGAGTTTGCTGCAATTTTTAAGCTGTTATCGACTAACAAAGACTTTTTAACGATTGTAATTACATATCAAAAGATATTTTTCTGCATAAAATATTAGTAGCTGTATATTAAACGTGTTTCTGATCGTTCTAATTTTTGTACTAGGTTAAATTTCATTTAAAAAAAAGAAGAAGTTTGTTTTATTTAACGACGCCACTAGAGCACATTGATTTGTTTATCTTATCATCGGCTAGTGGACGTCAAACATATGGTCATTCTGACACTGTTTTTTAGAGGAAACCCGCTGTCGCCACATAGGCTACTCTTTTACGACAGGCAGCAAGGGATCTTTTATTTGCGCTTTCCACAGGCAGGATAGCACAAACCATGGCCTTTGTTGAACCAGTTATGGATTACTGGTCGATGCATGTGGCTTACACCTACCCATTGAGCCTTGCGGAGCACTCACTCAGGGTTTGGAGTCGGTATCTGGATTAAAAATCCCATGCCTCGACTGGGATCCGAACCCAGTACCTACCAGCCTGTAGACCGATGGCCTAACCACGACGCCACCGAGGCCGGTAGATTTCATTTTATTTCCATAAATATAATTTGTTCGTACGTACGAAATTATTTGAAGACGAAATCCAGTTTGGGTTTCTTACAAATATTAAGACGACCAGAAACACATTGAATATACAGACACTGATATTCTAAACCAGAAAATATATTTAATATGTAACTTTAACCGTAGAAATATTTTATTAGTCGGAAACATCTTACAATGAACACACTCAGGAATGTCCCATTAAAGGCACAGTCCTGAGTTTACAGCAATCGTAAACTGTTTCCGACCAATAGAACCTTTTCAAGACGTAACATACAAATTAAATACATTTTCTAATTTAGAATATCAGTGTATGTATTTGCAATGTGTTTGTTGTTGTCCTAATGCTTGTAGTAGCCCAAACCGGATTCTACCTCCCAATAATTAGATACGTACAAACAATATATATCACGAATTAAAGTAAAAGCTGAGTGCTACAAACATTAGTATACGATCGGAAACACATTCGATATACAGACACTGGTATTGTAAACAAGAACATGTATTTAGTATGAAAGTAGTCGCCAACAAGACTCTGTTATCGCAAACACATTGCAATGGCTGCAATCTCTGGACAGTCCCTTTAAGACACTAACCACTTATTCTCTACATATTTACATAACATTTCACCGGTATTATTATTTGGTGGTACATCAGTTCAGGAGCATGCCACACAAATGACAAATAATGCCGATTAAGTACTCTATCCCAAGGGCGGACCCAGGACACATTTTAAGGAGAGACCAAGGGCAAAAGGGCACATGGTGCAATTTCCTAAAAAAAAAAAGGGTACTTTAATTTTTAAAAAACCAACAACAAAAAAACAACAATTCTTCTAAAATGGACATTTTAATTGATTAGGGGGAGGTACAGGCCTCCCTGGCCCCCACCCTTGTTGTCCGAGCAAGCGTTTGTCCAAAAATATTGACAAAAGCCAATCAAAATTAACTTGAGAAAAGTCGATTTGATTTTTTTAATGTATCGATAACCGTATTGTAGACAGAAATATCGTCACATGTCGACTTATCGATTGATAGTTACATTCCTAACACCAGATTGTTCTAGTCTGTGTACATGTTCTTAATTCGTTTGGGCTACCTCGGAAAATGTCATCTCTGACATCACATTTACCAATGGCAAGCCAATTATGTTAGTGAAATATGTGTTACGCAGCCACCAAAGTAGCCTATTGAAATGGGTAGCTGTTTATTAAAGATCACTTTATACGATATTAGATGATGTGGGAACTTTAAAATAATACCTGCTAACACAACTATTTGCTTAAAACAGGTTAGTTATATTATATTTAAACAAAAGAAACTTTAACTAGGTTACATTAGTTTAATATATCAATATGCTCTAGTTGTTTTGTTAAACAAATCAAACTTGTTTGTCTGTCTCTTTCTGCCAACTGTCTCCATATATCCCTACCACCTTCTCTTTATCCGTGCGTGTTTGTGCCTGCGTGTGTGTGCGTGCGTGCCGGCGACCTGCCAAAATTCGATCAAAGTAAACGAGCAAAGTCGTTGCTTATAATGCTTTTATTGTTTCGATCAACAAACAAACACACCCGGAAACATAAAACAAGAAACAAATAATACACTCCCAACTAACACCCCCCAACCCCCCCCCAAAAAAAATTTGTTTTATAAAAATAAATGAACAAATAAAATAGAATGAAAAAATATATATATAAAAATTAAAACATAAAAATAAAACCGAAAAAAAATCAAAACGAAACCACAAAACCACCATTACCACCATCAAAACGAAACCACAAAACCACCATCACCGCGGTGGTGTGTGTGTGTGTGTGTGTGTGTGTGTGTATACACAATGATTCACCGCGGGGGGGGGGGGGGGGTATATACACAATGATTCACCGTGGGGTGTGTGTGTGTGTATATACACAATGATTCACCGGGGGGGGGGGGTATATACACAATGATTCACCGCGGGGTAGGGGTGGGTGTATATACACAATGATTCACCGCGGGGTTGGGGGTGGGGGTATATACACGATGATTGACCACGGGGGTGGGGGGGGGGGGTAGGGGTATATACACAATGATTCACCGCGGGGTTGGGGGTGGGGGTATATACACGATGATTGCCCACGGGGGGGGGGGTGGGGGGGGGGGTAGGGGTATATACACAATGATTCTTCTGGCTACTCCGATTAGATGGGCACATTATTATCACTTTATTTTCACTTCTCTGTTGGTTAAAGGAAAACAACTCTCACTTGACCTCTGTATACAAGACTCACATTACAGATTGCATTATACTAAAAAAGAAAGTTTCACATATTTTTAAAGTGCAACGCAAAATATTGACGGGAGTAAAAACAGGTGGGACTCTGGGACCTAATTCACTCAACTCTCGCAACTTTGCGACATCGCAGTGCAATGCAAAAATACTTGCAAAGAGGATGGTCTGTTGTCTAGCAAAGCCTAAGAGACCTTTGTGAATTAGGAAGAAGTTTGATTTATTTAACGACGCCACTAGAGCACATTGATTTTTTTAAATCTTATCATCGGCTATTGGACGTCAAACATATGGTCATTCTGACACTGTTTTTTAGAGGAAACCCGCTATGGCCACATAGGCCACTTTTTTAGGACAGGCAGCAAGGGATCTTTTATTTGCGCTTCCCACAAGCAGGATAGCACAAATCATGGCCTTTGTTGAAAAAGTTATGGGTCACTGGTCGGTGCAAGTGGTTTACACCTACCCATTGAGCCTTGGAGGCGGTATCTGGATTAAAAACTCCATGCCTCGACTGGGATCCGAACCCAGTACCTACCAGCCTGTAGACCGATGGCCTAACCACGACGCCGGTCTTTACCATACACATAATAGCACATAGCCTACAACGGCCTTTGGTATATATACCAGTCATGGAGCACTGGCTGGGATGCTGTATATCTGAAGCAATATAAAAAAAATTCATGCTTCAAACTTTGTAAATAATTAGAAATATACAACACACACGCACGCACACACGCACGCACACATACATACACACACTCGCACGCACACACACACATACACACACGCACAAGGGCACACACATACACGCACACATACACAAGGGCACACCCATACCCACACATACACACACATACACGCACAAGGGCACACACATACACGCACACACACACACACACACACACACAAACGAAACAAAAACGCCAACTAAGGAGTCATTTCCTACATATTTAATCACCAATAACAACAAATCCATTCCCAAATAAAATTACTACATGAAACTTTGAAGCTTTATTTCGGTACACTCAGACCGTCAAAAACATCATATGAGGAATTATTGTACAATGGGTATTTACAGTGACAAAATGACAACAGGGGTTCTTCTCAGAATATATACAAACATATTAATTAAAAATAGCTATAGACACATTTTAAAACGAAGACATTACAGTAATACGATTTTTTATAATTCAGCATTTTAAACAGTGTGTAGTGATATTGGAGATGTCTGTTTAAGGTTTGCTTATTTTCTCTTTTAATTTCTGAAATGCATTTTGACATTTTATGAAGGGTGCTTATGCTATTACAACGAAATAGTTATTTGAATTTTAGTATGCTACGGCTTATACTACTACTACTACTACTACTACTACTACTACTACTACTACTACTACTACTACTACTACTACTACTGACACTATACGTCATTTTGCGTGTGTTCATGAAAGAGTTAAATTTAATTAGCGTTTCCTTCGCACAATGTACATAATCTGTTTTCAACAGGGGTGCTACAGAGTTTCCGCCAGAAAAAAAAAAATATGGGGGGATCAGACAGGCGGAGGGGCGAAGCCCCCGACCGCGCGCGTCATGAGCCCTCCCCCAGAAAAAAAATGGATTTTAGATGCCAGAAGATGCGATTTCCTAGCATCTCGGAACACAATCTGGGAGCCAAAACTGTCGGCAAAATTGATCTATTCTGATGCACTAACCGTGAAAATCGTCACAAATGGACAAAAATAAATCATGTATTCCATCTTATAACTTTTATTCCGATAATTTATACATTTAAAAATGTCCTCTCGTCGGCGTTATCATTTGACAGCGCATGCGCCAGCAGCCATAATATATAGCCGATGATTTCAGGTGGTAGAGAAGTAAATAATAATACACTGTTGACTATATTAACATAAAAGCAAACAGTTGTTGTCAACATATGCAGGTGTAATTATTGTCAAAAATTAAATTTCTTACTCAGTTGCAAACCACATGGTATTTTTTTTTTAAATGAGCTGAATTAACAGCGTCCTACATTCGTATACAACCTAAACGCTCATTGGTTGATTTACTTCTCTGCCTCCTTCAGTTTCTCTACGTACAATCACAAATTATCGTTACTGTTCATGTATCTTGCGAAATAAAATCAGTTGTATAAACAATTATCGTGTTTTTTTTCCTTGTCATATTATGAACATTTAGTACACAAATATAACCTTCTATACAAATACTTCTGTATGAATCGGCGGCGCGTTCTGCGATGTGTAGCAGCTTTCATCCGCCTAGTGAATTGAACAAAAAAGAAGCATAACGATATAAAAAAAAACCCATTGTAGAATATTCTCCAAGCCGTCCGGATAACAAACATGTTAAACAATATTAAAATTCGTAGGGTCTCACATAACGTTTTTTCTGTCCATTTACTAACGACGAACTCGCACAAATATATTTTCCATGCATTTTGTTTCGTGATTTTGCAACACGTGTAAAAGGTACATTTGTGTGTGCTAGGTTTTTTTTTCTTCTTCTTTGTTTAAGTGTTTGTTTTATATTTGTTATTTTCACCGTCATGCTTATGTGACTTGTGTGAATTGGTCATCGCTATGTGTATCGATGTCACAATTACAAAGTTGTAAACAGGGTACAAGAAACAACATCAAACTCGAAAGACTAAGATCAGTACCACCTGCTCATGTGAATCGCTTGGAGTGTTATTTAAGAAGTGGCAGAAAAAGTCGCTGTCTTCTGCTATGTCGCTTAATTCACCACGCTGACAATAATGTTTTATGACACTAACAACTAGACTGTATTTCCTGTCTTTGACAATCCTGACTTGATTCGGGAACTCAACAAGACAGACTGTTGTCTTTCCATCATTCTGTCTCACCTACAACCGCACCAGTATCTTCATTGCACACAAAGGCTCTGAATCCAGAGAATCCACCCGCAGTGTTAAAGCCTTGTAGAGCACAGGTTGATTAACAGAAAACACAGTTCTGTACTCAGCAGAAGAAGGAGTATACAAGTTCTTAATGACGTTTTAAACAGTTTAGAAGTAATAAGCTTGTCCAGTTCTGCATCTGGGCTCCTTTTTGAAAGGTACAACAGATTTATTGGGGAGAGACGAAATTTTTTCAAGATTGTATTTTCTTCACTTTCTGTCAGCAGGTTATTTCGTGAAACGCTATCTATTGTCCCTTATTCTTCGATATTCCCATCAAGTTATCAAGGTTAGGATGTTTAACGGCAGGCGCTCTGTCCATATTTAAGCTAAGGGGCGAGACGTAGCCGAGTGTACAAGCCCCGCTCGCTGAGGCCCTGTCGGTTTGGGATCGAATCCCAGTCAGTGGGCACTGGGCCCATTGTGAAAAAAAAAAAAAAATAAAACCTACAGTCGCCACTTCAAAGAAAAAAAAAAACAATAATCACAAGGATCTTCATATTCTCGTATCATAGACCTTTCTGTGGATACTGGATCAAAACATCAATAGCCTACTCCTACAATGTCCAAAAAATCAAACGTCTATGTCCAAACTACCAAAATACGAATGAAAAATCATAGGATAATAAAATCAAATAAAATTACAATCACAAAAAACAATGGGGCACATACCATAAAAAAATAAAATATAACTTCAATATACCCAAAAAATAAACAACATAAAATAAACTATTCTAAAAAACAAAAAAACAAAAAATAAATGCAATTTAAAAAAAAAAAAAATACACAAACTAATAAAAAACTAAAAATAAAAAAAAATGGGACATAAAATCAAAATCACCACAATACATCTTCTCAAGGGGGGGGGGAGCGGGGGGATCAAAACTAACAACATAATAAAAAACCTCGAAAATTAAATCATCACAGAACATATTCTAACCATTCAACAAACCATAACAGAACAAAAACTATTCATCAATACAAAAAGAATACTAAACCTAATACAAACACTAAAAAATAATACAAGAGCTTCCGTCAAAAAACAATATACTAATAAAATTCTATAACCCACCCCCCTAAATCAAAAAAACACTCAAAAATTGATATATCAAGTTGCGGAACATAAAATTTCTCTAAACTCAAAAACTGTCCTAACAAAGAACACGTCGGTAATCCCATTGGGGCTCTAAACACTGGGGGGGGGGGGTAATACTACGACATCAATACATCAAAGGCCGTAAAAACACAAAAATGTGTATGGTTACATACATAGAAAAATCCCCATAATCCCAAATAAAAAAAATCAAAAAAATACATAAAAGGGCCGAGGGGGGGGGGTTCTCTCAATACATGTATGGCCTAAACTAACAACGACGCCAAAAAATCGTACTAAAATACATCATATAACAATGTGAATAACATTCTAATCAACTATATTATTATTTGGGTTAGTTGTTTGTTGTTACTATAAGACAAACTTATTAAAGGGACATTCCTGAGTTTGCTGCAATTTTTAAGCTGTTATCGACTAACAAAGACTTTTAACGATTGTATTACATATCAAAAGATATTTTCTTTCTGCATAAAATATTAGTAGCTGTATATTAAACGTGTTTCTTGATCGTTCTAATTTTGTACTAGGTTAAATTTCATTTAAAAAAAAGAAGAAGTTGGTGTTTATTTAACGACGCCACTAGAGCACATTGATTTGTTTATCTTATCATCGGCTAGTGGACGTCAAACATATGGTCATTCTGACACTGTTTTTTAGAGGAAACCCGCTGTCGCCACATAGGCTACTCTTTTACGACAGGCAGCAAGGATCTTTTATTTGCGCTTTCCACAGGCAGGATAGCACAAACCATGGCCTTTGTTGAACCAGTTATGGATTACTGGTCGATGCATGTGGCTTACACCTACCCATTGAGCCTTGCGGAGCACTCACTCAGGGTTTGGAGTCGGTATCTGGATTAAAAATCCCATGCCTCGACTGGGATCCGAACCCAGTACCTACCAGCCTGTAGACCGATGGCCTAACCACGACGCCACCGAGGCCGGTAGATTTCATTGTATTTCCATAAATATAATTTGTTCGTACGTACGAAATTATTTGAAGACGAAATCCAGTTTGGGCTTCTTACAAATATTAAGACGACCAGAAACACATTGAATATACAGACACTGATATTCTAAACCAGAAAATATATTTAATATGTAACTTTAACCGTAGAAATATTTTATTAGTCGGAAACATCTTACAATGAACACACTCAGGAATGTCCCATTAAAGGCACAGTCCTGAGTTTACAGCAATCGTAAACTGT
Organism: Gigantopelta aegis; assembly: GCF_016097555.1. Classification (NCBI taxonomy): domain Eukaryota; kingdom Metazoa; phylum Mollusca; class Gastropoda; order Neomphalida; family Peltospiridae; genus Gigantopelta; species Gigantopelta aegis. The sequence goes on along the minus strand of NC_054710.1, from coordinate 35,284,151 downwards.
TTCCGACCAATAGAACCTTTTCAAGACGTAACATACAAATTAAATACATTTTCTAATTTAGAATATCAGTGTATGTATTTGCAATGTGTTTGTTGTTGTCCTAATGCTTGTAGTAGCCCAAACCGGATTCTACCTCCCAATAATTAGATACGTACAAACAATATATATCACGAATTAAAGTAAAAGCTGAGTGCTACAAACATTAGTATACGATCGGAAACACATTCGATATACAGACACTGGTATTGTAAACAAGAACATGTATTTAGTATGAAAGTAGTCGCCAACAAGACTCTGTTATCGCAAACACATTGCAATGGCTGCAATCTCTGGACAGTCCCTTTAAGACACTAACCACTTATTCTCTACATATTTACATAACATTTCACCGGTATTATTATTTGGTGGTACATCAGTTCAGGAGCATGCCACACAAATGACAAATAATGCCGATTAAGTACTCTATCCCAAGGGCGGACCCAGGACACATTTAAGGAGAGACCAAGGGCAAAAGGGCACATGGTGCAATTTCCTAAAAAAAAAAAAAGGGTACTTTAATTTTTAAAAAACCAACAACAAAAAAACAACAATTCTTCTAAAATGGACATTTTAATTGATTAGGGGGAGGTACAGGCCTCCCTGGCCCCCACCCTTGTTGTCCGAGCAAGCGTTTGTCCAAAAATATTGACAAAAGCCAATCAAAATTAACTTGAGAAAAGTCGATTTGATTTTTTTAATGTATCGATAACCGTATTGTAGACAGAAATATCGTCACATGTCGACTTATCGATTGATAGTTACATTCCTAACACCAGATTGTTCTAGTCTGTGTACATGTTCTTAATTCGTTTGGGCTACCTCGGAAAATGTCATCTCTGACATCACATTTACCAATGGCAAGCCAATTATGTTAGTGAAATATGTGTTACGCAGCCACCAAAGTAGCCTATTGAAATGGGTAGCTGTTTATTAAAGATCACTTTATACGATATTAGATGATGTGGGAACTTTAAAATAATACCTGCTAACACAACTATTTGCTTAAAAACAGGTTAGTTATATTATATTAAACAAAAGAAACTTAACTAGGTTACATTAGTTTAATATATCAATATGCTCTAGTTGTTTTTGTTAAACAAATCAAACTTGTTTGTCTGTCTCTTTCTGCCAACTGTCTCCATATATCCCTACCACCTTCTCTTTATCCGTGCGTGTTTGTGCCTGCGTGTGTGTGCGTGCGTGCCGGCGACCTGCCAAAATTCGATCAAAGTAAACGAGCAAAGTCGTTGCTTATAATGCTTTTATTGTTTCGATCAACAAACAAACACACCCGGAAACATAAAACAAGAAACAAATAATACACTCCCAACTAACACCCCCCAAACCCCCCCCCAAAAAAAATTTGTTTTATAAAAATAAATGAACAAATAAAATAGAATGAAAAAATATATATATAAAAATTAAAACATAAAAAATAAAACCGAAAAAAAATCAAAAACGAAACCACAAAACCACCATTACCACCATCAAAACGAAACCACAAAACCACCATCACCGCGGTGTGTGTGTGTGTGTGTGTGTGTGTGTGTGTGTGTGTATACACAATGATTCACCGCGGGGGGGGGGGGGGTATATACACAATGATTCACCGTGGGGTGTGTGTGTGTGTATATACACAATGATTCACCGGGGGGGGGGGGGTATATACACAATGATTCACCGCGGGGTAGGGGTGGGTGTATATACACAATGATTCACCGCGGGGTTGGGGGTGGGGGTATATACACGATGATTGACCACGGGGGTGGGGGGGGGGGGTAGGGGTATATACACAATGATTCACCGCGGGGTTGGGGGTGGGGGTATATACACGATGATTGCCCACGGGGGGTGGGGGTGGGGTGGGGGGTAGGGGTATATACACAATGATTCTTCTGGCTACTCCGATTAGATGGGCACATTATTATCACTTTATTTTCACTTCTCTGTTGGTTAAAGGAAAACAACTCTCACTTGACCTCTGTATACAAGACTCACATTACAGATTGCATTATACTAAAAAAGAAAGTTTCACATATTTTTAAAGTGCAACGCAAAATATTGACGGGAGTAAAAACAGGTGGGACTCTGGGACCTAATTCACTCAACTCTCGCAACTTTGCGACATCGCAGTGCAATGCAAAAAATACTTGCAAAGAGGATGGTCTGTTGTCTAGCAAAGCCTAAGAGACCTTTGTGAATTAGGAAGAAGTTTGATTTATTTAACGACGCCACTAGAGCACATTGATTTTTTAAATCTTATCATCGGCTATTGGACGTCAAACATATGGTCATTCTGACACTGTTTTTTAGAGGAAACCCGCTATGGCCACATAGGCCACTTTTTTAGGACAGGCAGCAAGGGATCTTTTATTTGCGCTTCCCACAAGCAGGATAGCACAAATCATGGCCTTTGTTGAAAAAGTTATGGGTCACTGGTCGGTGCAAGTGGTTTACACCTACCCATTGAGCCTTGGAGTCGGTATCTGGATTAAAAACTCCATGGCTCGACTGGGATCCGAACCCAGTACCTACCAGCCTGTAGACCGATGGCCTAACCACGACGCCGGTCTTTACCATACACATAATAGCACATAGCCTACAACGGCCTTTGGTATATATACCAGTCATGGAGCACTGGCTGGGATGCTGTATATCTGAAGCAATATAAAAAAAATTCATGCTTCAAACTTTGTAAATAATTAGAAATATACAACACGCACGCACGCACACACGCACGCACACATACATACACACACTCGCACGCACACACACACACATACACGCACAAGGGCACACACATACACGCACACATACACAAGGGCACACCCATACCCACACATACACACACATACACGCACAAGGGCACACACACATACACGCACACACACACACACACACACACACAAACGAAACAAAAACGCCAACTAAGGAGTCATTTCCTACATATTTAATCACCAATAACAACAAATCCATCCCCAAATAAAATTACTACATGTACATGAAACTTTGAAGCTTTATTTCGGTACACTCAGACCGTCAAAAAACATCATATGAGGAATTATTGTACAAATGGGTATTTACAGTGACAAAATGACAACAGGGGTTCTTCTCAGAATATATACAAACATATTAATTAAAAATAGCTATAGACACATTTTAAAACGAAGACATTACAGTAATACGATTTTTTATAATTCAGCATTTTAAACAGTGTGTATGATATTGGAGATGTCTGTTTAAGGTTTGCTTATTTTCTCTTTTAATTTCTGAAATGCATTTTGACATTTTATGAAGGGTGCTTATGCTATTACAACGAAATAGTTATTTGAATTTTAGTATGCTACGGCTTATACTACTACTACTACTACTACTACTACTACTACTACTACTACTACTAACTACTACTACTACTACTACTGACACTATACGTCATTTTTGCGTGTGTTCATGAAAGAGTTAAATTTAATTAGCGTTTCCTTCGCACAATGTACAGAAATCTTTTTTCAACAGGGGTGCTACAGAGTTTCCGGTTAAGAAAAAAAAAATATGGGGGGATCAGACAGGCGGAGGGGCGAAGCCCCCGACCGCGCGCGTCATGAGCCCTCCCCCAGAAAAAAAAGGGATTTTAGATGCCAGAAGATGCGATTTCCTAGCATCTCGGAACACAATCTGGGAGCCAAAACTGTCGGCAAAATTGATCTATTCTGATGCACTAACCGTGAAAATCGTCACAAATGGACAAAAATAAATCATGTATTCCATCTTATAACTTTTATTCCGATAATTTGTTAGTTTTAAAAATGTCCTCTCGTCGGCGTTATCATTTGACAGCGCATGCGCCAGCAGCCATAATATATAGCCGATGATTTCAGGTGGTAGAGAAGTAAATAATAATACACTGTTGACTATATTAACATAAAAGCAAACAGTTGTTGTCAACATATGCAGGTGTAATTATTGTCAAAAATTAAATTTCTTACTCAGTTGCAAACCACATTGGTATTTTTTTTTTAAATGAGCTGAATTAACAGCGTCCTACATTCGTATACAACCTAACGCTCATTGGTTGATTTACTTCTCTGCCTCCTTCAGTTTCTCTACGTACAATCACAAATTATCGTTACTGTTCATGTATCTTGCGAAATAAAATCAGTTGTATAAACAATTATCGTGTTTTTGTTTCCTTGTCATCTTATGAACATTTAGTACACAAATATAACCTTCTATACAAATACTTCTGTATGAATCGGCGGCGCGTTCTGCGATGTGTAGCAGCTTTCATCCGCCTAGTGAATTGAACAAAAAAAGAAGCATAACTATATAAAAAAAACCCATTGTAGAATATTCTCCAAGCCGTCCGGATAACAAACATGTTAACAATATTAAAATTCGTAGGGTCTCACATAACGTTTTTTTCTGTCCATTTACTAACGACGACTCGCACAAATATATTTTCCATGCATTTTGTTTCGTGATTTTGCAACACGTGTAAAAGGTACATTTGTGTGTGCTAGGTTTTTTTTCTTCTTCTTTGTTTAAGTGTTTGTTTTATATTTGTTATTTTCACCGTCATGCTTATGTGACTTGTGTGAATTGGTCATCGCTATGTGTATCGATGTCACAATTACAAAGTTGTAAACAGGGTACAAGAACAACATCAAACTCGAAAGACTAAGCTCAGTACCACCTGCTCATGTGAATCGCTTGGAGTGTTATTTAAGAAGTGGCAGAAAAAGTCGCTGTCTTCTGCTATGTCGCTTAATTCACCACGCTGACAATAATGTTTTATGACACTTAACAACTAGACTGTATTTCCTGTCTTTGACAATCCTGACTTGATTCGGGAACTCAACAAGACAGCCTGTTGTCTTTCCATCATCTGTCTCACCTACAACGGCACCAGTATCTTCATTGCACACAAAGGCTCTGAATCCAGAGAATCCACCCGCAGTGTTAAAGCCTTGTAGAGCACAGGTTTGATTAACAGAAAACACAGTTCTGTACTCAGCAGAAGAAGGAGTATACAAGTTCTTAATGACGTTTTTAAACAGTTTAGCAGTAATAAGCTTTCCAGTTCTGCATCTGGGCTCCTTTTTGAAAGGTACAACAGATTTATTGGGAGAGACGAAATTTTTTCAAGATTGTATTTTCTTCACTTTCTGTCAGCAGTTTATTTCGTGAAACGCTATCTATTGTCATTATTCTTCGATATTCCCATCAAGTTATCAAGGTTAGGATGTTTAACGGCAGGCGCTCTGTCATATTTAAGCTAAGGGGCGAGACGTAGCCCAGTGGTAAAGCGCTCGCTTGATGCCCGGTCGGTTTGGGATCGATCCCAGTCAGTGGGCACTGGGCCCATTGTGCTATTTCTCGTTCCATCCAGTGCACCACGACTGGTACATCAAAGGCCATGGTATGTGCTAACATGTCTATAGGATGGTGCATAAAAAGATCCCTTGCTGCTAATCGAAAAGAGTAGCTCATGAAGTGGCGACAGCGGGTTTGCTCCCTCAATATATGTGTGGTCCTTAACCATATGTTCGACGCAATATAACTGTAAATAAAATGTGCTGAGTGCGTCGTTAAATAAAACATTTCCTTCCCTTCCTTTAAGCCGATTCGTGAGTTTGACCTTGTCCGTCTTCATCGGCAGACTACTTGATGTAGTTAATGTTCGTAGGACAGACTGTACTTGATAGGACAGCATCTTCTGAGTACATTGATTTATTAATCATCAGCTATTGGATGTTAAACTTTTTGTGATTTTGACATATAGTCTTAGAGAGGAAATATGCTAAATTTTTCCATTATACACCAGTCGTGGTGCACTGGCGTGGAACAGTGTTACATTTTTACATATACTGTTTGATGACCATACATGAATTGGTAAAGACAATAGCGGCCGAACAAGGATTCATTTTAAAGTGGCGTAAACCATGAAAAGTAGGTTGTCTTGACCTACAAATTGTACGTGACACCTCGCCAGCCAAAGATATACTTCCGTGCATGGTTTTATGATCATATATAAATTGATTGGTATGAAATGCCTCGGACAAGGATTCATTTTCATGTGAAGCAAACCATGTAAAATAGGTCGCAGTTACCTAGTAATGATACGATATACACTGCTATCTGAACGAATATAATGTTCGGTATGGTCATCTCAACAATATCAAAAAAAAAAAAAATCACAAAAAAATCTTCCGTTGCAATTTGTTCTAGGTTCACATACATTGTGGCTTACATTTACTGGACTAGTTATATATTGCCATCTCAAGTTGTTTTTGCTTATAAGGTTTTGTGTTTTTACATGTATTGAAAAGTTAACGGACGGACGTATGAAGTGGATGGAACATAAGCCGTCCACACCAACGGGTCTATCTGACAACAAAATGAACAAATAAACTGAAATTTCTTACATGAGGAACTGTTCGAAAATGTCTGATTCTATGTCCGGCAAGGGCTATTTTATATGGACTATCTCATAGACAGTATATAGTATACCACGGCTTTTGATACACCAGTCGTGGTGCACTGGCGTGGAACAGTGTTACATTTTTACATATACTGTTTGATGACCATGCATGAATTGGTAAAGACAATAGCGGCCGAACAAGGATTCACTTTAAAGTGGCGTAAACCATGAAAAGTAGGTCGTCTTGACCTACAAATTGTTCCCGATTTTTTTTTTTTTTACAATTTTCGTTTAGGCCTTGCAAACATTATATCCAGGAGTGGAACGTTACAAGTCATTATTATTATGTAATACTGTTGATGTATCGGCTCACTCTGGATCTCAATGTTAGTTATTGATGTCATTTGGGGTGACGAGCGGTCTTGGTGATTTTCTGTTCAGTTTTTTTGACCCGAGAGACTGGAAATGTATTGTAGCATTGTACGCTTGCAGCTCTCACATATTTGTGTGTTACCTCCCGTTTTTGTTTTCCTCTTCTTTCCAAGACGACCAGGATGAGAAAAAGAAAATTAGTCTATTAGATTATTCAGACGTTAACAAAGTAAAGTAAAGTAAAGTTTGTTTTATTTAACGACGCCGCTAGAGCACATTGATTTTTTTTATCTTATCATCGGCTATTGGACGTCAAACATATGGTCATTCTGACACGGTTTTTAGAGGAAACCCGCTGTCGCCACATAGGCTACTCTTTTTACGACAGGCAGCAAGGGATCTTTTATTTGCGCTTCCCACAGGCAGGATAGCACAAACCATGGCCTTTGTTGAACCAGTTATGGATCACTGGTCGGTGCAAGTGGTTTACACCTACCCATTGAGCCTTGCGGAGCACTCACTCAGGGTTTGGAGTCGGTATCTGAATTAAAAATCCCATGCCTCGACTAGGATCCGAACCCAGTACCTACCAGCCTGTAGACCGATGTCATGCCACGACGCCACCGAGGCCGGTCAGACGTTAACAATATAACTTTTTTTCTGTCAAGTTACTAAACACAACTCACACAAATATATTTTCCATGCATTTTGTTTTGTGATTTTGCAACACGTGTAAAAGGAACATTTGTGTTTATTAGGTTTGTTTATTCTTTGTTTCAGTTTTTGTTTTATATTTGTTATTCTCACCGTCATGCTTATGTGACGTGTGTAAGTTGGTCATCGCTATGTGTATCGATGTCACAACGATAAAGTTGTAAACGGGCCACAACAACAACATCAAACTCGAAAGACTAACTTCAGTACCACACGAGAATCGCTTGGAGTGCTATTTAAGAAGCGGCAGGCAAAGTCTCCGTCTTCTGCTATGTCTCTTAATACACGACACTCATAATAAAAAATCCGAAGTTTTCCATGGTACTTAACAACTAGTCTGTATTTCCTGTCTTTGACAATCCTGACTTGATTCGGGAACTCAACAAGACAGTCCTGTTCTCTTTTCATCACTTGTCTCACCTACATCGACACCAGTATTTTCATCGCACACAAAGGCTCTGAATCCAAATGATCCACTCGAGATGGTAAAGCCTTGTAGAGCACAGGTTTGATTAACACAAAACACAATTCTGTGCTCACCAGAAGAAGAAGAAGTATACGAGTCTTTATCGTCCTTGTATTTTCCACGGATTCAAAACAGTTTAGCAGTAATAATATTTCCAGTTATGCATCTGGGCTCCTTTTTGAAAGGTAAACCAGATTTATCGGGAGAGATGAAGTTTTTCAAGATTGTGATTTCTTCACTTTCTGTCAGCAGCTTATTTGGTGAAACGCTATCCACAAAATACTTCTGACCAAGAAGAGAATACCTCACGTTCATCAACGCCTTCCCGAGTGCACTCCTCTTGTTACCAGGGGTTATCTCCCTTCCTTGTCGTCTGCATTCCGCCTCACTCCAAGCGTTCACGGCTTCAAATACTTCCTCCTCCGATGCGACCAGTTCGTCTGTTTCCGTGATCTCGAGAACACACGAGTGACACAGATCAGAGAATCCAGGCGATGTTAGAACTGTGCTGCCGTTTTCGCAGATACATTTCATAGCCTTGACCTTCAAGTCGTGTTCGTCATAGAAATGGGCCTGTTCCATCACGACGCAGGCGTTATGTGACGATATCGATGACTCCAAATACGCCAGACACTTCTGTTCCAGGGGCGTTACGTCATATTTTTTGGATAAATACAAAAGTCCGATTGCGTTCTTTGAATCAAGTATAACGTCATCGGTATATAGGAAACTGAAAAAAAAAATGAAGAGAAGAACATGGTCTTTTATTAGGAAGCATTGAGTTTGGATTCAAACCATAACACAACCAATGAATATATTATTTGTTGTATTTTAACATAAGTGTGTATTTTAGCAGTGTCTGGGATTGACAACGACTATCGGTACTGTCGTAACAACAAATAGTGCTAGCACAAGAAGAGCGAATAGTTATTATGGTTTTGTCTTTTATTCATGACTTTCGTTAGTCAATTTTGTACAACTTCATATAAGTTTAACAATACAGAACACATTCTTTAAAATTTTAAATTGCAACTGTACGACGAATTGCTATACCAGATATTTTGGTCTAATTTCGAACGACGTTTAAATTGGTTACTCAGAATTAACCGTTGGCGTATTTGTTTAAATATAGGCCTTTTAGTCCAGGAACACTAGGTCTAATATGGACCAAACAGGGAAATAAATAGCACTAAGCTCACATGTTCACAATAGTTCCTTGATGTAGTTAAGAACCAATATATTAATAGTTACTAAGTTTCTTATAAGTGCTATTATTTATGGCTACAATTCAAAATGGCCGCTATTTCGGCCCAAAATATATTACTTATCGGCATGCAACGACATAACATTTATATACTCTTCAAAAAAATAGGGGAACTCTAATAAGAATTTACAATTGCCAAAATGGTAAGGTATATGAGCTGTGGGGAATGGCTATATGATAATAGTGAATTGATTGGGCAAACATTACAACCGGTAGTTCAGTATTACAGTAGGTTTTATGACCACCACAGATATTGAAGGACGACTGGGAAATTTGAAAGTTGACGTTTTTGTATGAGTAAATCGCAAATTCAAACACAAAAAAAAGAGACTAAAAACAAAACAATAACAACTGTATGATCAACAGAATGAAAACGATTGACAGAAATAATGTTCTACAGTGATTAATGGACTTTCTTGGAAATTGTCAAAATCGAGAATGATACCCAAACGTACGTGTACAGGGCAACCGCGTGATGCACCTGCAAACTATGGAATATCTTTCGGTGTGTTGATAAACAGACCTGAACGTTCTTCACTAGCATGTCTGTGGTCAAAACGTATGTTCGGTCAAATAGTTGATAATAACATTAATATTTCAGGTTCCCCTACAAGTTTGAAGTTTATATTTCAATTAATTCATGATTATTTTTCATAAAAACATAACAAATGAATGAACACAATACAACTACCACAACTGGCATATCAAAGGTCATGGCAAGTGGGGAAGTGCACACTATATGAAAGATCCCTTGCTACTAATGCAAATATGAGGTAGGTTTCCTGTGAAGACCATATCACAACTGCCAAAAATTAAGCATCCAGTAGCTGATGATTCATTAATCAATGTGTTCTAGGGATTGTGCTGTACAAAACACACTTTAC